>NC_056735.1:331202462-331214962 GCF_019279795.1 Protopterus annectens
TATGATACAAAATAGCAAGTATTCTAATCATGGAGAGTTAATATGGAGATTAATAGGTGTCTTAGCCATTTGTTAGTGTTGCAGCAAACAGAAGTTGTATATAGTAGTTTTATTATATATTTGTAGAAAATAAATCAAAGCTTTAAAAAAGACTCATCTCATGAGCTCTTTGTTCCCCAAAAAAGGAAATATAGTTTTTCATCACCCCAGTAGTATAGGTAGACTACTAGAAACTGTATCACTAGAGTCGGAAGCAGACAATGATTATTAAAACACTAATTAGGGAAGACACAGTTATCCAGTGACATATCTCCATCCTCCTGGTGAAGCATTAGGTAGCTATTATGTGAAGGGGAGTTCCTTGAAGAGACACATAACTTGTATTCATTGCACCATTTATTTGTTGCCGAAGAAGACAGATGTGACTTTCAGTAATCCATGCGCATCCTTTTCCTGCTTGTGTTTTGTCAGATGGTCTGGTTTCTTCCTGTATTCAACGAAATGCTGCTAGGTGAACTGGTGTTCCTCTAAATTTCCTTTAGCTAAGCATGTGGTGAGTGAGTGAAGTGAGTGACTGTTTTGAGTGAGCAAGTGACTGACAGTTTGAGTGAGTGACTGAAAGGATGAATGACTAAATGAGTTAATATGTGTGAGTGAGTGAGTGAGTGAGTGAGTGAGTGAGTGAGTGAGTGAGTGAGTGAGTGAGTGAGTGAGTGAGTGAGTGAGTGAGTGAGTGAGTGAGTGAGTGAGTGGATCATTTGATGAAATGACATGTTATTCCAGATTAGTTCTCTGCCTTGCACCTATTGATTGCTGTGATAAGCTCCATCTCTCCAACTAGTTTAAATGGGATAACATTAGTATCAATGAAGGCATGAAAGAATGAGGATAATGCTCTCCTACAAAAAAAATGAGGCAAAAGGCAAGGAAGCCACTGAAATGAGTAGTTCTTATACAGGAACCTCATCCAAAACAGCTACTGATGATGCACTGATATCACACATCCTGCTATCTTTTTGTGGTACAGCCTGTCAGAGCAGTCAAAGAAAGCTGATAGTGTAGTTCTTATGTCCAGTTATAAAGCTTGGCTTCTTGGATAGATTTACACCAGCCACTGGGGATGTACAAGCCAGTGCATTTTCTTTGTGCTGGTCCCAAGCCTGGATAAATGAGGAGGGTTGCGTCAGGAAGGGCATCCGGCGTAAAACCTCTGCCAAATTACTTATGCGGAAAACATTTCATATTTCCATATTGGATCGGTTGAGGCCCGGGTTAACAACAACCCCCATCAGTACTGTTAGCCAACAGGGTGCTGGAGGAAATTGGGCTACTATTGGCCGAAGGAGAAGATGAGGGGGAAGGCATGCCCGAAGGCAGGAAGAGAGGAGGAAGGTTAGGAGTGTAGTAGTGAGGGTAAGAACTTTGAATGTTGGCAGTATGACTGGTATAGGGAAAGAGCTAGCTGATATGATGGAGAGAAGGAAGGTTGATATATTGTGCGTGCAAGAGACCAGATGGAAGGGAAGTAAGGCCAGGTGTATAGGAGGCGGGTTCAAATTGTTCTATCATGGTGTGAATGGCAGGAGAAATGGGGTAGGGGTTATCCTAAAGGAACAGTATGCCAAGAGTGTTTTGGAGGTGAAGAGAGTGTCTGATAGAGTGATGTTTATGAAGCTTGAAATTGATGGTGTAATGATGAATGTTGTTAGTGCATATGCTCCACAAGTTGGGTGTGCGATGAATGAGAAAGAAAAATCTTGGAGTGAGTTTGATGAAGTGGTGGTGAGTGTACCCAAGGGTGAGAGACTAGTGATTGGAGCAGACCTGAATGGGCATGTTGGTGAAGTGAACAGAGGGGGTGAGGAAGTGATGGGTGGGTATGGTGTTAAGGAGAGGAATGCAGGAGGTCAGATGATTGTGAATTTTGCGAAAAGGATGGACATGGCTGTGGTGAATGCATATTTTAAGAAGAGGGAGGAGCATAGGGTGACGTACAAGAGTGGAAGAAGATGCACACAGGTGGATTATATCTTATGTAGGATGGCCAGTCTGAAGGAGATTGGAGACTGTAAAGTGATGACAGTGGAAAGTGTAGTTAAGCAGCATAGAATGGTGGTCTGTAGGATGACGTTGGTGATCAAGAAGAGGAGGAGGAGTGTGAAAGCAGAGCCAAGGATTAAATGGTGGAAGTTAAAAAAGGGTGATTGTGAGGTGGAGTTCAGGGAAGAGTTAAAACAGGCACTGGGTGGCAGTGAAGAGTTACCGAATAGCAGGGTAACTACAGCAGAGCTAGTAAGGGAGACTGCTAGAAAGGTGCTTGGTGTGACATCTGGACAGAGGAAGGAGGACAAGGGGACCTGGTGGTGGAATGAGGAAGTACAGGAGAGTATACAGAGGAAGAGGCTAGTGAAGAAGAAGTGGGATTGTCAAAGAGATGAAGAAAGTAGACATGAGTATAAGGAGATGAGTCGCAGGGCAAAAAGAGAGGTGGCGAAGGCTAAGGATAAGGCATATGGAGAGTTGTATGAGAGATTGGACACCAAAGAGGGAGAAAAGGACCTGTACCAATTGGCTAGACAGAGGGACAGAGCTGGGACAGATGTGCAGCAGGTAAGGGTGATAAAGGATAGTGAGGGAAACGTACTCATAAGTGAGGAGAGTGTGTTGAGTAGATGGAAAGAGTACTTTGAAGGGCTGATGAATGAAGAGAATGAGAGAGAGAGAAGGTTGGATGATGTGGGGATAGTGAATCAGGAAGTGAAACAGATTAGCAAGGAGGAAGTAAGGACAGCTATGAAGAGGATGAAGAATGGAAAGGCTGTTGGCCCAGATGACATACCAGTGGAAGCATGGAGGTGCTTAAGTGAAATGGCAGTGGAATTTTTAACCAGTTTGTTTAATGAAATTTTGAAAAGTCAGAGGATGCCTGAGGAGTGGAGAAAAAGTGTTTTGGTACCTATCTTTAAGAATAAGGGTGATGTGCAGAGCTGCAGTAACTACAGAGGGATAAAATTGATCAATCACAGCTTGAATTTATGGGAAAGAGTAGTGGAAGCTAGGTTAAGAAGGGAGGTGATGATTAGTGATCAGCAGTATGGTTTCATGCCAGGAAAGAGCACTACAGATGCAATATTTGCTCTGAGAGTGTTGTTGGAGAAATACAGAGAAGGTCAGAAGGAGTTGCATTGTGTCTTTGTGGACTTAGAGAAAGCATATGACAGGGTGCCTAGAGAGGAGTTGTGGTATTGTATGAGGAAGTCAGAAGTGGCAGAGAAGTATGTAAGAGTGGTACAGGATATGTACGAGGGTAGTGTGACATTGGTGAGGACTGCGGTGGGAGTGACAGATACATTTAAGATGGAGGTGGGATTACATCAAGGATCGGCTCTGAGCCCTTTCTTATTTGCAGTGGTGATGGACAGGTTGACAGATGAGATCAGACAGGAGGCCCCGTGGACTATGATGTTTGCAGGTGACATTGTGATATGTAGTGAGAGTAGGGACCAGGTTGAGGAGACCCTGGAGAGGTGGAGATATGCTTTAGAGAGGAGAGGAATGAAGGTCAACAGGGCTAAAACAGAATATATGTGTGTAAATGTGAGGGAGGGTAGAGGAATGGTGAGGATGCAGGGAGTAGAGTTGGTAAAGGTGGATGAGTTTAAGTACTTGGGATCAACAGTTCATAGTAATGGTGAGTGTGGAAGAGAGGTAAAGAAGAGAGTACAGGCAGGGTGGAATGGGTGGAGAAGAGTGTCAGGAGTGATTTGTGACAGACGGGTACCAGTAAGAGTGAAAGGGAAGGTCTACAAGAGGATAGTGAGACCAGCTATGTTATATGGGTTGGAGATGGTGACATTGACGAAAAGGCAGGAGTCAGATCTGGATGTGGCAGAGTTAAAGATGTTAAGATTTGCACTGGGTGTGACTAGGATGGATAGGATTAGGAATCAGTATATTAGAGGGTCAGCTCAGGTTGGACAGTTTGGAGACAAAGCAAGAGAGGTGAGATTGCATTGGTTTGGACATGTGCTGAGGAGGGATGCTGGGTATATTGGGAAAAGGATGCTAAGGATGGAGCTGCCAGGTAAGAGGAAAAGAGGAAGGCCTAAGATAAGGTTTATGGATGTGGTGAGAGAGGACATGCAGGCGGTTGGTGTGAAACAGCATGATGCAGAGGACAGGAAGAAATGGAAACAGATGATCCGCTGTGGTGACCCCTAATGGGAACAGCCGAAAGAAGATGATGATGATGATGATGATGTACTGTGGTGTCCCATATAAGAATTCCTAAATCTTGCAAGACTTAAATGATTATTCACATTAAAATGCTTGTGTTGTACTACCAGGAGATGATTGCTAGTTTGGCAGGGCATACCAGATTTAGAGAAGATGCCTCTTTTAACCCTCTGGTGACTTGCTCTAATGATACCCAGTTAGAAGTCTAATAATCAGACATACTGGTGTAATAATCAAAAGTACTGGTCTTGTAATACCTGGGAGGTTTCCCCTGCACTATGACAATAGCATTTTAGCATACCATACATGGATCCAGATGGAAAATCTGTAAGTGTAGTAGTCAGTCATATTCCACAGCACAGAGACATTTCATAGGGTATTATGTCCTCATTAGTGCCTCTGCATTCCCTCAGATATCAGGTTTAGTTCTTGATTAAGTCATTGTCTTATTGACTGGCAATGTACACCCAAAGAATAAATAATTTATGTGAAGAACAAGTGGCCACATCAGGGGAATGTAAAAAAGCCACTATAGCAGAAATTATACTTCTGAATTGGAAAAAAAATATTTTTTGTTATAGAACATTGCTCCAATTAGTATTACTCAGATTGCAATGTATTTGTTTATTTATTAATTCAATCATATAATTTTATGTTCACTTTTGTTCACCAGGTTCATCATACTAGGTTTGTAGCTTATTTTCACTGGAAGCCAGAGGTGGTATTGATACAGATTAAAATTTTGTAACTCCACTGAGGCCATTTCTATATTCATATGGGAGGGATATCAGTGTTGCACCAAGATGGAGAGGAAAAAGAAGAAGAAGAAGCAGGCTGTGAGAAACCGTGTATGATTTCTGAAGTTTGTTGTGAAAGAAAAGAGAAAGGGACAGACAGAGAGAGCAGTCTGGTTTCAATGGAGGTATTTTGTGACAAAGCAAATGTTTAAAAATCTCAGATTCAAAATTTTAGGAGTGTTTGCTCTGATTCATGCATGGTGCATAAATGGAAAAGAAAGAGAGCTCTGAGTCATGTTATAAGAAGGCCTGTTTTTGTTGTTTGCCACAATCAGATTTTCCTATTTGTGCAAACATTCAGAGCTCGACTCCTTTGGTGACCTTTTTTTTTTTTTAGCATGTTGCTGTTTATCTACTAAAAACATGAATTTGAACAATATTTTGTAATGGCTGCGAGAGAGAGAGCGAGAGAGAGATAGAGAGAGAGAGAGACATGATTCTCTTTAGGGGTTCCTGACATTATAAATGATGAACTAATAGTCTAATTTTGAGAGTAACATTTCTGCATCAAAGTGGGGTATTTATAAACAATTAGCATACAGGGTTATACGGCTGGTTGCCATGATATAGCTATGACCAGCTAATATCTAATATCCCCAGTTGAAGAAATAGCCTGCTGAAATTAGGGGAGATTGCTGTTTGGTCTTACTACAGTAAATCCCTGATGTCTCAGATATAAACGTTTTCTGTAGGCATGCCATCCATCAAGTTTCAGGAGAACGATCAAGAGGATGATGTCAGCATATGTAGTAATAAAATATTTTTGTTGTAATATTACTTTTGCTGTGATGGCACATAGGGGCAAGTAACACTGTAAATGACACACAATACAGCTAGTATGAGTTCTGTTGAGCAACTCTGTATCACAGAATAGTAATGTCCTGATTTAAATGGACAGGGGGTATTTTTTCTGTCTGAACCAGCATTGATGTTGTCTCACTCACTCACAGATTATTAATTAGGCTGAATATGAAGATGCAGCTATGTTTGAACAGTTAGGAAAGACACTGTTGCAAATGCTTCAAATATCATAAGCAGCTCTTGTACTTACTGGAGGTGATTAGTTCAAGATGGAGTTCAGGGCAGTCATTAAAATAATAATGTTTGCAATTTCTAAGTTTTATGAGAACTCATTTAAAGTAAAAATACCCAGTTTTGAAAAAGCCATTTTAAAACTCATGACACTAAGGTTATGAACAATTTATATACAGGGTAATGACTATTGCATGATAGATATATTACTTTTTCAAGCTGAATGTGTTAATGTTTGCAGGGACAATTAAACAATTATTCCAGGCAATTAAAGTGTGTTTTCTACTGTCAAGTTTGTTTTTTTTTTTTTTGGTAAGGGCATCATTTAGTCATAATAGTATCAACCCAGCACTAGTAATGGATAAAATCAAATTCAACTGTGCCACAAAATTAAAGGATTCTATTTTCTTACAAAGTGTTTTGTCATATCAGAAAAAAATCCAAATGCAGAATCAAATTCACAGAATTAACATAAATTGGCTAAGTCAGTCATCATAACATCACCAACCAATTAATTCAGAATTAAATGAGATACATATAAATATACTAAAAACGTAAAACTGTAGACAAAAGCTTATTAAAATATCATAGAAGAGTGAAATGAAGCATTCATAGATTGTACTTTCCATATTAAAAAGAGTATCTCATCGGTCCTGTATTTTTCACAGGTATTGCAATTTTGCTATCAGTTTGCATATTTTTTGCGCAAATAATTCAGAAAACCTCTACTGCTTAATATTTGGGAGTACCATCCCAAATACTTTTTTTTTGTTAAATCAAGTTTTAGAACATCTATCATGATATCATTTGTATGTTCAGCCAATACAATTTTTTATTATCAGTGTCATTACAGGTGAGTCATGCTTCAAGTTCCTATTCCATCATTTTTGTTTCCCCAATACATAACACCTTATAGATGTGTATGTATTTAAAAGTGCCAGACTTATCACGTGCAGTCCTACTGATAGTGTAGTTCATAATGTGATTTTTGTTTAATATTGTTATTGTTCAATAATAATATTCTTCATTTTGCTCTCCCAAGTCAAAATAAAATAATCATTTCTAACTATATTTATTAAAAATAATGTATCATTAGCAGAAACTATGAAGATGAAACATCAAGAAAATCAGGTCTCTCACTAAAAACATATTGCCATTATATTTTCTACTTCCAAATATATTACCTCATTATCTTCCCCCCACTTTACAGCTGTAACCCCTATTAAAAACGTTCCATTCTAATGTGTCTTATTGTTGTGTGTGTGTATGTGTGTGTGTATATAAATATATATATATATATATATATATATATATATATATATATATATATATATTATCTAAGATGGTGTTCCTAATCCTTATTAATAGCTGGCCATTCTATCAATGATCTGGCATAACAGGAAACAAAAGAAACAAACAAAATGAAGTAGAAAAAGATTGAATGTATACACAACCATAAGGTGATCAGCTCTAACTCCTCAGAGTATGGCATAATACAAGGTGATTTTATATCTGCAGTCTCAAAGCACGCACATTAAGATCCTGTAATTTTACCCTTCATAATTTGTACACAAGTCATCCATATCCCATAATCACGGGAGCATATTATTTTACAACAGAGAGTGGGCCAATTAGAATTTCCCCTTTCTGTCACTGTTGGATGATCCACATAGATCTTCCAAAACCATTAAATGTAAACACATTTGGAAAATGGTATGAAAAGAAACTCAGAAATCAGACTAGAAATAATAAAACTCAAAAATACATTCCTCTATATTCTCTCTGCACTTAAACAAAACATAGAATGCTTCTTTGTAAGTAGTTATATTTGATAACGTATACTTCATCTGACACATAAAATGTCTGACATGATAATCACCTACTGTGTCCACTGAATAAGTCTTATTTTTTGTCAGTGTTATTGAATAATTCTAGTACAAAATGTCTTATTGAGTTGCAAAATGCATTATTTCTTGCATGTCAGAAATGCCAGGTATGACACTTGTGATATCGGCTGAAAGGGTAAGTGAGCTGTAAAACATTAGTGCAGATACTGAAAACTATCAAACTGAGGCAGTGTACCTTCAGAACAAAATGTACACTCTTTTAGTAGGTGGTATGCTGCATTTAGTTCAGATGTGCAAACTGTACTTTTACTAGTTACATTATTAACAAAAGTAATGGAAGTTGCCTTATATTACTCAGAAGGTTATTTTGCACTGTAACTGTGAAATCTTTTTTGCAAAGTATAAAAATAGTTCTGGCCTCAGTCTGATAAATGGCAGCTGCTGTTTTCATTGATAGGTCTGAAAAATCACTGCCTTACAATTCTGGAACAAAAGATTGCTAAAGGAAAAATCACTGCCTTACAATTCTGGAACAAAAGATTGCTAAAGGTATAAGACAATGCTCTACATAAATACAGTTTTTTAATATCTACCACTAATTTTCAGCATGCTTTTCATCATTCTTCCTTATGAAGAAATGTAGATGAAATGACTCTGTCTTATTCAGAAAAGGTTTCTAACAATGAACAAAAAACTACATACATTGTTGGAAAACTTATGTGACGTATAGTAGAGGAAGATTCTCATTCAAATGATTGAATCATGTTCAGCAAAAATGTATTTTGCAAAACAAAAAATACTGAACTTTTTGACTGAATTACTATACACTTATACCAAAAAATATCAAAACTAACATGCAGTAGTATTAAAATATCTATTAATTAATTAAAACATAAGCACAAATATTCTTTATTTCAATGTCAGTGAGTCTGTCAATACCAAAAATAGAAATGGCACACAGATATAAGTAATTACATTTCTTAGCAGAAGTAACCAAAACTTTTATAAACTGTCATCTTCTTTAACTACACAAAAATAACCCAGCGATTATAAATCAGGAACTGCAGTCTATGACAGTAGGATCATAAAAAACATTTTCTTTTTCACAGAAACAATTCCCTTACATCTCCACATGCATGATACCTGTTTAACTCCAAAGTTGTACCACCTCAGAGTATATGAAAATTAATGTGTTTGGTAATAGTAGATCTTGGTTTTACTCCAATTTGGAGGAACTTAGAGCTAAAATATAAAAGTTGTGCATGAGAGGTACTGCTCCTCACATCTGGGTTTACAGGTCAGGTCTGAGCTATGCAGCAACAAACTCTGACTGTGAGCTGGGTAATCCAGGATTGATTGGAAGCTTGAACAGTGGATGAATTAGTGACTGGGAGAAAATAAGTGACAAGGCAAAGACTTCTCTTCTCTTCTAGAGGGAGGTTTTAGGAATGTCCAAGACATTTTATTTTTATTTTAACATTTATTTACCAGGAAAGTCCGACTTGGAACTAAGCCAATTTTCAGTGGAGGCCAGGGAGAAATGCTCCAGATTCATGTCTTTGTAATGTGGGAGGAAACCGGAGCACCTGGAGAAAACCCACACGAATGCAGGGAGGACATTCAGACTCTGCACAGAAGGCACTCCAACCAAGAATCGAACTGGAGTACCTCTTGTTGTGAGACAACAATGCTACTGCTGCACCACTGCGCCATCCAACATGCACCCAGTCATGAAATTTGATGATGATAATACCAGGACTGCAATGAGAATCACTTGCTGACTGATAGAGTGGGTAGGGAAAAGAAGACATGCCAGCACCTAGGTGATTGCAGGTTGTTTGTGCTACCACTGTATGCCTACCTTGTGACATAAAGTACAGCACATGAGGGAAGAGATATGGCCTAAGCAGAAAAGAACTTTGTAGTCTGAGTGATGCTGTAACCATGACACCCTGGTCTCATTCTGCCTCCTCCAAACAAATAAATATGTCCCAACAGTCTAAGACCCTTGAGGAGGGGAGGTTAAGGAAAGGCAGTTGTCAGCAGCTTATGTTCAAGACTGCCATGGGATCCCCTCCCCTCATAAAATGAATATGACAGTAGGGGTTGTCCCATGCAGAATCATGAACAACATAAAAATGATTTTGAATATCCATTCACGCAGGAGCTTGTATTTCACATTTTAATTTACTGTTTGCATATTACCATTATGCATCTATAATGCATGGGACTATGAATACCGCTGACTATATTACATATCCATTTAAAATATCCCTTCAATCTGATAATCCTAAACCACCTTGTTCAGTCTAGAAAATTAACATATCCTACTTAACTCATGACTTCTTCTACTCCTAGATATTTTTTTCAGGCTTAAATAATTCAAGTAGAACATTGTACATCAAAATGAAAGGGAATGATCATGAATCAAAGAGAAGTTGTAGAAATGAGGAAAGACAAGAATTGTGAATGCAGGTCCTTACAGAGAAAAACAACAACAAAGCAGAATATTATATTTATAAGTTAGAAAAAAGTATTCTCAATATTAAGTCAACAAGGGACTAGAGGAAGGAGCTTTCACCAATTGGGATGACTGCAAGTAGAGGTGTAGAAAATAGGAAAGAGGTTACTGGACTTTATTGGATAAAATTAGCAAAGGAGCCAAGGTATTGGGAGCAAATAACTAGGAAGGGAAGGTAATAGAGTGGGATGAGACCAAGCAGAAGTTTGGACTATGGGTTCAAGACTGTCTTCCTTACTAGGGATTGAAAACAGAATACAAGCGAAGAAAAATGGTTAGAAGAGGGCTAATTGAAAGACCAGCTATGGAAGAGATTTTAATTGAGTTTAGAACAAAAACTTCTATTACAAATAAGATAATTAATGGGATATATAAAATAATGCATGGTAGCTATAAGGTTCAGAAAAAAGGTTCAAAATATTTTCTATCACTTGATAGAGCTGCAGTTGACTTGAATCGTAAATGGCTGAAGCAATTTGACTGAAACCCATTTGAAGGAAAACCAAGTGTTTGGATGGTGTAGTCCCTGCAACACTTTCTCACAAGTTGTTAATTTGAATATCAGTATAGCGGCACTATTCACAGATTTATTTGACTTATTAACAAGATTAAAACAGTAAGTAAGAAAGCTCTAGGCTGGTCATCTTGGATGTAGTTGGTGTTTTCTCATTCCCAGGAAAAAAACTCCATAATTCATACATACTCTCGTGGCCCAGCTGCATTTCATGAGTTACTTAGTGATGCCAATCAGTATGCATTTCTCATAATTTAATCTGTTTAGAGAATCATACAAACACAGGGTCCAAGAGGTCAGCATTCATATCTCGTAATTAGTTACCTGAGCAGATTAAGCAAGCACTAAAATTTGAACTGCAGGAGCTGTATCTCAAGGAGTTCCAGAGGTCCAACAGGCCCTGGTCTTCACCAGGGGTGCTGGTGCCAAAGGAAGAAGACAGCACCAGGTTTTGTTTAGACTATAGGAAACTGACTAGTCACAGAGTCAGATGCTTTGCCCATGCTCGGGACAAATGAAGCCTTACAGAAGATGGGTCGGGCCAAGTATTTAACTACTATTGATATGACTAAGGGTTATAAGCAGGGAGCCTTTACACAGGGAAGGAAAAGTCCGATTTTGTGACCTATTTTGGGTTATATTAGGGCAACAAGATGGCCATTGTGATGATGTATATCCCAGCAAGTCTCCAAAGGTTGGTGGATTGCATCTAACATCACCTGGAGATGATGCTCATGCTTACTTGGGTGATATAGCAATTTACATCTAGTCTTGGTAGAAACATGATCAACACATTTTTGAAGTGTTGGGTGGACTAAAAAAGGCAAGGTTAGCTATTAAGTGTTAGGTAAGAAAGGCAAACATATTTTATCTTGGTCATAGACTAGGAAGTGGTAAGTCAGCCGGGCCCTGCAATGATGGAGGTGATTCGGGTATGGCCAACTTCTGCTGATAAGAAGTAAGTAAGAGCATTCCTAGGGGCAGTGCAGTACTGTATTATGTTTGTCTTCAGCTAAAGTATAATAATCACTCCCCTTACAGACTTAACCAGAAAGAATAGACTAAATAACATTGTCTGGGGTCCAGCCTTTGAGCGGGCATTCTAAATGCTGAAAAAGGCCTTGGATAGACTCCTCTGTGCTGGCAGGTAGATGCTTCAAACCAAGGGGGGATGGCTGTACTTAACTATGTTTCCTTAAAGACAAGTCTTAACATTAAGTTGACGAAAACGCATTGATTTGTCACAAAGCGTTTACCTTGTGGATTATCTTGTGGATTATTTGTGGCTTTTGTGAACTTGAATAAAGTGCGGTTTGGGTGCGCTGTTTCCAGCTTTTTTCTTTTATTATTCCTTAAAGACAGACAATCACCGCATAATGTATCTCAGCTACAAACACTACCCCAGGGAGAAATCCTTTGTAGCTGTAGAATAAAGAATGTTTGGGCATAATTTGGGCTCCTCAAAAACTTTAGCTCAACATAAACTGCAGAAAATTCGCCATAGTTATAGAAAACATCCCATTAAATTGGTCAAACATGGTAAGGGAGGGATC
>NC_056735.1:331217462-331319962 GCF_019279795.1 Protopterus annectens
TGTCTGTGGATATTTGGTTCCTGCATCCATGAGTAGCTATGGTGTAAAGGAGGGACTCAGTTTCATCACATGACATACATTCTGGGGATACAGGTCTTCATTTCCTCTTTTTGCTGATTGTCGATTGTGTGCTTATTATATCATTGTGAGTAAACTGTACAGAATGAAACTGACAATTTTCATGTTAATATTTTGATTATGAATATATTTTTAATTTAAGTAGTGTTTTGTGGCACATCATCATGGCTGGGAAATGCACTGTGTTTGGCTACAACAGTTTTTCCGGCCCTTATTGCAGATGAGTAAGGCCATAAGCTGTTTTCTATAGTGCAGGATTTGATTCCTTCAGCCTCTGTTTGTCTTCTGACTAAGTCACTTCATCAGACAGAACTCCTAGCCTGCTCATGAAAAGGGACACTTGCAAACAGTATGCTGTCCCCGGCTGATAAGAAATACATTATACATTAATTTTGAATTCTTGCACCCTAATTAATGCTTTACTCTATGTTATTTGACTTTGAAAACCAGCATGCCTCCTGCATTTTAATGGCTTGACAGATGCAAATTCAGTAAATGTAAGTTTCAAGGCAAGAGATGTTTATGTCTGCTCATACTAAGTCTGATTTCAGCGTGAGAATATTTGTTTTGTTTAGAAAATAGCTGTCAGTGCTGTAAAGTTTGAATGAAATAAAACTTTTAAATTAAATTCAAATCTCTCTGATCATTGTGAAAGTAAAGAAGATGATATTATGCATACCTAAATGTTTGAAAAGTGTTTTATAGTAACTGGGAAGAGACTGCCTAGTAACAGGATATTGTTATGGCTGGCAAACACCCCATTCCATTATGCTGTCTACGACCCCTATGTTTGATAATGACCCCACTCTGAGTGATGGAGAACATTATCAGCCTTCCATACATATGGACAGGTCAACACTGGAAGGCATAGAAACCCAGAAAGAATGTAGAGAAAGAGGTCTGGGGAACTAGGCTAAATAATCTACTCAGTGAAATGTTCAGTATGAATCATGTTCTTGGGCGTGGATGGTGTAGGCCCACAACTAGGGCAAAAGTACATATTTTCTGCATATTTTTGTGACCAATCTTAGTAATTCCATTTAGTGTCTCTTTTACTTTAATCTGTTTAGTACCATTGAGATGACTTGAGAAACCATACCCTGCTGGACATAATATTTAAGATTTTAAATTTATAGATAATTTAATAGTGGGCAGTGGAGCAAATCCAAATGTCATAGCCTCTGTAACACCATGCTTTCTCATTCTTCACATAGCCCATCAATATTAAATGTACTGCCCCCAAATCTACCTACCATATTAGGATATGAGCTAAACACTTTATCAAACATTAGTGTAACTAAGCAGGCTCAAAACAAAGGATCCCCCTACCACATTAAAGGCTTTATCTGCATCAAGGGACCCTTGCATTTTGTCAGGAGTTTTTCCCTTGCAAAATCTGTCAAAGGGTGTAAATAATCACAAAATTAGGCACAAACATTATGTCATATCTAGCTTATTCAAGGAAAGCCTTCTGCACTTTGTCTTAGTAAAGGGTACAGGCTCTTTTTTATAGTCTGTCTCTTTCCAAGTTGTGATCCTGCCACCATTTTCCTATAAGGTAGCCTAAGTACTTATCTTCCAGCAAATCCAGTTTACTTTGTTAGTATTTATTTTATCAAGCTTGCTTATATTATGGAATGTAACACAGCCTTCTCTTTAGCTAAGTGAGATTACCTGTCCTGTGGATGAATGACCATGTCATGCAAGTATGTCACAGCATATCATTGGTGGAGTTTCAATATTTTATACATCAACCAATAAACAGTGGATGTGGATCCATGTAGGCCAAATGGCACCAAAATAGGGGTTACAGAAGCTATATTTTCTTTGGAAGAAGGTGATAAGTGGTATCTGCTAGAATCCCTTCATCAAGTATAGTGTTGTCATGTATCCCAAGGTTCACTGTCCACTCCCCAATCCAGACAAAGGGTAATCATCAAGCTTTCCTAATGACATTGCAAAATGTGATATTCCACCACGCTTAGGAATAAGCATACTGGGCTGCTTCATTCACTTTATGATTATTCTATATCATTTATCTTGAAACATTTTTAAACTTCTCTTATTAATTGTTTCTGTGATTCTGGTACTCTAAAATATCTTAGTCTAGCCTTGACTCGAGTGTTGCCTGTAATATATTATATTATATTATATTATATTATATTATATTATATTATATTATATTATATTATATTAGTTTGGTACTTTATGTAATTCTGAGAAAACTCCTTTACTTCTATTCTGCTGGACCCAGATTAGTTAAAACTGATCACAAATTAGCCACCTTCAAACTGACACTAACACCAGAACTCACAAAGGGTGAAATCAGACTAAAAAACTTCACCAAGGCAAACTATACCCTCCTAGGTGAAGGTATAAATGCATTCCAAGCGCCACCCCAAGCTGAAAGGGGTAACTATGTCAAAGCTTACTATAAAGCCCTGTACAATCATTTGCATGTGTATAAACTCAGCTGCCTGTACCAGATAGAATCAAAGTCAGAGCCCAAGTAAAATCAAGGTGCCATGGTGGACTTTCACCATCAACAAACTCTACAATAAACACAAAAAATGGCTTTCCAAGAAAACAAAGACAAGGATCCAACAATGGAAAATCTCCCTCCTCAGCCTTAACAGACAAATAAGACAACTTGTCAAATCCTCCAAGAGCTCCTTTGAGAGAAACCTAGCAAGTACTACCAAGGATGATAAGGCCTTTTGCAGCTATGCATGTAACCTAAAGGGTAGGACCCAAGCATGTGCAGAACTGGTGGCCAGCGGTATCACACACACTGACCCCACAGAAATAGCAAACCTGCTAGCAGATAGGTTTGGTGAAAAATTCACTCCCTTAATCCCTCCTAACTGACAACAAATTCTCCCCCAAACTTCCCTCCACCTTACATATCTGAAAAGCAGGTCCTCTAAGCCCTGTACAAGGCAAAGAACACTGCCTCTATGGGACCAGATGACATCCCAGGCTGTCTTCTAAACAGGGTAAAACATGAACTAGCATCACCATAAAGTACCCTTTTCAATCATAGCCTAACCACAGGCTTTGTTCCTGAGGAATGGAGAACAGCAACAGTTATTCCCCTCCACAAAGGTGGCTTAGTAACAGACCCAGGGAATTACAGACCCATAAGCCTGACCAGCCTCATCTGTAAGGTCTTGGAACATATCATTATAGATCTCATAAATAAATACATAGGTGACTGATTCATGTGAAACAGAGCACCTCTATGACACTGTTCAAGAGGAACCTGGATTAGGGGATAGGGCACCGTAAATTCTTACCGGGGATAGTGCCTACAATCCTCCTGTACGTGGGCAGTCATCACTAAATGCAATTTTGAGTATTGACTAGTACCTTTATGGTATTGCATTGGATTGAAACGGCTAGGTTTAAAATTACCTCTGGGTCACTAGCCTAGTAATCTCCTATGATTCTATGGTCCTATAAAAAAACTCCATCACTTCCTGCTTTTGTATTTGTGACATGGATTTGTTTAGCTTTACTCAAGTTACAAACTCCTTGGTCTCTCTCCTGTAGGAAATTGAGCTTGCAAACTCTCTGCAGAATTCTCTGCTTCGTAAAACTGCTTTGGTTGACTGGGAAGGTTCAACAGAGCAAGTGTCCATTTTCAGTGAAGGCTCAAAGAGGAAAGCTCCACAAAATTCAATGAATACATAAAAAGTAAAATTTTATAGTAGAGTTCAAAAACAAGTTTATTGACAACAGTTTATGCAAGTATATTCAATGACAACAGTTATGCAATTTATATAATACGAAATAAGATTATATTTGGTTGAAAACTATTATTTTGAGAAATGATGGGAATTATAACTCATATTAAAGATATGAAGTAAATGAGGTAGGGAGACAGAGGATGAATAGTTAGATCAGAAAAAATAAAGTGAATAGTGTTTTAGTTAGTGGGTGGAGAAAGAGTTTTAGCTAGGAGATTCATGCCTAAAAAGGTATTGGGGTGCATATAATGGTTATAATGGAGGAGACAGTAGGTTTGAGTTCATGCAGTGGAAATAATTGGAGGTAGAGTAACCTGGAAAGTCAGTATAGGCTGAGCGATGGTGTTTGAGCTATATTTTGAAGCTGTTTATCTTTTCTATCAATTTAGTACGAGTAATAATGTTGTTCCATAGTTTATGATATAGTGGGATTAGAGGAAATTTCCAGCAGTATTGTATGACTTACTGATAGCTAGTAGATGTTTATTGCTAGAACTAAGGTCTCTAGCAGGTAAGTAGTACAGCAGAGTATTTTCTAATGCTGAACATTTCTGAGGAGAGTATAAGAAGTTGTGAACAATACATAGTGTGAGCAAATACAGTAGTTTGGAAATTTGAGCTAGTTTAACTGAATGCTAGGCAATAATATGTTTTGGAAAAAAAGGTTATTTGTGAATTTAGCTATTTTATAGCAACACAAGGCCAATTTAGATGTGTTAGTGGTGCAGATGTTTGTTAGAATGGATGAAGCATATAGTAGTAACAGAAGAAAGTACACTGATTCTAAGGTAGTCCTTGCAGTGTCTGTCAAATAATGCTTAACCCTGTAGATATAGCCAAGTTTTTGATGAGTTTTATTAATGACTTGTAGTATATAGGGCTAGGTTTAAGACTGTCATCAGTTATGACTCCGGTTACTTTTATTTGGCTTATTGTTTTCATTATTGCATTGTGGCATGAAGAGATGTGAAATGTAAGCTTCTGTTTAAGGAACTACTTTGGCATGGACAGCATGCATTTGGTTTTGTTAGGGATGAGGAGTAACTGAGAGCATTTAAGCCACAATTCAGTGTCAGTAAAGGAGTCATGGATGATCTCCTAAATCTTAATTAGGGAAGAGGTATATTGTACACAGGTGGCAAGTTTGGTGGTGATGTGAAGTTTATTTGTGAAAATGTTAAACAGAAAGGGGTCAAGTATAGAGTCCTAGGAAATGCTAAAAGAGCCTGTTTGAAATGGTGCGGTACCTTGCTGTGCTTTAACTCCCTGTTGGTGACTGGAAAGGAAGCTGTGGAACAGCAAAAGACAGGAAAGACTGGGATGAAGCAAGGCAAGTTCAGACAGAAGTTTTTAGTGGGACATAATCAAATGCAGTAACGTAGCTAGGGTATGACAAAGAGAGCAGCCAACCAGGGAGTAAAGTACTAAGGGATGCAATCAGCGGATGCTGATCAGTGTTAAGGACAGTGCATTACCAGCATTCAAACGCTGGTATTGCAGTTGCAGTCAGAACTGAAGCATTTAGTGCACTGTGCATGGCATAAACTGTAGCAGCTGCTTGCTTCATTGCAGAAAGCATATTTGTTGTTGGTTAAAAGGAGATAATAGCATTTTTAAGAAATGGAATTCTTAGCAATCCATGGCAGAGAACTTTTTTTTCTTCTTAACTTACAGTTGAGTGGGGTACCAGATCAGGGAATGGCACTATGTTCCAGAACAGTTTACCTGCATGTGGTTGAAGCTCACATCTGCGATGGCAGATGTGCGAAAGGATGATTTCAAAAGTTCGGAATGATGACACCGAATTGCCGAATTCACAATTGAGCGAATGCCAGTATGCATTCGCTCATGTGAATTTGGCATTCTGAGTGCAAATAACACTATAGCGGGGATTGGAACATGTACCCCTTTCTTCACTGTAGTGCAATCTTGGAGTTAGTATATTAAATTAGCAGGGGGTGGGGGGCACAGCCCCCCACATGGAGGGGTGCAGGGGGCTTGCATGACAGTGTTGGAGAAATCTGGAAATGTCGAGTGTTTCAAAACATTCGACATTCCCGGAATGTCTAATTCATTGTTTAGTACTTTTGCTGTTTACAGCATTCAAAAGTGCAGTTTCCAACCATGTGAGTCAGATATTTGTCGGGTCGCATATTTTATTTTTGACCTTGTAAAGGTAAACTGTTCCAGAACAGGTAGTTATATCTCTGTTTGAATGCAATGCTTGGATAATACCATGGAAACTGAGGATAGTAAGCGGCATTCATTTCTATTTGAGTTAATATTGTGAGTGAAATTAACAAGAGCAATTCTAGTACTGTGATTGGGCCTGAAACCCTGTTGGCCTTTGGAGAAGAAATTGTTATTAGTTAAAAATTGTATGAGCTATACATGAATGCATTTCTCCAGTATTTTTGAAAGAGATGATAGGATTCCAATGGATCTGTTGTAAGTAAACTCAGTTGTTGTACTGCCTTTGTGAAGTGGGATTATAAGGGATTTTTTTTTCCAAATGGGAGATATTTTCAGTTATCAGATTGGAGACTGTGAAGGCTAATAACATGTGCACTGATTTTTTTTATAAAACTTGTGGGAAGGTAGAAGCAAGAGCTGTTTGTTTTAATTTGCTTAGAAACTTTCTTATAGTAATGGTAGGAACAGGATGAAGTATGTAAATGATTTTCAAGTATGATGGGAAATGGGGGGGGTGTGGTGGTCATTGATCAGGAATATGACTGCCTGGATGAAATGGAAGCTGAACTGAGTGGCAGTAGAGTCTTTATTATTAGTGTTGGAAGGGAAAGAAGGCATGATACTATGACCCAGGCACAAGTGCTTTTTTAGTGATGACCAGAAAAGTTTGAGATTACTTTGGTAGTTTTGTTGGAGGCTAATAGAATATGTTTTCTTGTCTGTTTTGGCATGTTCCTTGGTGAGGTTTCTGAAATGTCTAAAATTTTAAAAGGTATGTTCAGTTTTATTTTTGTACCATTCCTTCTAAGTTTGTCTTCTTTCAGCATGAGTTATTTGGTCTTCTTTGATAACCATGGAGATGTATTAGATTTTAATCTTTTTGTTCTTATCAAGGCTAAATTACTTGACTTTTCGAAAAAGCATCACTAAAATGAGGGACTGCTTCATCCAGGGGCATAGTTCTCAACAGATTCCAGTTATAGCAGGAAAGAGTTGAAATGAATTGGTCTTTGTCAGATTTGATTAGCTTGTAGATTTGATTATAGATTACTTGTTTAAGTAGCCTATATTGTTCCTTTATGGCATAGGGTGGGAGGTGGTTATGTCTGGCAAGTGACCATAAGATTTTACTTTGTTAGAATAGTTAGATAGAATCCAATCTAGGATATCCAGTAGGTATTTTGTGGAGTGTGGCGGTGGATAAGTTTATTGAATCTTTATTGCATCTCTGGGTTTTCCTTATTGATTATGTTTATTGAAACTTTATTGAACGTTTGGGCTTGTCCTTATTAAAAGGTTGTCAGTTAATGTTAAGATCCCCTAAAGTAAATTTTTTGTGATGGATGTTATTGCCTGGTGGGATATACAGGATTATTTTTTTCTGTGGTTAATTTTGAGGTTGGCTAGTAGTAGTTCCGTGGTATGGAATTTTGGGTCATTTCAGTGCAGTGGGGTGAAATCTAATATACTTTTGTAAATAATGGCAAGTCTTCCTGCCTTTTTTATTTTTCTTGTCCATTTTGAGTAAGCTGAAGACAGGTGGAATTATTTCATTATTGGTTATTTCTTGTTTTAATCAAGTCTCTGTTACAACTAGTTTATCTGGGTAGTAAAAAACTCAAAATGCATGGATGCCCCTGAATTTTGTTACACATGCTACTGAGATTTATGTTAAACAGGAGTAAACCTGAGTCACATGAAGATGGTAAAAACTGACTTGGCATTGTTGGATGGTAGGGAGGTAGCTTCAGTGGAATGTGATGTGTAGGCCAAGGGTTCCCCACAAAGATTTAGGGCAGAAGTAGTGTGTGAGAAAGTTTAGAGGCACTTAAATTTGTATTTAAGTTTTATTGTTGGATTTTAGTGTTAACTTTAGATTTACGTAACCTATAAAAGTAGAGTACAGAACATGTTGAGTGGCAGAGACGCGTTTATATTACCCGATCAAAAATTTAGATTAGCGAATACCTAAATGTCGACCTGGCAATATCAAAAAAATTAAAACAGTGAACGGCCAATTTAATGTAGGGAATGAATTCCCTCGGCCACAAAAAAATAAATAAATAAATAAATAAACCAAAATAAAGTGTAGGGCTTCACCCCACACACCTCCCTAATTTAATATACCAACCCTGATATTGCTGTACAGCGGGGAAAGGGGTAAAATCCGCATAAGAGCCAAGGGAATCCTTTCCCTGCATTAAATCGGCCATTCTTGTTTTTTTGCTTTCACTACTACCATATCGATGTTTAGGTATTCGCTAACCTAAACATTCAAGCAAGTAATAGGAACCCATAGAGACTAAGTGAAGAGAAGGAAAGAAAGTTCTGGTGTATTGTATAAGGGTCTGTGATGGTGGAGAGACTTAGTATGAGAGTGGTATGACAGGAAGTGAGGTAGATGATTGAAATGAGCATGCAAAGTTGTAGTATTTGAGTTAGTCACATCGTGATTTGAGGTGAAGGATAGAGGAAGTAAGGAATCTAATTTGGCAAAGTAGGTGGATGACTATATTGAGTTAGAGTAGAAGTTTAAGTCTTTACAATATTTCAAAGGCATGTGACATGAACTAGTATTGAAAGGTAGAATTTTTAAAAGTTAATGGAGTGATTAAAATGGCAAGAGGGATGGAGAGTGGCATCTGATTGCAGTGATTGCTCGAGTATATAAAAAGCAGTGAGGAAGCAAGATGTTTTTTTAGCTGTCTGTGGAAGCTAAGAGTAGATAAAAGTAAGGAGAAGATGTAGGAGATGGGATGTTGGTGTTAGGTGGACTGGCTGGCACTGGGCTAAAAATGGATAGAGGCTGTTTGAAAGAATTCTGAGAATTCTGCAAAGAATTTGATAGGAAGAAATGGGATAGTGATGTAAGGGTAATTGACCGGTTGATCTGAGAGAAATGGATGTGGGCTGATAGAGTATGCATTTAGAGTAGGAGGGGTGGGTCAGAACTGGAGATACAGTAGTGTAGTGAAGTGAGTCAGAGTGTACCAAAGTGTGATTGAACAGACTACTCCCAACCAGTGTGGTGTCCTTTGTTTCAGAGTGTACCAAAGTGTGAGTGAGCAGAGTACTCCCAACCAGTGTGTTGTCCTTTGTTTCGGTGTACCAAAGTGTGAGTGAGCAGAGTACTCCCAACCAGTATGGTGTCCTTTGTTTTAGAGATGATCAATCAGTTCTTTCTTCAGATGTTGAGAGTATTTCACAAATTGTTAAAAGAGGAGATTTGAGATGGGAGAAATGTGAAGAAATATTTGTCTGTGATAGCAGGCAAGCAGTGGAAGAAGAAATAATCATTATGTGCAGCAATAAAAAGAAGATAAGAAAGATCCTGAGAGGGCAAAGTACTGGGCTTAAAAAGTGGAACTGTGATATTTGAAAAGGTGTTGTGCCCTGTTTGGCAAGATACTTTGGACAGAGAAAAGAGATTTGTCAGAGAGCAGTGCCTAGCTAAAAATGTATTACGGTACTGACATTACTGAGGTACCTAACATTAAAATCAGTGCATGCTTCCTTCAAGATGTTACTTTTAAAACGTTATATGTTTTACATACACAGCAGCTAATCACAAAGTAGGCCATTGCTATTTTGCCACATCCTTTTATGTGGTGGGGTAGTTGCTGTAGAGGAAATTGCCCTGCCCTTCTTACACCTCAGCTGACTGTGTGTGTGTGTGAGATGTCTGACAGTGGGATCTGTGAAAAAGATGTAGTAAAAGGGAGGATAAAAAGCAATAGATGGAAACCTCAGGTCAGAGGAAAGATGGAGTAAACAGTGTAAAGGAAAGAGTAGCACTGGAGTTTATTATATTTGCACACTATTCTTGCAGCTCCACAGGGATGCTTTTGGTGTTAAGAAAGATACTGCTAAGGCAACCCTCAGTAGTACTGTTAAGTCGGCAAATGGTAACTTCATTTTATTATGTTCTTCATCTAAATCACTTACACAGATGAGACATCCTTCACTATTCAACTAATATACAGTCTTAATAGTAAGCACACTCAAGTATATCCATTATAAAATGCCTTCATATAACAAATAGGAATCATGTTTCACTGACCACTCTGTCTAGACATGTAAGCAATTTGAAATTAAAAGTACTTCCTTAGGAATGCAAATATAAATAAATTATTTAATATCATTATATATTCTTAATAGGATACCTTTATAAAACGAATGCAAGCATGAAATATCACATCCTCTGGAGAGCAAAATGCATGCAAAATGCAATCACATTCAATTTTCCTCATTAGCAACTTAATTAAATTCAGCTTTTGTACCTCACTATCTGTATAAAAATACATGAATTTAGATGTTGCAGATTTCATTAACTTCTTTATGAAATCAGCATTACTTTACATGTAGCTTTTTATGCACTATTTTGAAGGAACACATAAAATTAAAACTAAAGTGTCACACAAGCTACTTTGAGAAACCTCATGTACATTTGTAAATAGTCATGTGACTGTTCAGCCACTGCCTTCATACCTTTCAATGTCTAAGCACAAGAAATCTGGACACAGCCTAAAATAATGTGGGGGGGGGGCAAATGCCCACAAATAGGGACAAAATTAAATAGTGCTCTTATAAATTTAGAACATTGCTAGAATAACAGGATTTGTGTTAGGATGCATTTTCTGAAGGATATGATGTCTGAAACTCAAATGTATGTCATCATTTAGTGACTTCAGTCTACAGTGATTTAACACAAAGCCACAGATTTTAGAAGAAACAGAACAAAAATATGAGACAAAACTCTGGATGTTCTATGAAAACCTGGATAGTTGGGAGATATGACTTCCTTCCATTGGTAGGTAGCTGGTGTAGAGGAAATGCCTCACCCTTCTTTTATCTCGGTGGGCTGTACATAGGAGATGTCTGTCAGAGGGCTGTGTGTAGATGTTTATTAGCAGTATGCCAGTAGAGGACAAATCACATAAAACTCTTCACAATTAACTTGTTTAAAAATTGTACTCTATGAGGTGATACATTTGCTCTAACTTTCTCTTTCCTAGCTGTGTAACCTTATAGTTAACAACGTGTATTCTTTCCATCACTTAAAATGACCCCTGCCATTTGATCACAAATGTATTTCTTCCATAGCAGACACTAATGCTAGTACTCAATCTCCAGGGTTACATTTTCTAACCTGGACATTCTTACGTTAAACCCATTGTTGCATTTCCTGAGTTGTCTGCATATGTTCCCTTACTGTTGGCATTACCAGCTTCAATCTATTTACCATTAATCTAATTACAAACTAATATACCATTTTGTTATACTTTTAAATGGAGTCTCCTCTGCCCATGTTTCCTTAGCAATGCAAAGCAGCTCTCTTAGATGCCTAACATGCAATAGGTCAAATGGTGTATACCCATCAGCAACTTTTCCTAGCATAGATTTTAATGTTATACTAAATCTCTTCACTAATCTTCTAGTCTGTAGATGCTAGACTGATGTTTTAACTGTTTGGCTTTAACATACTGACATAGCTGAAGCAGTACCCTTAACATAAAGGAATTGCTTTATCAGTAATTCCTTAGGAATACATAATCTGGAGAATAACAATGCCAGTTCATAGGCAATAGCTTTAGTATTAGCTTTCCACAGTGGCATTGTTTCTGCATAAATCTGGCAACCTCAAGGCCACCATAGTAATTAGAAGACCCATGAGACAGGATATGTGTAAAAACACAGATGCAGTCAATAATCCACTAACCAAAATATTAGTCAACTTGGCTTTATAGTTTAAAAAGAAACAGATGGTACCTTTGTGAATTTCTTATACAGGTATTCAGTCCATACTGCCACTACACGATTTAGAATGCATTGCAATATAAAAAGTCCAAGGCTGCAGGCCTCTCACAGACTCAGCTCAGCTTTAAAAAGTATTTCCACAAGGCATACTGCACAGGTTATAACGCACAAGTTATACCTCACAGGTTATACCGCACAAGTTATACTGCACAGGTTATACCACACAGGTTATACTGCACAGGCTATACCGCACAAGTTATACTGCACAGGTTATACCACACAGGTTATACCGCACAAGTTATACCACACAGGTTATACCGCACAAGTTATACCGCACAGGTTATACTGCACATGTTATGCCGCACAAGTTATACCCACACACAGGTTTATACACAGTTAGTTATACGCTGGGTTATACTGCACATGTTGTACTACACAGGTTACACTGCACATATAGACATAGATATAGATATAGATATAGATATAGATATAGATATAGATATAGATATAGAGATGTTATATAAATACACACACGTCATTCAATTTCTCAAATGGATACTTTTATCAAAGTCGGAATTTGATTATCGGACATTTACATCCATTTTATTTTCAGTAAAAGTATAGGTTAGAGTATTACTTGGTGCTTTATAGGCATTGCTTTGTGATGAGAGTCAAATTTTTGGATCTGGGTAATCTATATGTCAACATTTCTTTGCTTGCTGTTCTGACTTGTTTTAATAACATAGAATATTTAGAGGGTGGATGTAAATGTGTGTGGCATTTTAGTGACAGGTTTCTGATGAAAGCATGTGTGTGTAAGAAAGGTAGATAGATGATTCTATGTTTCTGCATGAAAACTCTGTGTGAGAGTGAGATGCTTTGTTGAAGCATTTGTAAGTCTGACTGGTAGAATGGTGAAAAGAAGGTTGTATGCATGAGAAAATGAGAATGGCATATGTGCTGTGTGTGTGTGTGTGTGTGTGTGTGTGTGTGTGTGTGTGTGTGTGTGTGTGTGTGTGTGTGTGTGTGTGTTATATAATTATATAGAGAGGTATGTGTTTGTATGCAAGGTTGGTTAACATATGTGTGAGTATATGTTACTGAGTAAAAAAGCTCTGTTTTACTTGAGGTCAATGAATGGTGATATTAAGGAAGTTTCTACTGTGCATTTTTATAGTAAGCATAATATGTGGGAGTGGGATAGATTCCTGTCCCAGAGATTTGCCATACTCTGGAACAAAGTACCCATTCATGTTAAGCAAAGCTCCTCACTGACCCTCTTTAAGAAAAATCTTGACGACTGGATGGGAAATAGAAAATTCACCTCGGGGATCACTTCTGTGGCACTGCTTGACAGGGGAAAATAATTTTCTTGGGTGGCGAAAGACAGGGAACCTTTGTGGCTAGGCTTATATAGGCCCCAGGGCCGATAGCCTAGTACCTACCTATGAACCTATGAACAAGGGAGTTTACCTCCTTTATAAACACTTATTGTATTTTAAGATGGATGTCAATGAAAACGTTTGTCAATGCCTTGTGTGCAGTGATATGAAATTCATAGAAGATGTTATGCATGCAAGTGACATTAACACACACACACACACACACACACATATATATATATATATATATATATATATATTTTTTTTTTTTTTTTTTAATGAAAATATTATACACAAGTGACAAATATATGTATGGGAGGCATTAATTTTGTTGAAAAGAGAGTTAGTCAACAGATTTTTTCCAACTTAATTTGTTCAACAAGAAAGATGTTAATATTTGTGCAAGATCACTATAATACTGTGGTTGAGGTATATGCCTTTTTCCTTGTGTGATATTGGAGTTGGTGTATTAAATTAGTGAGGGTTGTGAGTGAGAGGAAGGCTTGCCTCATAGCAAAAATTCTGTCTTTTATTTGCTTGCTCCAAGGCTGTGTTTCAGAGCACGTGCTGTGTGCAGTCCATTTTTTTTGTGTTGATGTTTCTGTCATTTGAATTATACCCAGTATGCTCATGTATATGTATCACTGTGTGTGTGTGTGTGTGTGTGTGTGTGTGTGTGTGTGTGTGTGTGTGTGTGTGTGTGTGTGTGTGTGTGTGTGTGTGTGTATACACTTATGTCAGCAATTAAAGACAACTCAGATTATCAACCTACACACACAATCAACTATGCAGCAGTTGGCCACATATACAGCAACTGCACACACAACTGCAAATGCAAGGTAGACACCCTAGCATTTACAATACAAACCAAATGACAAAGCCATAAATAAACCTGTATCTAGGTGGTAGGCTGTGCTCCACACACCCCCAATATCACACTTCAGACATACACACACACACACACACACACACACACACACACACACACACACACACACACACACACACACACACACACACACACACACACACACACACACACATTTAACTGATTATCACTTCTGTTGGTCTCTTTGTTTATTTTCCTTTATCATGCAACTTCTTAGCATTACAACTGTTGCTGCTAGTACTTTTTCTCCACTACTTGTGACCATGTTCATATCTGCTTGCTCAGGTTCATATAAGAAACTTGCATTTTCACTCCTTTACTTTTCTAATTACTTTTTTCATATTTCTTTTTACTTACATTTGTGACTCTTCTTGCGCCTCAGCGTATTTCATTTAGATAAGCAATGCTTTCTCACCACAGGAATATCCCAAAAAGTGCACCTGTGTACATGATTTTATTGGCTCTGTGTTAATGTAAGTGGCAACCCTAATATAGTAAAGCAATTCTAGTTGTTGAAACATACCCCATAGATAACAGTGTCAGAGTACTGTCTGTTTTTTTAAAGAACTCTTAAAAATGAACTCTTTGGACTGTAATAGCCAAAGGATCCAGTGTGATGCATTACATGAAGCATGTGCATTACATGTGGGTGTCCAGTCATGAAAGATAGATAGTGTTTGGAAACGCACTCAGTACTTACTTGTATCTTTGTTGATTATTCTGTTCACATTAGAAGTACATGACAATATCATGCAGTCTGACTGGCTGTAGTTATCTTCCTTTTGGTGGTTGATAGCCTATTTAACATGATGCACTTTCATGTTTCATTCACTGGCCTATAAACAAAAAGCTTTGTTTATAAAATATGTTTTTCAGGAGCTTAATATTTTCTTTTCCCTAATACCTTAACACAGTAATGTCAACTGATACATACTGAGTATGCTGCTTTTAGATCTAGTCAAGATAAGGATCACAGTACCCAGTGGCCTTCTTCGGATACTCCTCTGTTACCTCAGCTAGTTAAGGTTACCAGACAACCATTACATCCAGTAGGAATTCTGCACACGGGCCTTTGACCAAATACAGCATAGGCCACAAGCATCTCTAACAGGCTTAGGCAAAATTTTCACCAGTCATTTAAACTGTCATAAAATGAGTATTTTGTGTGAAGTCGTAATTATGCTGATGGTTCATGTTGACCATTGCAGTTCTGAGTTACTGGATGGGAGGCTACCACTTTTTGAAAAGGATTCAAGTATCATCTGGAACACTGTATAGTAATGTCGATAGGGCAACCTAATGCACAGAAACAGAGTATGAGAGGTACTTGTGTGAAGGGAAGTTTCCTGAAGACAGTAGGGAGTACAGCTGGAGGAAAGCGCAAATGGATGGATGTTGGTTACTGTGATGGGAATGTGAATGATAAAAATTACTGGGCTTGAAGGACATACAGCATCTAAATGGTTAGGAATGGCAAGGAAACTGCACAGAAAAGTCACTTAATTTTATGTTTGTGTTTGGCAATGAGCAGAACATAGGACTGTAAAGAACTAGAGAACCAAGTATTGAAGAAAACTGCAAAATAAAAAATGCAGATTTCTATCTCTTTCTCTGTCACACACACACACACACACACACACACACACACACACACACACGTGTGTGTGTGTGTGTGTGTGTGTGTGTGTGTGTGTGTGTGTGTGTGTGTGTGTATATGGGTCCCCCTTCAAAACATCGTTTCTGAAGGGGGACTTGATACAGTGGGGTTAGAAAATTATCTTTTTCCCACTGTAGTGCGATCTTGGAGCTGGTATATTTAATTTATGGGGGTGTGTGGGGCAGAGCCCCCCACATGGGGGTACAGGGGGGCTTGCCCCTGCAGAAACGTAGCAAAAAATGTGTTTAGTAGTTTGGTGTCGTTATGTGTGGAGGGGATTTTATTTTCATATGATTTGTAGTATTAGATGTTATGAAATTCGATGTTATGGGTTTTAGATGTTTTGGGTTTTAAATGTTCTGGTCTCAATGTTATGAAATTAGATGTTATGGGTTTTAGATTTTTGAAGTAGACTTTTACATATATTCTGCTGCATTTATGTTCTCCTTGAAAATGAACTGAAGAGGTGATAGATGTTTCTTTTTAAGACAGCATTTAACCTAACAGTACCAGTCCATGCTGACTTGAGTAATATGTCAATGGCTCTCACATATTCCAAAATTCTTTACCTTCATCAGCAAGCCAAAGGTTTCCTTACAGCAAATATCAGTTTGAGAGTCCATTACTTTTTGGACTCTGTCCTACTCCCATTCTTGTGATGAGAAGGAACATCATTTCAGTAGTCTGTGTTTCTCCCACCCTCTCTTTCCTGGCTCTTTTCTCTCGATCTCTCTCTTTGTGCCTCTGAATAAGACAGATTTCTGATAATGTAAAAACATTTCTTCAGTACTTCTGCTTGTGATGACCACAGACTTCCTGCTGGAAATAATTGATGTTTCAAGTATATAAGAACTTGATACAAGGAAATAGCACTAGAAAGTTTAGTGCTGAATAAAATTAGATATCTTTACTTAAAAGCATATATAGTAATTTAATGTTTTTAAAATGTACTTCTAACAATTTAAACGTAGAAAATTTTGTCAGATCATAGGTACGCAGCTGTATGTGTCTATGTGTGAATAAGATAAGTTTCTGATAACAGAAGAATTTCTGTAATAATTGTGCTATCTGTGATGTCATTAGATTCTCTGTTATCTGTATTTTATACTTGAGAGTCTGAAAGCACAAATAACTTACAGCTGGTCCCCAAATGCACCACAGAGTATTGCAAACTGTAAAATAAACTTAAAATGTAGTTATGTTATTTTGTTTATTTTGCACTTCCATGGTACCGGGTGACAGAACTGCAATTATAATGCAATAGTATCAGCACTTTCAATGCATTGTTATGCGTCTAATTTTACTTACCTTTCATTCATTGTTTATCACTATCTTACTTTTTTGCTACTTCTTTCCACTGTTTGTGTTGTCTGTTTCTATTACTAAATGCTTATGCACAGTAGATGTACTTATGCTTAAAGCAGAGTTTGTTGATATTATCTACAGATGTGCATGTTCCTGTTAATATCTATGCCTTGGAGTTGATTATTTTAAAAGAAAATGTAGAGGAACAAGAAGATGAATTGGGATGGGTGAGAAAAGGAATCAAAGTCATACAGACTGAAATGCAAGGTCATCATTTAATCAACTGAGTTTTGAAGAAATGTATCACTACATGCTGGCTTGTTTTATCACATTGTCTCTGTTACAGCTGTCTTCATGAGTCACTAGACGCATTATAGGCTCTAAACCAAAACCAGGCAGGATTAATTTAGGTTTTTTTCTTTTATATCATTAAGTTTTCTTTGATGTATATCATTTTGTAGTGTCTAATTTGAAAAAAACGTTAACTGTACTAGTCTGCTTCTCCACTGTTTACCATCCAAAGCATGAGATGTCATCCTATTATATCCACAGAGCAACTGCTACTCTGACAGACAGAAAATATCATTTATGATTTCATTTCTTCATGGTAATCCCTTTATTTACATCATTATATTATTTTCTGTTAATATGATTCACCTGCCCAAACATTTAATTATCAAATAAACAAACATCTTTTTATACTTTGATACAAATAATGTTTCTATGATGTATTAGTTAAGGTGTGGACATATTTTACTTTTGCAGGTCTACGTATTAGAAGTTATTGAGTAGAATGAAAAGTAAATCTACACGATTGACTATGGCTGCAAAAATGTAGAAACAGAACTGTACAGGAACTACTGTGACATCACAATCTCATGCTAAACTTCACTGACACTTAGGGAAGATGTATATTTCTCTTGCTGTCACTCATGATGAATCTATTAAAGCAATATCAGTCTCCCACATTATTTTAGGAAGACATGTCCTTTTGTCACTGACTACTACTGATTCATCCTATAAATTCTAATCTCTCAGACTATAAGTTTATTATCTGCATACATGGTAGTTTATAGAACAATGCTACAAATGCTTTGTTGCTGATACACTAATGGTAAATCACCTGCATTCTTCTTCTTCTGGCTTTATCCGGTTAGGGGTCACCATAACAGAACTCCAGTCCGCTAATGATTGGCAGTAGATTTTTTTACGGTGCCGAGGTGCCAGCTCGACGCCCAAACTTCAACGAAGGCACACCCATTCACACATGTCTTTCGAATGCCACTCGACCGCAGGGAGGACATGAAGACTCCACACAGAAGGCGCTCCAGCTGAGAATTGAACGGGAGAACCTCTTGCTGTGAGGCGACAAAGCTACCGCTGCACCACCGCGACATGTAAACTTCTTCAAATAATCTCATACAGATTTTGGAGGAGGCATTTTTGCTACCAAAGAAATAATTTATAAACAGCTCAGAGACCCAAAGTCTGTCAACATGCACCACTATCTCTGGGATGTCTTGTAGTAAAATAGCAGTTCTGGTCTGTAACAACGAAGAAACAGAAGTATACGGAGGAACAATAGCTGAACAATAAATAGTAAAGACAAATGTACCAAATAAACTGGTCCCTCATGTCCTCAGTTTTATTTATGAGCTTGTTTGCTAAAAGGGTATCAGTCACAACACACACACACACACACACACACACACACACACACACACACACACACACACACACACTCAACATTGGGCCATATATCTATGAAGAAGAATTCTTAATCAAAAGCATTTCATTGCACAAGTCTTAAAAGCAGTGATTTTTCATAACTACAACATGCCTCATTTTTGTGAGTTGCAACTTCATGATATTATGCCAGTTCCTTATGGTCACACTGATGCAATTTTAATCACTTTAATCAGATTTTATGAAGAATTTGCATTGTATGATCTTCATTTTATTTCATCTTTTATGCTTTTTTAATTTTCTTGTAACATCACAATCTTTAATTATGTAAATTATGTGCAATGATTGTGGGTCCTAGTGCAGAACAGTTGAGAAAAAGTCTGCATGAATGTATGCATATATACATATACATCCTTCTTACACTGATCTCATTTCATTAACATGATATGTTTTGTACTAATCATACTTAATTTTTCAGTAGACTGTGTGATTCTCTATATGTGCAGTAATTTAGGTTATGTGAAAGTTTTATTTTTGGACCACACTTTATTAGCTGGCTTGTACCTCACTTTGATAAATGGCTTCATTATTAACCAAACTGCACTGCTTGTATATACTTGAATGTTCTGCTGTTTCCTTCATTTTAATTTGTGGGTTTATCTGGGCAAAACTACCACACATATTTGAAATTATCACAATAAAGCATCAGGGCTTAAGGTGCAGATGTTAAATACAAATCTATGCAAACTGCATTTACAAATATATTGGTCCTTGTGATGTAATCATCTACCCCTCATTCTCTGCATGATGTAAACAATCATCTAGCCGTCATTCTTTTCAGTTTGGATGATAGTTTTATTACTGCCTCAGTTTCATAGAACAAATAGCATGCTATTGTTAGTTTTGCTAGTGAAAATGCTAAAGTGCTTTAAATAATTTTTATTTTTTATTATATGATTAATGGTTAAGTCTTTTTATCATGTCAGAACTGAACATGTCAGAACCTTACTTTACTGTTTACTGTAACATGAATAGTTTAATACACACACACACACACACACACACACACACACACACACACACACACACACACATATATATATATATATATATATATATATATATATTGGTTTATAGTAAATTTAGACAACATAATGGAAATGAGAAAGTTAGAAGGCAAAAACTTTAGTTAAATTTGAAATGTCAATGACAATCAGAGATTTTGACTTATCTTTTTTTATTTTGTAAGCACTCTGTTTCACATATTCATATAAATATCTATCCAAATATGAAAACGCAGTCAAGAGATAGAAATAAAGACCAGCAATAAAACAAATATGTCAGGCAAGCACAACAAATATGAGTAAATATGTTTCTGTGAGTAGTTATGACAGCTGTGAAATAATTTCTTTGCCTTGGTTTAAATTTTTTTTTGTTAACATACCCCTTTTGAACAGCATTGTGTTTTGTGTGTGTGTGTGTGTGTGTGTGTGTGTGTGTGTGTGTGTGTGTGTGTGTGTGTGTGTAAGAATCTGTTTGGTACCCATTTATATTGATAGATAAGTTGAAATGTTGAAAGGTTAAACAGTACAGAGGGAAACAGTAGGATCTAAGGAGGATCTGAGGTTAGGTCCACAGTACTTAAGACTTTTCTCTAACCATTATGCAATTTTACCTCTCAAAGCATCAGTTATAGTTGCATGTCTTTTGGAAGTCAAGCCAAGTTAATCCTGTGAAACATATATGGGCTAGTAGTTAGAGCACAGATATCTTGGTATTGAGGCCAGTGTTTAATTCCATCAGTCACCACTTACTCACTGTGTGACTTTAAGCCCTCTCTAATACATTTCTCTTTTCTTCTTCAGTCTTTATGTATTCTGAAAATTGTGCTGACAATCTCTGTTCACCTCCTTGGATGATAAAATGGTTTAAGAGATTTTTCGGTGTTTCTCCTCACAGCATTGATGTGGGGGCTTGGTAAAACACAAGCAACTATCTTATAACTGTGACAATAAGACAGCATTTTAAAGATGACATTACTAGACCCTGGCATATTCAAAATACGTGGTAAATAAATGATGCAGGCAAAAGCTCTATATTTTTTCATTGTCTCTGGAATGGCTGCTTTGTCATTTGCTTTGCTAATGAGTACTCTGAACGCTGCATAAACTTTAAATTACTTGTATTATTTTTTAATCCACTTGGCATGCATTATCTGTTTCACCATTATTTTTAGCTTTCACATCACAGCACTTTTAGTCCCTTTGGGCTTCAAAACAGCAGCTGTTATATTTAAGTCTTTTTAAACTAGATAAAGCATTTTGAAAATCACATTTGCAACTTATGGTGTGGATTCAATACCATAAGCAACACAGAGTCTAAATTAGAACAACAAAAGTGACAAGTACATATGTAAAATGACAACAAATGAGAAAAGAAGAAGCACATTTGGTAACTACAGTTTATAAAGGTGTGGAGAGTATCATATGTCTAGCAATGATAATTCTGAAATCATGTATAAGTGCAACCCTGCTGTAATATTAATCATATTAGAATATAACAACCTGCTTTATGCATCAGCTATCCTATAGCATCGAACTGCAACACGTTTAGCTGGTACTCCATATCTGTCTTCCATCTATGATTCACTGCAACTGATTATGATTTGTTTATTTATAGTTTATTTGTATTTGTGTAGAACATCCACTTTACTAATGATACATTTGTTGTTCATTATATACACCAAGTTAACAGCTGATAGATTTGTTTTTTTCATTCTATATGCCAATGTCATGAATGCAGGTGTTTATTTACTGTGGAGTATATATATTACAGCTTCATTGCTTTATTAATAAATAATCCCTGTATCTGTAGAAATTATATTTATATTTGATATTTATCTAACAGATGTACTGATATTTTGTAAAATTTCTACCAAACATAATGTCTCCTTTTTATGATATATTTGGGGGAAGACAGAAAGTAAGAGATTTTACAACCAGATCAGTAAACATTCAATAAATATTGCAAAGGGGGAGAGATTGAAAGCAATATATGCTATTTTTTATCAAGACGAAAGTCTGATGTTAGAAATTCTCAATTTCTTTATATACAGTAGTAACACAGCATGAACTAATAAAGGTTAATTGTCTGTACATGAGTTCATCTGTTATATAGTTTTCTCATGTATTTGGGTTGCTGGAAATGAAACAGATTTCCAGCCAAATGTGTTGTGAACAGCACATTAAATGTATTTGGGAAATTTCAAAAAAGACATAATGACCTTTAAAATGCACTATGTACTCTTGAGGATCACTAACTAAATATTTTCTGCCCTGGACAGAATTTACATATCTGTAAGGCTTTATCATTTCTGTCATTTTATACCTTAGACCCAGCATAGTGATACGGGTCTATAAATCAGCCTAGGAAGCCTGTGGGTGCTTTTAGTAGAAGAAAGTAGATAAATGTATTATTTTTTTTTTCTAAAGCTAGGAGGGTTACAGAGCATGTTGCATGATTGTGCCAGCAGATATTAATATGTTGATAGGCAACTGGACCTGCTGCACATGAGAACTGTAGAAAGAAATGTAGAACGTGCACACAGGAAATGGTGAATACATCAGGGGCACCTGTAGAAAATGTATAAAAGCACAAAGAAAATGGTGAATAGTCCAGAGTCACTAGCAGAAATGTACAATTGCTTGCATGGGATGGCAAGTATACCACAGAAATTCTGCATTTGTTTTTATGTATTAAAAGTCTTTGGTTGTGTAAGTTTGGTGCAGTTTGTTCTTTATTTGGTTACATTTGTTCTGCACTTCTTTGCACCCCTAGCCATTTGTTTTTCCTTTTATATACCACAGAAATAGCAGAAAATATACAAATGCATTCAAGGAATGGTGAATATACCACATAAATAGCAGAAAGTGTACAAATGCATTCCAGGAATAGTGAATATACCACAGTTACTGGAACTAAATGTAAAATACTTGTTGAGTTATAAAAATAAATGACAGACACCATTAGAATATGTTGAATTGCAGAGAGAATGCCATGTACAAAGTACACACATAACATCATTGCTATTATATTTTATTTTTTTTTTATTTTAACCTTTGTTGATATTTCTCCTACCCCCCCCCCCCTGTTTCTGGTCTTCAAGCCCAAGATAAATTAATAGCCTCTGGTGAGCCACAAGCATACTTTAGGGTGCCTGATGTGATGATTTCAGGTATTGCCAGCTATGCCAGGATAAGTAGGGCAGTTGATGTATAACATATGCCAGCACAGCTAGCTGGAATTTTGTAAAGAATTACATGTCATTTGTATATCAAACTGATTTGTGCAGATGCTTATGTTGAAAATGTATTTGTAAAGTTGCTTGTGTTAAAAATGTATCAAAAGCAGGTCCTGACTGTATTGTAACTGAATTAAGTGCATATGTTTTAACAGAGGATACTGGAAGAGAAGAGATTAATCACAGTCCAGCTGCAGCTAACTTTGAAAAATGTTCTGAAATTAAATTACTAGGGCTAGGCCATAAAGATTGTATCTTACAGTTCTGATTACAGCCACATACAAAATGTCTGAAAAAACTAGTACTAAGAAGCCTTCTGTACTGTCTTTAGCAGTTGACTAATTGCTACTCTGGAAGGGTAGAAGTTTGAAATTATTTTATGACTTCCAGAAGCTGCATCATATCTTAGCAAGCTCTATGTGTATGTATTATTGACACATATCTGATAAATCCTGGCAGTTTCTAGCAATGGGGGGTTGCATGGGAACGAGAAGTCAGATGAATAGATGTATTTGATGTCATTCCATAATCCATCACTAAAATAGTGTTTTAATACTAGCTGAGACTGAAGTCTCAGAGCAACCTGTTTTTGTAATCTGAGAACCCCTCACCTACTTCATCTTGCCTTGCTCTAGTAAGTCAACCAGGGAATAGTAATCTTTTAGATCAGTCAGGAAAATATAGTGAGATTAGTTAAGTACTATTTTTCTGCATCTGTGTGAATCTATTCATCTGTGTTATTTTAATATTTCCTTTGACTAAAACTCTGGTGTTTATTGTAAATAGACATTTAGTATTTCATATTCATTTATTATTTATTATTAAATATATTTAAACTTTCATTATGGATGGTCTTTTAAAGAATATTTTAATCTCCAAGACTACTTACATATATTTGGTGACAGCTCTGGCCACTCCTGAAGGCCTTACCGCATTGGCCAAACACTACCATTTGTATTAATATTAATTTCACTCAGTATAATTGGGTACCCTTGCAAGATCCTTAGAGTAGTTGGCTTTGGAGTGTCTGGTGGTGGGGTAACTACTTTATAGTCTGGGCAGAAGGGGGGCATAGGTAGTAAATCTGTGCCAGCCTTTCCCAGATGTGTGTGTGTGTGTGTGTGTGTGTGTGTGTGTGTGTGTGTGTGTGTGTGTGTGTGTGTGTGTGTGTGTGTGTGTGTGTGTGTATGTATGTGTGTGAAAATCAAATCACAAAGAGTGTGTGTGTCAGCTCCTTGGAGCTGTGTGCTCTTAAGGGAAATTGTGCTTGATGCAGAGAGCTGCATCTGAAAATACTAGGTGTACCCATTTTTATTCCAAGTGAACATCCCTCTCCATTGTCAGTGGTTAGGATTCTGGATCCTCGATTACTGGCCCAGAGTAGGGATATCGCACATATTATTAGCCTTGGGTATCTAGATAACAATGCATACATAAAATCATTCCATTTGGGTACCAGCACTGGAGTCACTCACTAATCTTGTCCCAGTGATTATCCAGACCCAGTGGAAGAAAATAAAATATTAGATAAAAAAGGAAAGAAAGAATTAAAATATTAAGTTGTACTAACCTGTTTTGTGTCTGTGTTGCTTGGGAGCCATTAACTGAAAGGATTTTTGCAGCATCACCAAAAGTGATCTGCAAAGTGGCTTATAGTGGTACTATGGATTAGTAACTAGACAAAGCCTGTATTCTCTCCCAAGCTCTCCCAAATACCTGCTAAAACTCATTTTACTGTGACAGGGAAGGGGCACATTGCTTCTTCCTCTAAATACATTTATTATTTAATGTTGCTTCTTCATCATTTCCTTCTGTGAAGTACATCCAGCAAAAGTGTTACTTCACTAACTTTGTTTTCTAAGCCATCCTCTAACTTTTTTTCCCCAGTTTCACAACCTTATTTTTGTCTATCATTTATTGTTAATGTAAATAAAAACAGGCATATGACTATTAATAAAAGGCATGGGCTATATTTTTCATCTTCTTGTGTTCCCATTTTGTAATTGTTTTTTTGGTGTCCACTGCTTCTTCAGGCACAATATCTCCTCATGTTTTACTCATCTTACAGAAATTATTTATATTTTCATATATCCTGTATCTTTTTTTTAAACCATGATTTATTTTTTACTGTTTTATTTCTATTCTTGCTCTATAACATCATAGTCATATTTATTTGTGCGATTGCTCCTTACTGTTAGTTACAGATTACCTTCATAGATCAGGCCTGCTTACGATGAGAACACAATTAAATAGCATGATCTATCCAATAACAAAAGTTAAATAATAAAATAAATTATGTTATTTATCATACAGTCTAGTAACTGAAAACAAATTTAAACAGATTACCATAAACATTTTTTCTAGCTGAATGTGGGCAAACCAGATTAGTATGAATGATAACTCTGAAGGCTTCAAACAAGACTTCAGGTCACAAGTACCTTTAGAATGCATATCATATGTGACATCAGCTTTATATATTATGCTGTAAAAAAAGCATTAGAATTTGTGAAATGTATTAAAAACTGTAAGGATGAATATGACAGTCATAGTCGACCCTGTTAATGGTCACATGTACTCCTTTAGCTGCAGACAGCTCTCAGTTTAATTTCTAGTAATAAATTCTTAGAATACAACCGATAAGTTATGCAGAGAAAGCAAGGCAATGCATTTCTCTAATCAAAATGAAATGTCTGAAAAGAAAGAAAATTGAAGGAAAAAAAACTTTAACTATGTTAAAATTATGCTTGCATCATATTCTAAAAATGTATGAAGTACATCTCATGTTTTAAATATAATATTACTGTTTGTAAATATTATTCTTATTGCATTGTACTAATATGTGCACTCTACTAATATGTGGTTTTCTATTTGTTTAATTTTGCTTCATTTGTGCACATTACATTTCTTTAATAACTTACTCTTATGTTAAATCTGTAAATTGTAATTTTCTGGAGCTTTTCTCCCCAGGACTCCATTGAAAACTGTCTCCTTGTGGCCCAATGGACTATCCTGGCAAACAAACTATAAATAAATAAATAAATAAATAAATAAATAAATAAAATACATGCAAGACAAAGTTAAATGAAGGACAAGCTACCTGTTTTCCAAGCTAAACGAGTACGCATAATATAAAATATTACTGAGGCATGCAAAGTGCCCCTTTTCATGATGTTATAATACAGCAGGTAGTTTAGCCACAAATGTCCAGCAACATCTAAAATGTTCCTTCTATCATTAAGAGAGAGTCATGTGCCAATAAACTTATCGTTAGCAGAGATTACCTATAGAACAATTCAGCTCTCAACCAAAGCACAAGTCATTGCTTTCCTAATATAGTTTTAATATGGATACCTTAGAACCACTTCCTGTTATCATTCCAGAGTTTGTACACTTAAAAAGATGGTTAACTTAATCTGACTATTGATATCTTCCAATGGTCCAAATTGTTGCAGAATGTCCATATTTTGCCTCATATTTTTGATTTGTTCCTCATAAAATGTGTAGTTTTCTGGAAAAATCACTGAGGACTGAAGTCATTAAATAATGATATGCATTTGAGTTTCTGACTCAATATCTTTGTGAAAATGTAACACTAAAACAAATCTTGTTATTCTAATAACTTTCTAAGTTTTGTGAGAGCAATATTTAAAATATGTTCCTATTTCTGGTCTTTTGACTCCTTATTATTTTAGGCTTTGTCCAGATTTATTGTGCTAAGATGTTGTTGATAACTTTTTCAGTGTTCTTTTTTAATTAGTGGGGATATTTGAATGGTTATTCATTTGTAGTCGTATTTTACAGTATTTTGTTTTAAACAGATTCCAAAAAATAAATTAAAAAAAAGAAGCTATGTTATGTGGCTTGCCTGTAATACAGTTCATTTTGACAAAACTGAATAAGTCTGATATTACACTTCCTGAAAGTCTGCTCATTTATTGTTTGTATATTACCATTTGTCAATTTGATATTGATGGGTTATTTAAAGCTGGTCTTCTTTACTGACATAATTATCAGATATTAAATAATTGTTTCCAAATCTGGTATTACTGTGGTTTGGGTATTATAAGCCATTCCTGAAGTCAATAAAGCTGTTTATATTCTACATACATTAGCGATCTTGCTTTAATTTGGCTGTGAATGAATTGTTAGACTTTATCCTCCAGTCTGCAAGGAAAGTAATGTGCATCATAGCCTACGGTCTTTAATGATTTCATTCACTTCATTTTACATGGATTGAAACATTTAACGTTTAGAGACTCTGCAGGGATATATACATGTTGATACTAAAAACTGCAAATTTACATATTTCAATGCATGTTAAGTTAATGCCATATTTATATACTGCATCTGATAAGTTGTGTTACTCACAATAATACATGGCATTTACATAATTATTTATAGAACATATATTATTTATTATATGATTCAGTATCTAACATTATTGCTCCTGGCATTCAATTGTTCACCATAAAATCTGTCTGCTCATTGTATGCATTTCCAAACAGCTCTAAGTTTCTGCAACTGTCAAACTAGAACTTGTATTGAATTCCATTAAGAGGATTGGATCTAATAAAAAATTGTTTAAATTATAAATGTTGTGCAATATTTTACATACCATTAATATTGCAAGACTAAGTTCCCCAATGTAAACTCCATCATGCTGTAAGACTTTTACAAGAGTTTGTTTACGTACTTCCTGCATGTTCTTGTTATTTTTTTTTTATCTAACGAAATGCAAAAGGTATGCTAATGCTTGACTCTGAAGACAACTTATACAAATGCACTGTGAAATTGCACCTCTGAGCAAAATCGTACAGTATTAAAGTGAGGTTCCATAGAATGCAGGATGAATGTATAAGGTTAACATTTTACAAAATGAGTAATTCACAACCTTGAGCTGCAGTGTTTACTAAAACAGTTGAAAATAAGAAAAAAACACTGAAATTAATTGCACAGTTTTCTGTAGTTTCAAGTCAGCTTCAGAAATAATTAATCCATTGCTTTTGTTCAAGGCAAATAGAAGGACTTAACTTCAGTACAGCAAGTTTGCATTGCAGGGACTGGAAAAGTCCATTGTCAGCATGATGATTTAGTGTAATAGCAACCCTAGTGGAAAATCTTCAGCTTTAAATGTGTATTAATGTTTTTGTCAGCTGTTATTGGACAGTCCAGACAATATTTAATAATCAGGCAAAGGCACTGTATAGGGGCTTACACCTGCCCCTAAAATAAACACTGGAAGAAGACAAAACATTGAGATGATTGCGTACATTCATATAATTTTAAAGAAGAACAGGCTATAATTGGTGGTGGACACTGTCAGGGATGTTTCCTCCGTAAATGAGAAAATCTACAATTCATTAAGCTTATTATTTAAATTCAAATGGTTTAGAATCCTTGTCAGACAAGATTACAGCAATGCAACTCCTGATTGGAACACTATGGTTTCTTTGTATCTTTGTACTATGGTCCACTGTATGTTGGTAATACAGAAATGTATTTATCAAAGAAAAACATTTCTGCCGAATCCATGTTATGGGACTGAGAACTGGGGCCATGCCTCCTAAGAACATCAGTCTTTTTTCATGTTTCTATTGCAGAGCAATTTCTGTATGCACTTAGAACTACAGAAGTGACCAGAATGGATTGCATATTCTTGATTCAATAACAGCCACAATCGCAAAGCTACTGCATCTACACAATCAGGTGTGGATGCTGTACTACATTCCTTCATATTGTTTTACCACAAAGTAACTATACCCATTAAAACTGTACATTACAAATGATCTCCGCAGCACAGAAGACTACACAACAGGCACACTGTTAGGAAATGCAGCATTGTGGGTATTACAGGGGAAACACAATATCAACACAAAGAAGTAATACAACATTACTACTTCAACTGAGTTTTTATTTATTGTGGCTCACATTATTTCTGGAAGTGTGCATATTGCATGCATTGGATTAACTTGGCGGGAGATGCACATCGCCTCCCATGCTCCCCTAACTGCTTTCCTGATGTACATCACTCAGAGAACATGCACCTTTAAACCTGACTCCCAGCCACAGTTAGGAACTAATGTCAAAACAGGATTGTCCCCAGACCACCCACTCAAAGATGGCAGCAGGTATAGCACACTTAATTTTCCCTTTTCTCAAGCAGACCGTGGCTACCTGAGATCCTAATAAATCTGAGATCCCTACTGCTACAAACACATGTCATGCCTCTGTGCTAGCAGGCCAACTGCAATATAGGTTTATGAATTTTAAATATATATATATATATATATATATATATATATATATATATATATATATATATATATATATATATATATATGTATATGTGTGCGTGTGTGTGTGTCTATATATATATATATATATATATATATATATATATATATATATTTATTTATATATATATATATATATATATATATATATATATATATATATATATATATATATATATTTATTTACTATGATCTTAGACATAGCTTATAACCATAACATCTTTGATATAAATCACAGGCTAAGTACAGATGTCACTCCTTAACATTCACTCCAACCCAATAATGTAGTCACTGACACTATGTCAGGAATGAAATAGAGGCAATTAACTATGCATACTCAGACAATACAGCTCACTGGCTGAAAGAATCCATGAACACAAACTTTAATCTGAAAGCTTGTATTGTAAACGACATGCGGTACAGAAAACACATTATCATGAATGCCTTCATATTGCACTTACCATTCACTTGTAGAAAAAAATCACTAGCACCATCTTTTATGGATCAAAATGGATTTTCATTTAAAAACTGCATCACTTAGATTTCTGCAAATAAATGTAATTCCATATGTGGAACTATGCGAAAGCATTTTTAGATGTTGAGTAAGAAAGCTTTGGCTCAATTAAATTCCATGGCAGTTATAAGCTGTAAATACAGTAATGGGATTCAGGGAAAGTCCCAGAAGGGAGAAATGATATGAGGTTCATACCCTATATGGAAGGCGTAATTATACATCGTCCATTCTTTGAAACATATTGTTAATAATTTCTAGTCTTGTGTCACTTTTGTTTTCATGAAGGATCCCATTTTTATTAATAAGGAAAAATGTAGATCTGCTACAGTTAAATGTTATGAATTTGAATGCCTTAGAAAACAAACATTGACTGTATCACTTCATAATGCCTGGTGTATTTGCTGTACAATACTGTGGCTTCTGGCTTTCATCAGCAGTTTTAGCATAATTTAAAAAAGCAGATTGCAATTTCTTACTAAAACTAGCATTGTGTTTCAGCTGTGCATACAATCTGACTCATGAGACATTTATTCAATTATTATAATTTGAGACTCTCTAAAGACCAGTTCTCTATTACAATAAATAGCTTAAAACATTAGACTCACAAAAATCCTATTTTTCTAGTCCTTTGTTATTTTTAAGAATTCCCACTGCTGTTGGTCTGCTAATTATTGCAGACAAAGAAACACTAATTTTGTGGAGTCTTTTAAAATATATCTGACTTTCCTCGACTAATCACCGAGCTGCTATTTTTGACATCTGAGTCTGTTGCCTTGGTGTGATGCCATAAACAAAGGCACTGTAAGGTTAACAGGGGGAGGGTATTTTTTTCTAAAGTGCCTTTTGTATGGCTACCAAGAATGACTGCACAAATGAAAAGAGACTGGAAAACATTATATAGTAAATTATATAGACTGATTCATCAAAATATTTTATTCACAGTGCCTGTAGTGAAGTGTAAAGCTGCATTTGAAATTCATGTTAATTTCTGGTTCCTGCCAAGATGAAAGTCCTGTGTACCTTGCAACATAATTACTTCAAGATCATGATAATTCAGTAAATTATAGATGGCTCTTAAAGCAACTGACCTTATTATGATTTTGCCAGGAATCACAGCTTCAACATGTAATGTACACATGTGAATATGGTGATCATGTGCTTCATTTTAATATGACAAATGCACGCATTTCTGAAACAGTACTGAAATGAAGTCAGTATATGCTACCAGAGTAAGACCAGGAACAACATTTTCTGAATCACATAATATAGAGTTCGTTGACATGCTGTCCAAGACATGTTTTCATTTAGATCAAGAGGAAGAGTGCATACCTAGCACAGATATTTGCAATAGGATTAATGCACAAAGAGCCAATGGAAACTACTAATTATGACATCAAAGATGATGGAATGTTTAGAAATATGGTAGCTAGCTACAATGCAAAGAAATGCAAAGTAATGTAATTTCAGGAGGAAAAAAACATATCTGGGATTAAAATACCATTAAGAGCAACTACAATGGTTGAAACTTGACATGAGGTGGCAATTTGCATGACTTAATACAAGTAAGCAAACGACATAAGAAAGCAATAAGGAAGACGGGAATAATGAAGTTCTGGAATGCAAAATAACACCATAACCAGCAGTAAACAGACAGCAGCAGCCACATCTGGGGAACTCCTTGCATTTCTAAAAACTGAATAAAATGCACAGAGATAGACAACATGGAGAGAGTACTTCATATTTCTGGAATTGCCGACATATTTCATGAAGAAAATAGCCAGAACTATCTTGGATTTAGAAGGATAAATCTTGTAGTATTAAGTATTCCTAATGTGTATGTCTTGGTTCCTGAGATGCAACTTAGACTAATGTGGATTAATTAATTATCAGCTTTCACCAGAATATTGGCTTAGTGGTTAAAAGCTCTACCTTATAGCTTCAGCATCAGGAGATCAATTCTAAGCACTACTTACTGTCTAAATGGAGTTTGTATGTTTATTTACTTGTCTTTGAGTATAACAAAAGTCTGACTGGGCAAATCACCTTTTCAACAGAGGCCTGGTGAGAGAACTGGAGAGCAAAACTCCATTGCAAGTGCTATAAGATTACCGTTGGTGTGTTACTCCATTGGATATTGGATTTGATTTATTATTTTACTGTTTGAATGCTTCCATTATTTTTTCCTCTTAGTCTATTACATCTTGTTTTATTTTAAATGGTGTTTTCTTAATTTTTTTTTTTTTTTGGAGTTTTAAATGTTATTGGCTATTGTCAGTTAGAATGTCATTGACTGAAAAGGAATTAAATTTAGCTAATTAATGTGAAGAGCTGGGAAACTGGATTTCTTATTTAGCTAGATTCCAGTTTAGATGCATTCTTATTTAACTGCAAGTGCTATGAAACTACTGTTGGCATGTGACTGCACTGGCAGCCTTTGAGCTGCCAGCCTCTGCTTTGCATCTGCTTATTCTACTGGGCACTGAAGGCTCAAACTGAGAAGGCTATCCACTTAGACTCTTAAAGCTTGAGTTAGCATCTGTTTCATAGCATGACACTCAGTGCATACTGCAGTATTCAGAGCATTAATCCATTTTTACTTCTTACTTTTAAAATCCTTAAAATCTGGTACTAGACTACCAATCTCATGGTGAGCTTATGACATGCTTCCCACAAATCAGCTTGGGATTAGTGCTTCTGTTTTGTACATGGTGAGAGAAAGGGCAGAAGGATATTATGTCTTAGCCTTCCTAGAGATTATCAATCACTGCAAAGCCTGAAAATTGATTCATAGGAGCCAGCTTGAGGAATCATACCTCTCTTAGTGCAAGAAATCTGGACAAAGCCTAAAATAATGGTGAGGGCAAAGGCCCAAAGATAGGGACAGGTATTAATATTGCTCGTATAACCTTAGAAGGTTTCAAGAACAACAGGGTTTGTGTTATCATGCATTTTCTAAAGGATATAAAGTCTGAAACTGAAATGTATGTCATTATTTAGTAAATTCATTCCTCATTTTTTTAACCAGAAACCCACAAATATTATGCAAAAAAATCTGGACAATTAGAGGTATGCTTGGGATTACTGCTGTTCTTTTGATTCTTGTGAGAGTAGGAGTAGAAAGGCATTGATTTCTGCTGGTCTGCAATTGGGCAGTATGTATTAAGCTTCACCAAGTGGTTTGGTTGCAGTTTTGGAGAGAATCTCATTAGGGTCTTTGTGTAGCTTGGCAGTTTCAAGCATCCATGTGCTGTAGGTTCTATTAAGGGTATCTATCAAGAAAATACTATAACAATCCCAATGGGTTGGTACCATTTCTCAGGAAGCAGTTTGGTATCAATGCTATTCTTTTGCTTCTGCTGAGAGAAGGGGCCAAGAATCATTAATTCCTAGCTGCATGCATCTGGATGTTGACATCAGCACTATCTTCACTACTGGACAGATTGCACCCCCAGTAATAAACTCAAAACCTTATAGGCAGTATCCCTTCAGTTCACATTATTAAGCACCTGGAAACATGGCTTTGCAGTTTTTAACTGTCTATTGGAGGCAAAAGTTTCACATGAAGACACTAGAAATAGCAAGCATATTGTCGCTCCTACAGAACACCACACTAAATCTATCACACACAGATCAGACCAAACACATAGAACTACATATGTTGAAACGCTTAAAATTAACTTCCCTAAAACACAAAGGCCTCTTAAACGTAATCTACTAAATAAGTAGCCTCAGTAACCTCACAAATATACAACACAGGCAGCACTCACCTTGAAACATACATGAAGAGTGACGGAGTCTCAGTTCAAAACCCATAAGGCAAATCTCCACACAATCCAACATCCTAGTCACAGGTAACTCCACTGTGAGACACAACAGCACTCACTAGGCTGTTCAAAGAGAGGGTCACAGTCAGTTACCTATCAAGTGCCAGAATTTGCCAAATCACACAGGCAGTCATGTCCTTGTGTCACAAGTACACATACAACACGGTCATAGTACACATGATTGTAAATGATTTGAGATGTACCTCCCAGGACTATATGAAGAGAGACATGACAGCCCTCTTGGAATATGTGTTTTTGTGTCAGGTATGAACCAAGCATTGAGCAACATTTTACTATCACCACGGATGATGCTGTAATATGGACAAAAGATTATCAGCTTCAACAATTGGCTTCGCTTCTAGAGTCATTCAAAAAAGGTCCAATACATATCAGCCTGGAAGGACATGGTAGACAGACGTAACTTCTTTGTCAGGGATGGCTTGCACCTTTCTGTTCAAGGCTTTTGTATATTAGTTAAAACCTTGTCCACCATGTAAGTGCTTTTATAGGAAACATCAGTCCTCAAAAACTTCCAACATAATAAAACAGTATCTGGGGAGCATAAAGGTATTGCTGCTAAGTGCTAAGAGCCTTAAAAAAACTGTACTCCATACAAGCACACCTTATCCTGGAAAACATTAATATATGTATCATGACATAGAACTGGTTCAGGAACATTGAGAATACTCCATCGGTGCAGGGTTTCAATACTTACCACATGTTTAGGCCCACCACACTAGATGAAGACACTAAAGGGGATAGTGTCTCCATGTTTGTAAAAAAAAATAACATTTCACCTCTGGACTTGACAAGATAATGATTTGGAACTCCTCCATGTCCAACTTACCACTAACAAAACCCCTTATCAAATCATGGCTAACTATAGGACCCCCTCTATGTTCCCCATCAACCTATAAGTCCTTTCTAGCTAGTATGGGGTTCCTAAGCATTAAGTCAAACACCATTCTCTTTGGGGACTTCAATTGCCCCTCCATTAGATGGGAGAAATATTCATCCAGTAGCATGTATGTCCAGAGATTTCTGGACTTCATCAATACAAACTCCCTGAATCAGTTAATCTGCACACCAACTAGGGGGGATAAAATCCTGCACTTGAGTCTTACCAATATGGGACAGCTGTGCTCCCTACCAACTGTAATATCATTGCTGGTCAAATCAGACCACAAATCAGTCACATTCACCTTAAGGCTGAAGCCAGAAATATCCTCCTTTACCTCAGTATTCAGAGATTATGCCAAGGCTAATTACTGAAACTGAGTGATGACCAGCTAAATTCAACATCCCCTCCCAACTCGATGACTCCACTACTTATGTGGAGTCTTTTACTGCCAAATTCTATGCACATGTGAATAACTGCATAGATTCAAAGTAAATACAATATCAAATTTAAAAATAAACCCTAATGATAGAACCAAAATATAAATGACAATATAACAAAAGAAAACAAATCATCGTACAAAAAATAAATGTAACTGTCAAGATGCAAAAAAGCTGTTGTTAAACTTCACAGAGAACTCCAAACCCTGATTAACTCGACGAAAACCAGTTATGTTGTTAACAATAGCTACAAAGGCAAAAGACAATATCAAAGCCTTCTTTTACTTTGTTAGAAACCACATCAAGCACTGAGCACAGCTAATAGTAAATGATATCACATACTCAGACCCAGAGGACATAGCCAATCTACTAGCGGACAAATTTAGTTCTAACTTCACCTCCTCTTCCAGCCTACGTACCCAGATCTCCTACCTGCAACTACATCCCTCCCTCAGTCTTCTATGAACAAGAACTCAAGGCACTATCCAAGGCCAAGAACACTGCTTCTATGGGGCTAGGTAATATATTGGGCTGCTTACTGTTCAGCTTAAAAAGGAACCTATCAGATCCCCTACAGAGCCTATTCAGTGTTAGCAATGAAATATGCATTGTGCTAGACAAATGGAGGACAGCATTTGCCATTCTCTTGCACAAAGGTGGAAAATCACTTGACCCAGAAAATTATAGACTCATAAGTCTGACTTGTAAGGCTATGGAAAGGATCGTTAACTGAATTAAAAATAAGGGCCTACAATCTCTCGACATAAACCAGTTTGGATTTGTCAAAGTCAATTCCTGCCTACTTAACCTGGTTGACTTCTTTGAGAGGTTTACTGAAGCAATGGATGAGGACAAATCACTACACACCATATATCTAGATCTTACAAAGGCATTTGACCTCATTCCACACTTAGGTATCATACATAAACTATCTAAGCTCAATGTTAATCCCTATAAAATTCATTAGAAAGCAAATGAAACCCAGAAAATTTGGGTGGGCTGCTCTACCTCCTCCAAAAGACCTTTCACTAGTGGTGTACTCCAGGGTTCAGTCCTTGTGCTAACCCTCTTCGGCATTTATGTCTCAGAGATCAAAGCTACTGTTAATGATTTATGGCTAACCACGTTTACAGATAACTGCAAACTTGGTGCCATCATAAACTCCCAGTTGACACTAAGTTCCCCCAAGACAGACTTTCCCAAACCAATAGTTACTTTCAAAACCATGGACTAAAACTAAATGCCAAGAAATGTATTATAGTATACTTTGACAAGAAAAACCTCCCATCTAACTACCACATTGACAACACACCACTAAAAATTGATATGGAAGTTAGGAACCTTGGAACCTATGTAGACAATGATCTGTCCTTTGATCTTCACATATTCACTATTGTAAGAAAGTCCTTTTTTATTGCACACATTATTACTAAGGGCATGGTTGATATGTACATGTCCAAACATCTGACAAAACATGAATGCACACAATGCTTTCTTGCTAAGAAAATCCAGGGTCTAAATCATAAAGAATCTGCAGATCATCTAAAAGCCTTGTCCCCCTTCTTGATGTCATACTGGTTACTGAGAGGTGATCACTGCCTCACGTACAGAGCCTCAACAGACCCTATCTGGTCAGACTTACTGCACATTCACAAGTCCAATGAGGGCATAAATACCTGCTCAAGAGATATAAATCTCTTTTGCAATATAAATCAAACACATTGGAAGGACAGATATGTATCACAGACAATACTATTTCTTTGGAGGCATAAACACCCACTCAAGTGATCCAAATCTCTTTTGAAGCATAAGTAGAACATGTTGGAGGGATTGATATGTATCATAGAGAATACCACATCTTTGTAATCACTTTCCTCCTAGCATTAAACAAAGCACTACTCTTATGCTTCTGTTACACAGTCTGGATGAATAGATGGGTAACCGTAAATTCACCCTTGGTTTAACACCCTTGTCCCTCATAGATAGGGGCAACATATAAATGTTCTGTTCATCTCTGGGTTACTCATACTTAAAATATAAGGGCTACAATCTTCATGGGAATGTATGGCTAGGTTTCAGAATATCCTCACAGATCAATAGCCTAGTAAGTACCTTTGAACCTATGAACAGTGCATACCTGTTTTGCAGGCAGTCAACATGAATTAACAGTAAAAATATAAACTATAACATGGCGGTATATGTATAATTTAACAAATAATCACCATGTTACTTAAAGTATATAGTACCAACAGCATGCTAAGCTTACATGCATCTTTAAAATGTTCCGCACCATTTTATTGCGTATGGGTATCCTCATATTTTTAGTACACAGGTAGCAAACTAGGCATACACATATTTAATCTAAGCAGTTAAAATATAAATGAGACTTGTAGCCAGGAGATTATATAATGAAAGCATGAAGACTTTTGTAATATTAGTTTGGTTTGACTGCACAAAGATGGGACTTAATCATGAGGTTGGTACAGGGGCAGGACAATTTTGCTTACAGGAATGTTTTCAGTGAGATTTTAAAAAGTAGAAATAATTAAATATGTCTGATATCTGTTAGACTAGAGTTCCACAGCTTAGCTACATACACACATCATAATCAGTTGCTTTTATAATATTTAAATTTTTGAGCATGTATTAGATATTCATTTAGTGAATGCAGCTCTCTGTGAGGTGTGTATCACTTTAATAATTGTCTGGTGGCAGGCATCTGTCTGGGTATACAGGTGCCTGTGGGAACCCTTAACAAGAATGCTGGTTAGTAAATTAGGTATGCCCAACCAGTAACAATAGTGAATGTGCTTGGTTAATGTGGTTACTTGCAATCTTTGAAACTTTAGTACAAGCCCATTTCTGTTTGGCCAGTTGAAAAGATTTTAGGTTAATGAAAAATGATGAGGCATACAGGAGACTAGGGAGTAGGTAGGTTTGAGCTATGGTCCTGCAAGCATATCTATAAGGAAAGGTTTGAATTTATAAAGAAGTCTGAGTTTAAGGTTAATTTTTTGAAATGCATGTTTGAATGTGCTAAACAAATCTTAAACTATGGCCAGTTATTATTCTTCCCAGTAGTTTTGTAATTTTTACCATCGCAGTTCTAGTGTTCTTGACTGACAACAGAATGATTGTTGATTTGGAGGAAAAATACCATTAATTTAGTTTTATTTGGATTAAGGAGTTGTTTAGATTGTTTAGGTCAGCTTTTAATTTTTGTAAAAGAATATTGCAGGTTAACTTTGAGCTGTCTGATTGAAGAGGCAATGCATTGTAGTATTGAGTCATCCGCCTATTGGATTGGTTTTGCTAGACGAGAAGTTATATGCATTTTATTTATAAATATATTAAAGATTAAAGATTATAATATTGAACCTTGGAGCACACCTACTGTGTAACAACTTATCAGCCCAGAGTGCAAACTATGTTCAGCGTTTGTGGAAGCCACTTGCCTGCATTGTTGATGGGGCCCAGTTCTTTCACTATAAGTTATAGTAGGGTATGTAAAACTGAATCAAATGCTTTGGATAGTTCTAAAAATAGAGATGCAACCTTTTTCAGCTGGATTTCATCTTTCATGAATATAGTTTATAGAAGTTAATAATTCTGTTTCTCTGCTATGACCTGGCCTAAAACATGGTGTTTTGAGGAAAGTAATTTGTTAATTTTCAGATAATTGATCAGCTGTACATGAACACATTTTCACATATTTTAGATAGTGGAGAAAAGACAGCTATAAGTCTATAGTTTGTTATAAGAATTCCTGCCATTTTATTCTCCCCTCACATCTATGTGGGTTTTCTCTTGCTCTTTCCCATCTCTCAAAAACATGATGGCCAATTTAATTCTTGAAAATGTCCACATATTCTGCATTTAACCTTACCTTTGTGACTCAGGTTATTCCTGAAAAATCTGAGATAGACCATCTCTCTACCCCAGGTAGTAAATAAAGAAATGAAATTAAAAATGTTAATTTATAATTGGCCCACTAGTTCTCAGGCTGTGAATCTAACTATAGTACTTACTGGCAGACCTGTTTAGAGAACTAATCCAGTATGCAGGATGGGTCAGTATACAGAGACTGAATGATGCAACTGAGAACTTGCACCTCATTCCATGAGATAGTAAAGGGCTTAGTGCTTTGTATTCAATCTCTGGTGCATTTCAGGTGCCTGACAAACATCACCAAGTGAGGACAAAAGGGGGAATATCAGAGGCCCATAGCATTATATGTAGATGCACATGATATGCTCACATGATGTAACTGCACATTTCTTCCTCTATATTAAGGACTGTGGTGAGCCAGTACCACATGGTGGCTGCCAGCTCCTGTCTGCATCATACATTGAGTCTTCACTCTCTGGTTCTAAATGTTGGGCTGTACCTTCCAAAAAGTCAGAAAGTTTGCCTTGTGAAGGTTTACTTCTGGGATCACTAGTTGGAAGAACTGCAATGGCTAAAGAAATTAGCTGTGAAACTAGACAGACACAAACATACACACTCAAACACACACTCACATATGCACACACACTCGCATGCATACGCGCGTGTGTGTGTGTGTGTGTGTGTGTGTGTGTGTGTGTGTGTGTGTGTGTGTGTGTGTGTGTGTGTGTGTGTGTGTGTGCATCTGTGTGTTTGTGTGCGTGTGTGAGTGGGCATGGGTGCCTGCTTGTGTGTGCATACCTGTGTGTTTATGTGAGCAATTGTGTGTGAGTAAGGCTATTGATCTGTGAAGATCTTAAGTAGCCTAGCCTACATTCCCATGAAGTTTTTAGATCTTGTAATGCAAGTATGAATAACCCAGAGAAGGGTAGAACATTTACATGTTACCCTATCCATATCAGATAAGGGTGCTAAACTGGGGTAAATTTATAGTTTCCCATCCATTCATCCAGATTACATTTGAATAGAGTAAGGGAAGTACTTTGCTTTATGTGGAGTGAAAGACAAATCCATAGAAGTGGTATTCTCTGTGTATATATCTGTCCTGCCAACATGTTCTATTTATGTTGGATAAGAGATTACAAAGAGATTATGTATTTAATGTTAAACAGATGTTAACGATGCCATGTCTTTATATCTTCCTTCAGTTTAACTTCATGTAAGCCCTGAACTTAGTTCATAGGTTCATAGGTTCATAGGTTGGTACTAGGCTATCAGCCCTAGGGCCTATACAAGCCTAGCCATAACAATTCCCTGGCTATTTCTTCCCACACTATTTACTTCCCTGGACCCCTGTCTAGCAGGGGACTGACATGATCCCCGGGGTGAATTTCCTTTCTCCCATCCAATCGTCAAGGTTATTTTTGAAGAGGGCCAAAGAGGCACTCTGCTTGACATGTATGGGCAATCTATTCCAGAGTCTGGGGAGTCTCTGGGTCAAGAACCTATCCCTCCAGCATGTTTTGTTTATTTTGATGACAAGGTTTAGATCCCTGGAGTGTGTGGCTCTGAGGGATTGGGATTTCTTTAAGTGTAGCATGTCCAACAGCTCTGGGTTTGACATGGCCTTGTATGTTAAGCAGAGATTGCCTCTGAGTAGACGATATACGACAGAGTATAGCTGGAGTTTTTTAAGGTGGTCAGCATAGGGCATCTGCTTTAGGCCTGTGATTCTTTTAGTGAGGTATTTCTGCGGCCTTTCCAGTTGTTGCAGATGTCTTGAGAGGTACATACCAAACGGGGCATTGTATTCTATAATGGGTCTAATGAGGGATGAGTACAGTGGGACAATGAGCTCCTTTTTTCTGGATGAAAAGCCCTTAGTGATGAGGTGTGCCACATAGAAGGATTTCCTGACTGTTGTGGCAATGTGGTTATGGTGATGTGGTTATCGAAGGTGAGACCACTGTCCACCTATGTCCCTAAGTCTCTTATCACACTTTCGGTGTTTGGTGTACTGCCACCTATATGGTAATTCATGGATACATGTTTTTTCCCAAAGGGGATAACTATACATTTCTTGGCATTGAGCTTGAGCCCATGGCTCTGGCACCAAGCATCTGTTTGTGTAAGGCCCTTTTGTAGAGTATCCACATCATTTGGGGATTCAATAATGGCTCCCAGTTTGCAGTCATCTGCGAACTTTGTTAGCCAGAGTCCCTTCGTGTTAGCCTGTACTTCAGAGAAGTAGATGCCAAACAAGAGCAGTCCCAGGACTGAACCCTGAGGTACGCCACTTGTCACTTGTCTGGAGCTGGATTTGGAGTCGGCTAGTTTTACAGTGTGGGTTCTATCAGTAAGCCAGTTAGCAACCCATTGGGTGACGTAGGGATTAATGCCCAGCTTAGTAAGTTTATCTATGATTCCAGAGTGGGGGATGGTGTCAAAGGCCTTGGCAAAGTCTAGATAGGCTGTGTGGACCACCTTTCCCTTGTCCATGGCTCTGGAGACTGATTCGAAGAAGTCAATCAGGTTCAGGAGACAAGGTTGGCCCTTCACGAACCCAAACTGTGTGGGGTCCAGTGCTTGAAGGTTGCCAATGTCTTTGTTTATAAGTTCCATGATAATACACTCCATGGCCTTACAGATAAGGCTTGTCAGACTGATGGGATGGTAGTTTCCGGGATCCAAGGTGGATCCCCCCTTGTGGAGTGGGATAACTGTAGCTCTGTGCCACTCAGTGGGCATGAAACCTGAGGTGAGGCTATGATTAAACATGACACTTAGGTGAGGTGCCAGTTCAGATTGTAGTTCATGTAGTACATAGCCCGGGATGTCATCTGGTCCCATGGATGCTGTATTCTTAGCTTTGGAGAGTGTGTTTTTTACCTGTGTGGCTGTTATTACCAGAATTTGGCAATCTTCCGGTATTGAGATGGGCCATTTAGGGGGTGAGAGGGGGTGAAGTTGGCACTGAATCGATCTGCCAGGATATTGGCAATATCCTTGGGATCAGTATATTTAATGCCATTCTGTTTTAGCTCAGAGCAGATCTGAGCATTGCCATTTAGATTCTTGACATAGTTATAGAATGCCTTGTGGTTGTCTTTGGAATCTTTGGCAATTTTATTTTCGTAACTAGCTTTGGAGGATTTTATGAGGGATCTCAGTTTCTTACTGAAGCTGGTAAGGGAGTTTTTTGCATCCTGGGATTTTCCTCTTTTCTGCAACAGTTTCTTCCTTTTGTTGTAAAGTTTGTTTATGGCAGGAGACCACCAGATTGGCTTCCTTTTTTTGGATGAGAGCATCTTGGTTCTATTTGGGATGGCACAATTCATGCATGAGTAGACGTGCTCATACAGTGCACTGTGAAAGCAATTTTTGAAAGTTGTTACATGTATTCCTTTAACTTACTGCAAATACTCTGTCTGATTGTCTATTTATGGATCAGAAGAAGTCATTTGTAAATAATATTTACCTGGATAATAAATAAATTGATTAACAATTGGTAGGCGTCATGGAATGCAATAAGAAATAGGCAGGATCTACTTCAAAATGCATAAGCTAAAATGACTGAGATGGAAGACAGATTATGTGTTATAGTGCATCTGTCCACAGTGCTGATAGCCTGACATTATCCTACATTCTGTGACCATAGAGGCCCAGCCGGGAGATTGGAAAGTAAGTAGCCAAAGGCTTATTGTAGAAGATATTGAAAAAAATGATTGTGTACTTTCGTACTGGTGGAGATCTGGAGGGAAGCAGATATACATCACTGAATTAAGATATGGGCCAGGTAGTCAACTGAATTAAAGTTGTGCTTTTGATACCTGTGTGGCAGTATGTATTTACTTGTGCAGTGTGATACATTACACATTATGAAGACATACAATTGTCAACCTTCCTAGGTGATGTTTGATTTCTGAAGCTTACCTTATTAGCATAACATTATTAAATAACCTCTGTAAGTAGTGTTCAATTAATTGCACAACGGTTATCTGGATTATACCTGTTATTTTACTATTATACGTATTGATCCCTGGCTTGTTAAATGGTGACACTTGGAAAAATTCTAGTATTTTCCCTTTGGGAAAAAAATATATTATTATAATTATCACTGTATTATGTCATACTATGTTGTAAATTAAAATGTAGTTTGGAGCTTTTCTCCCCAGCATCTACTGAACAGAGACAATGCCCAGTAGGTCTGCCACAGTAAACAAACACACAATAAACAAAAATAAATAAATGTAGAGCAGCTAGTTAAAGTAATTTGATAAAAAGGCTTCTCCTAGCTGAGTGGGACAGCTCTGGTTATTAAGCTACCCTACTATCACCCCCAAGAAAATTCAATTGTGTCATTGGGGTGGGATAGTGGAAGAAAGCCTCAAGAACCAGATTCTACAGGTCAGCACTGATGAAAAAAAACTGAAAAAAAGAGATATTGCGCATGTGTGTATTTCTATACAGAATTTGTGATGTGGTTAATATGCACAGAATGCCTTTGAGACATACATTGAAATTTTATTTATTTATTTATTTTATTTAACATTTGTTAACCGGGAGAGTCCAACTTGGAACAAAGCCAATTTTCAGCGGAGGCCCGGGGAGAAATGCTCCAGATGCATGTCTTTGTAATTTGGTATTAAAAGTTTCAAAATGTGTTACTGATACAGAGATTTACTTTGTGGTGTAGAATCCTTTTGTACCATGTGACAGAAAAACATTTTACATGAGTCAAAAACACTTTATTTCAGTATGTGGAAATAATATTGTCAGAATGAACAGCTGTGCAAAGAGGTATGGCATTTCAGTGTAGAGTGTAGCAAGAAACAGTTTTGCAGCAAGTTGGTGTGCCTGCTCTGTACAATCACAATACATGCCTCTAATATTTATGAACTGGATTTTTAGAAGTACGTATATGTCACCATGTTAGGCAATCTCCTCAATTCAGCACTTCTTCTTCAGGAAGATTAAAATACCACAGCACACATCTAAACATTCTGCAAAAAATATGCCCTGCACAAAACTATGTCAGATTTCTTTCCAGAAGGATCATTACAGCTGCACAATTTTTACACTTTGAATAAATATGCCCTATAATGCTTGATTACACTAAATTCTTTATGTAATCAGTAGCTTTTCACTGATACTCTTTTGCAAACAGGGAGTAAAAGCTGTGCTAAATAGCTAGTAACCTTTAAACATAATTATTTAGGGAGCTAATATAGTACGAGACTGAATGGATATATGCTGATTTTATACTGCACGGTAGCATATTTGTGCAGATTCCTTTTAAAGTAGCAGCATTACAGAAGTTACGATACCCTTATTATAGATCTTATATTCCACTAATCTACTTATTTATTTCCTTTTGGTAACCAGCTGGGAGAGCTGATTACAAGTGCTGATTTTTGACATGACCTAGACCAGGTAACTGGCTGGCAATCATAGCAGAAAATGCACAGAAGACATGAAACAGTTTTAGCAGTCAGTCTGAGCATTATATAGATAAATGTTTACAGAAGGTAAAAAAATCAACAAACAGAAAGATAATATGAAGCAACAATGTGCCAGAGAAAAGGTACAAACAAGAGTACAATAAAATGAAAGTTAATTTCAATGAATACAAACAATGGGCATTAAATGTATGGACAGTCACACAATTTAATACCGCTGGAAACGAGCTTAAAAGAAAAAGGATCGAGGCTAGGACATACAAGGCAAAGAATAAAACATCTGGGTAGTGAGGTGTAGGTAAGAATTAAGCCTAACGGAGGTTTCAGAAAAAAGATGAGCATCAAGGATTCCTAAAAGCAGAGAAATTAATGATATCTGTAATTAAAGATCAAGAAAAATGGAGGGAATTTATTGCAAAGCACCTCTTGACTAAAGCATTTTAAAGAGAATGTCATATCAGATTCTAAGTGAATTTGGTTGAATTAAAGGGTATATATATAATTCTGCCTTCAAGTGGTACAGTCTAAGATTTTATACAGAGAGCAATGGCATCCCTTCTGAGGGGTACAAGGCAACTTTGCCTTTACTCTTGTCTTTTCTTGTCTCCTAAAATGCATTGCATTGGATTGACAGTTACAGTGGGCCCCACTTTTATATAACTACATCATTAGTAAAACACCCTTAAAGATTGATTCACTAGTCAGGGACCTGGCTACTCATGCAGATTGTAACCTAGCCTTTGACCAACATGTGTCCAAGGTAGTAAGGATATCCTTCTATACTGCAGAACTTATAAGCAAGTACATGGCATCTAGGTCCAGAGAGGTCATCATACCACTGTACTTGGCCGTCATCAGCCCCATCATATTGTATAATGCCCCATTCAGTATGTACCTTACCAGACACATACAGCAACTGGAACACCCACAAAGTTTCCTTACAAAAAGAATACAGGGAGTAAATATAATGTCCTGATCACCTCAAAGTCCTGTCTCTTTATTCAGTATCATATCTCTCAACTGTCCAGATTTTTGCAGAATGTCCAGATTTTTGCCTCATATTTTTGATCTGCTCCTCATTAAATTTGTGACTTTTCTGTCAAATCACTGAAATGATCTGAGGACTGAAGTCACTGAATAATGACATACATTTGAGTTTCTGACGTCACATTCTTCAAAAAATGCATATTAGCACAAGCCCTTATATTCTAGCAACTTTCTAAGTTTGTAATAGCAATATTTAAAACCTGTCCCTATTTTTGGCCCTTTGTCCCCCCATTTTGTCAGGCTTTATTCAGATTTCTAGAACTAAGAGTCTGACAGGTATGCTCGGTATCATGCAGACTTCTGAGAGGTGATCTGTGCCTGGCATACAAGGCATCCCTGGACCCGGTTTTGATGAATCATTTCCACATCCACAGGACAAATAGTATTAGCAGGCTCCCCGTCCATATGAAGCAGAGTTCCTCCCTATCACTATTTAAGTGCAACTTGGACCTCAGTGGATGGGTAATCAGAAATTCACCCCTGATCTGCTGCCTATATCTCTGATGGACAGAGGCAGCCAGTAAATAATTCACCATAAATCAAATATAAATCAAATTTGTGGGTCACATTTGGGTTGCACGGCTAGGCTGTTAAGGGCCCTAGTGGTTGTTAGCGTTGCATACACCTATGAAACTAATAGTGATGAGCTTTAATCCATGACACTGTGACTTGCATATTAGGTGAATCAGAGCATATCACTTAGCTGTACAGTGCACCCAGGTCACTTCATTTTCTGCAGTTATTTCCACTGCAGTTACAGTGTAGGCTTGGTCAGTTAAGATGTGCTGATAGGAAGAGGAGAAAACAAAGTTGAAGGATAAAGCCCAAGAACGAGGTCCTTGTCAGTGAAGTAACTCAACAGTCCAAAACCTTAACGCAGTTTTATTCATAAAAGAAGAAACCAAAGCGTTTTCACCACAGAAAGCTGTGGCTTCTTCAGAGGAAATATAAAATAGAACACACACTCTCCAAATATAACGGAACAACCAGGAAGTGACATCTTCCTGTTTCCTAAATGCATCAGTTATATATTCTTTTGTTTTTATACAGGTGAGCATCAATACAAATCTTTCGAAACCTTAAGAAATATTTTATAAAAAGTGAAGTGCATTAAACAACATTAAAAGAATATCATGTATAAAGAATATCATGTATAAAGAGGACCAGCTAACCTGATTGTGGCATGCATGTTTAACTACTGCATCTAACTTTTGAGTGTGAAAAGTTATTGTTATGGATCTACATGTCTTTGATTTATTTCACATCAGTATGACATTGCTTATTAAATTTCAATTTCAGGACTCAGACAAACACCTTACCAGGAAAGGAAACATTACCATTTTCACTGCTTTTCCTTGTTATTCAAAGTTATAAGCATAAAATGGATATGATTTCCTTACATAAAAGTATTTTGTGACTAGTCTATCTAAGATAACTTCTGTTTAAGCCAGGATGTCGTAACTGCCATTCTAACTCCTATTCTCCAGAATTGAGAAAGGCCACCCTCATTTTCAGTGGTGGTGCGATGGCCATAAACTGGAAGGACCTGGATTCAGTGCGTTGTCGCTCTTATCATTTCGATTGCATAAAGATGTTCATACATTAGGTCTCGGTTCCGGTCCGTTTTCCGATGTAGAGCAACAAACACATGGCGATGTATACAATGGATTTACTTTCACTGAGGGTGAAATGGATATGATACTTTATCCCTCATCGTATATTTCACCTATTCATTTACAGAAGTCGCATTTAAACATACCTCTCCTTTTATGGAAAGTGTTTTAGGTACATCTCTGTACTAATTCCTGGTTACATGATCTTTAAAGATGAACCTAGGTCTATTACCTAATTTTTCAACCAAGAATGAGTTTGAAGGCCAGTTTTATGTATAATGGCCAAGATCCCTCTAGTGTTTCTACTCGTGATAAAACTCAAGCAAATCACATTCTTCACCAACAGTTAGTACTTCTCTCCCCTCATTAACATTGGTCTCAATTGCTCTTATGACAGAGGTAGAGTCATAATATGTCAAATCCGTTGTATTAATATAGGTTTATAAAACCATTTATTCTCTTGATCATCTTCTTCAACAAGGTCTGATAACATTTGGTCAGGGTATCCACGGTTCCTAAACATCTCTTTTAGTGAATCACATTCCTTAGTGAGTCAGTCAAGTACTACATTCTTTGCCCTCACCAGCTGTCCTTTTACAACAGATCGTTTCTGTTGGTGATGGAAACTGGCGCAGGAAAGAATTGCAGTACATTGACTTTCTAAATATAGTTGACGTCAACCCTCCACTTATAGGATCCTTTACTAACCTTACATCAAGGTAATCAATTTCACTTGTTGAAAATTTGAGTGAATCTCAAAATTCAGTTGTTGAATTTATGGTTTCAACAAAACCTACAGCTTCCATTTCAGAGCCCCTGAACAAAATAAAAATGTCGTCCAGGAACCTGGTGTACAATATTACTGGTTCCATAATCGCCTTGTGGGCAGGGGTAGCAAACTATGTCATGGGTTACTGGGAGTCTAACATACTAAAAAAGATCCCTGCGATTATGGAACCAGTAATATTGTACACCAGGTTCCTGGACGACATTTTTATTTTGTTCAGGGGCTCTGAAATGGAAGCTGTAGGTTTTGTTGAAACCATAAATTCAACAACTGAATTTTTGAGATTCACTTCCAAATTTTCAACAAGTGAAATTGATTACCTTGATGTTAGGTTAGTAAAGGATCCTATAAGTGGAGGGTTGACGTCAACTATATTTAGAAAGTCAACGTACTGCAATTCTTTCCTGCACTTCTCCAGTTTCCATCCGTACCAACAGAAACGATCTGTTGTAAAAGGACAGCTGGTGAGGGCAGGAAGAATGTGTAGTACTTTGACTGACTTCACTAAGGAATGTGATTCACTAAAAGAGATGTTTAGGAACCGTGGATACCCTGACCAAATGTTATCAGACCTTGTTGAAGAAGTGATGATCAAGAGAATAAATGGTTTTTATAAACCTATATTAATACAACAGGATTTGACATATTATGACTCTACCTCTGTCATAAGAGCAATTGAGACCAATGTTAATGAGGGGGAGAGAGTAATATCTACAACTGTTGGTGAAGAATGTGATTTTGCTTTGAGTTTTATCACGACTTATAGTAGAAACACTAGAGGGATCTTGGCCATTATACATAAAAACTGGCACTTTATCTCTTCAAACTCATTCTTGGTTGAAAAATTAGGTAATAGACCTAGGTTCATCTTTAAGAGATCATGTAACCTTAAGGAATTAGTACAGAGAGATGTACCTAAAAACACTTTCCATAAAAGGAGAGGTATGTTTAAATGCGGCTTCTGTAAATTGTGTAACAACGTTAGAATAGGTGAAACATTTACGGTGAGGGATAAAAAGTATCATATCCATTTCACCCTCAATTGTGAAAGTAAATCCATTGTATACATCGCCATGTGTGTTTGTTGCCAAGCGTTCTACATCGGAAAAACGGACCGGAGAGTCCGAGACCGAATGTATGAACATCTTTATGCAATCAGAAATGATAAGAGCGACAACGCACTGGCAAAACACATAGGCTCTAATCCAGGTCATAGCTTCCAGTTTATGGCCATCGACCAAGTACCACTGAAAATGAGGGGTGGCCCTTTCTCCTTAATTCTGGAGAATAGGGAGTTAGAATGGCAGTTACGACTCGATGCGTTTAGACATCCTGGCTTAAATAGTAACTGCAACATTGCCCCGGTGTTAAAACTTAGAAGTTATCTTAGATAGACTAGTCACAAAATACTTTTATGTAAGGAAATCATATCCATTTTTATGCTTATAACTTTGAATAACAAGGAAAAGCAGTGTAGAAAATGGTAATGTTTCCCTTTTCCTTTGGTAAGGTGTTTGTCTGAGTCCTTGAAATTGAAATTTAATAAGCAATGTCATACTTTTTGATGTGAAATAAATCAAAGACATGTAGATCCATAACAATAACTTTTTCACACTCAAAAGTTAGATGCAGTAGTTACTTAAAACATGCATGCCACACAATCAGGTTAGCTGGTCCCTTCTTTATACATGATATTCTTTATACATGATACTCTTTTAATGTTTTTTAATGCACTTCATTTTTTATAAAATATTTTTTAAGGTTTGGAAAGATTTGTATTGGATGCTCACACCCTTGTATAAAAATACAAGAATATATAATTGATGCATTTAGGAAACAGGAAGATGTCACTTCCTGGTTGTTCCGTTATATTTGGAGAGTGTGTGTTCTATTTTATATTTCCTCTGAAGAAGCCACAGCTTTCTGTGGCGAAAACGCTTTGGTTCCTTCTTTTATGAATAAAACTGCGTTAAGGTTTTGGACTGTTGAGTTACTTCACTGACAAGGACCTCGTTCTTGGGCTTTATTGGTTTGTTTCGTTTTTCTGCTAGTTCAAAGTTGAAGGATAAGACTACATTTCTTCCTTTGATCATAGTTTTTCTTTAGGCAATCACTAGATGACAAAGATTGTTTAGAAACTCTAAAATGTACCTAAGAGCATTTAGAACCCCTTGGCCTAGTGCAGTTATTTCCTCCACAGATACCAGAGTGCAGTCTTACTTAAAGCATGTTGGATGAATGAATACATAACTGTATTGGGAAAAATGAAGAGCAAGACACACAGAGAAAATGGGAGGAAAAAGTAATCTGGTGTATGAATAGCCCAGATGCCTTGGGCAGCAGGAGGGTGGGGATGCACCATGGAGCATTTCCACCTAAGGTGCCAGTTTACCTAAGACTGGCCTGATTGTATAGCATTGGTCTTCTGGCTCCAGTCATACCTAAAAAGGAATTTGGACTAGAGCACACACTTGGTTTTCAAATAAAGAAATACATGCAATACATACATGCATATGCATACATGCATGCATTTGTCAACTAACATCCAGTGAAGCATGATATCAAAATTCCTGAAAATTCCAACATATCCCATGTGTACAAACTTCATCTTGTGCTTAGAAATGAATGCATATGGAGTGACAAGTCCTCTGCTGCCAGATGCCATATTGTATACCATGGCTTAGAGAGGGTTCATTCCACCAAACTACCATGCATATTTTTTTTTTGATGGCCTTCCCTAGAAGGGAAGAGAAACTAAAAAGAATGTAATTAGCTACCTCCTTCCTGGATCTATTTCATGTAAAGGGAAAACACTATTGCCATCCTACAGTTTTTTTAGAACCACGGTGCTTACTACAGGGAGACCATGGAGATCTGCTACTAATTAAGTAAGCACTACTAAAAATTATTTTAACTGAATGGTAGTAAGGTTGCCACCCATCCCGTTGTCAGTGGGACACTCACGGGTTAAGCCACCTTATCTCGTTTCCCACTGTATCAAGTAGTGGGACCTGAAAAGTCTCACTTTTGCGATTGCACTGAATTGCCTTGGAAAAGTCGCAATTACTTCCGGCTTTTTCACGGCAATTCAGTTACGTCACCAACCCGGACCTGCAGGCAAAGCTGCTGCCTGTTAGGTCCAGGTGCTTTAATTCGTGCAGCAATTGGCTGCAATTCATGAAAGGGGTGGGGATTGGGGCAGGAAGAGCCCTGCAAAGATCACGGCTGTAGGAGCACTTTGTTTTAAGTGCTTCTACAGCCACTAAAAAAAAATGAGATTTTTTTTTTTTATAACAAGCGATCCAGCCAGCCATCCTCCTCCTCCATCCAGCCAGCCAGCCAGCCATCCTCCTCCTCCATCCAGCCAGCCAGCCAGCCATCCTCCTCCTCCATCCATTCAGCCAGCCAGCCAGCCATCCTCCATCCATCCAATGAGCCATCCTCCATCCATCCAGCCAGCCAGCCATCCATGCAGCCAGCCATCCATCCATTCATGCAGCCAGTCATCCATCCAGCCAGGCATCCATCCATCAAGCCATCCATCCAGCAGCTACTCCCACCAACCAGCTAGCCACTCCAGCCAGCCATCCATCCAGCCCCCAGCCATTCATGCAGCCAGCCAGCCATCCATTCATGCAGCCAGCCATCCATCCAGCCATGCATCCATTCATTCAGCCATCCATCCATCAAGCCATCCATCCAGTCATTCATCCATCCAGCTGCTACTCCCACCAACCAGCTAGCCACTCCAGCAGCCATCCATCGTACCCATAACAGCATCTCCTTCACCACTCTGGTGGTGATGTCATGGTGGGGGTGTGACCAGAGTCATATTGGCCACACCCCCATGCCCCCACTTTGGCCTGCTTAAAAGGTGGCAACCGTAATAGGTAAGCACTAGGCTAGCTGTCCTTGTTAGCCATTTAAGCCTAACTAATTTCTTTTTCAAAAGTGAAAATCAAAACCTGTAGCTTGTGTCTTTGAGGTAAACATGTTAACCATTTATACCAACCCCCTAACCCCACTGTGTATGTTTTATCTGTTTGAAGACTCTTACGATTTTTGCCTACTTGACCATAGCCAGTCTTCCATCTCTACATCTGTTAGTAGTTGAGCTGGTCTTTTTGAGTTCTAAATGACCATGACAACATACTAGGACAGTAGTCCCTTAGCTTGTTAGGAAAGACTGACACCTGCATCCACCTACGTTTCCTGTTTGTTTTTATAAGATCTAATATTCAATAGTTTCCTGTTTGTGGATTAGATTGAGTTGTTTCCTTAACTAATTGTTCCAAGCCATGCTGCTGAAGCATTTTGCTATATTGGTTTATATCAAGGCAAATGACATTCACATCAAAATCATCTAAAATAATTGTATTATTGTGTACAATGTTAAGGAATATTTCCATTGTTAACATTTATATAGTGCAAGGAGTGGAGAGATGAGCTACATAGACAATGGAAATAAGTAAATAAGTCTGTCTAGTGAGTGTAATATAGCTGATAACTCAGTTAGGACTTCTACCATCTTTCATGTTGGCTTCTGTTGTGTTAAGCATTTCTAGTGATGTGTTATTATTTTGTCACCAACAGATAGTCACTGCCAGTTTGGTGGTTTCATGACTGATTAAAGTTTAGTTAGGTTTTACATGATTCTGTATGTACAGCCACCAGGGTTGTTTTCTGGTCCCATGAAACCTGTTTTTGTTTTTTTGTTTTTTTTTAGTTTTTTTAGTTTTGCTTGGAGCTGCAGTTATCATATTTTTAGCTGTATAAGGGATGTCTCCATTTGTCTCTGTAACACATATGATATTGCTTATCGTGTAGACTGCAGCAAGTATTTCTGCAAGTATATTTGATATGTTCCATGAGGTCATAGTGGCTTAGGAACATTATTGGGTGCTTCCTAACTGTAAAACTCCATTCCATCTCCCTAATCCTAAAGTCCCAGATCACTTCCTTAAGCTAAAACTCCAACCCCTCCTACTTAAAATTAAATCCCCCAATTGCTCTTTAGACCTAAAACCCCTCTCCCACTCCCTAAACTGAAAACTCACCTTACACTCCCTAACCATAAAGTCCTTCCTGTTACCTAATCCTTGAAATCCTCTCTCTCTCCTTAACCCTCAACTCCCCTTCTGCTGCCTAACCCTAAAACTCCTTTTCTGTTCTCTAACTGCAAAACTATCCTCCCTCTCTCTAACCCTAAAACTGCATTCCTGCTCATTAACCCTAAACCCCTTTCCTAATTGCAGCTCTAATCTACACTTCCACCTTTCCCAAGGCCTTCTCATGGCTGACGCATTTACCTCACTTGAATTCAAATAAAGTGCTCGAGTAAGGTGTGTCAGCTGCTTGCCTGAATTCATATTTGAGTTTGACTGCAAGTCACAGCTGTATGAGTTACCAGTCATTTGAGTTCCTGGCTGCCACATAGTGGTTTTTGAGCACTTCAAACTTATGCACTTTTAGAAGAACCTGTTGTTCCACATCATACTATTTATGAATCTAGTCCTACACCACTTCATTTTATACAAAGCTGTCAAAATAATAGAAGTTAGCATATGAAAGCATTCAACAGAATATATTGTTGAACTCTGTACTTTGTCTGTGCATGCACCTAGTCAGGCTGCAGCCACCCCTCCCCTGTTTCTCGCATTTTTACTTTATTTTTTTGTATATTTTTTTTTTTATTTCTTAACTGAGGTAGAGCACTGATCTTTATGGACCTATTTTAGACTCAGTCTGGGTGTAAAAACAGACACAGAAGAAAAAAAAAGATTAACAACACATGAAAAAAAACCAGGAAATATAAAAGTATATGTATATATAATACTAAGCAATAAAAAAGTTTGCATCTGCAAAAAAAAAGTTTTTTCAAAGGAGATTATTATTGGAAATCGTTTCAAAATTCTTTTTGATATTCCATTCAACGTTTTTATAAATAAATGCTTCAACTGTTTCACGACTAAACATTTTCCTTCCCTGTTATATTTCAGTCTGCTTATTTTCCCTGTCCTGATTTAAGAAAGTGTTAATTATATAAAAGATCCCTTTTTTTCCAACTATTTGCAATCCAGTTTACAGAAAGAAGGACACATCAGGTTTGTGCCCAAGTGCAAATTCATTAATAAATTAGTAAGAAATGAAACCCTAAATCTATTTTTAGTTGTTTTGCCTTCTTTCCCAAGTATAACATAGCACAAATTTAAATGCTCCTGTTTTCATTGCTATCCTTATTATCAACCCATTGTTTAATGGTTTTGCTCTAAGGTTGTTGTTGTGTCTTTCGGCTTTTCCCGGTTAGGGGTCACCACAGCGGAACTCCGGTCCACTAATGATTGGCAGTAGATTTTTACGTGCCGAGTTGCCAGCCCTGATGCACAACCTTCAACAAAGGTACGCCCATTCACGCATGTCTCCACACAGAAGACGCTTTAGCTGAGAACTGAACAGGACATCTTACTGTGAGGCGACAACGCTACCACAGCACCACCACAGTTCTAAGGTACAGACTTAATTAAATTCTGGTCTTTGGAAGCACATAAAATAAAAAAAAAAATTCTATCCCTCCCTCTTTTAAACTGTTTTCTCCCACCATCTGGATTCTTTCACTATAATGTTAAGGTGAAAAATTCTCTAATATTTGAATCAATAATGAAAAATGTTAACAGTCACTTGTGTCAGTACTAGCTAATCCAATCAAAGCACAAACACAAATTTCCATCATTACTGCTCTCACATTTGCCCTCAGCAGTTTTGCAGTCCATGAAATGTCCTAGACCACAGGCATAATGTCATTCTTAACCTGTCAACCTCTAATCACAAGAAATCTGGACAAAGTCAAACAAAGTTGTTTAGTTGTACTGTGGAGCTTTTCTCCCCGGGCCTGCACTGAAAAAGGGCAATAGCCCAGTTGGACTATCCCAGTCAACAAATGTCAAATAAAAATAAGTAAAAAACAATATTTATGGTTTACAAGAGCAATATTTAAAATCTGTCCCTATTTTTGGACCTTTGTCCCCCCTGACAAAGGTCCAAAAATAGGGACAGATTTTAAATATTGCTCTTGTAAACCTAGAAAGTTGCTAAAATAACCGGTTTTAAGATATATTTCATGAAGGATACAAAATCTGAAACTCAAATGTCTGTCATAATTTAATGACTTTGATCATTGATGATTTGACAGAAAACCATAAATTTCACTGGAACAGACCAAAAACATGAGGCAAAAATCTAGACATTCTGCGAACATCTGTACAGTTGACAGAGAAAAACTTTAAAAGTACTAAAATATATATTGTATTTATCTTCAGTATATACGAATGGGCAATTTAGTCCAGCCCTCAGTGCTTTGCCATTTCTTAACAGCTGTTTCCTTGATTTTCAATATATTTTATAGCTCCTCCTCTTGCCAGCAGTTTTTATTGTTACTGTCATGCATGATTCCATAAACATAGTGGAATTATGTTCTGTGCACATATACTCAAGAAAGAAAGAACGGTGCATGAGCTATGCCAAATGGTACATGGAACCACCATAGAAAAAAACACCAAATAGTCCAGCAATAAGGTATTCCAGAAAGTGTGTTTGATGATGAATCAGTTCTTCTTCCTCACAGCAGATAATGGGGTTCACAGTATAGCTTTTTCAGTTCTGTAAGATATTATATAACTTAGTGAAAATCACGGCAGGAAGAAAAATTAAGAAAATGTAAACAAAGAGTTGAAAAATTACATCAAAATGCAGATATTGTTATTCTGAAAAATGAATACACTTACAAATGAAGGAAGTAAGAAAAGATATATTTTTGCCAGAATAAATCCTATATAAATTCAGTTAGTAGAATAGACCTTGCATAACCTTGAAAATGTATTCATATTAAAGTCAGGCCTCTGTCTTCATTTTATATTTCATCTTTTGAGGTAAATACAGAACTAGATCCTTATTCAGGCATCCCAAGAGGAGTTGTAAGATCAAGTTTCACTTAAATTTAATTTGTTAGACAAAAAGTACTCTTTGCACAGACCTAGAAATACGGCCATATTAAATCAGCCTATATCTTCATTTTATATTTCACATTTTACATGTAGTTTCAGGAGGTGCAGTTTCAATAGAAAGGAATGTTTCAGTGAAGGATACAAATGAATAACCTTCATTTTGAAGTATTGATAAGAATGAAACATGTCAACAGAATGTGCAGAACATTTTGGGTACAACCAAATCTTGTTTAAATGGTATGAGGCTTGGGAACCAAGGTCAAAGAAGCAAGTAGAACTTGTAGAAGATTTACAGGTTTTGGTATTATTATGAAGTCAGAAGTTCTGTGTAGTTCAGTTAAGAATGAGAGCAGAAGTCAGGTCAAATGTCCAGCAGTTCAGAAACTACACAAAATAGTGCAGTTTACATTGTCTGCCATTACAGAGAAAAAGAACAATTCCGAGTTCAGAGTTACTATGGACGGTATAGTTCTGTCTGTTTCAGTTTATCAGCACAGTTATTTGAGACAGTAAGACTTGTTCGGATCTTGTTGAATTACTTCATCTATCTCCACTGTATGCTGCTACTACATAATAAACCACTGTTATCAGAATGATGGTGTCTGCAGACTTTTATTCTGAAAGATATAAGAAGATTTGGCACATAAAGGAGAAACGAAGATATCAGCACAGCTTCATGTAATTAAAAGATAAAAACATCCATTCTGTTACTTACAGACCATAATTAAAACTGTTGAGAAACATCCTAGAGTGCTTCATTCATCTCTGATTTAAATAATGCACCCAAAAGAATTACCTGCCTTTTTTATTTATAGTCCATCGGCTCACATGTTATTGGCTGGATCATTCTTCTGGGTGCATTTCTGATTCTATAAGTACTGTTCAGAATGTTGCATCCCTGATGTCTGTGCATGAAAATGCAAAGTCTGTCGATACTACCTATCGAAGAATTAGGAGCATTGTAATGCAAGGGTTATCACCACAGCAGTGTTGAAGAGGTAGAAGCTTGTGGAATTGCTGAGAACCATCATGCAACAAATGTGGTATGTGCAGACATCCTTGATCACCTTCTGCAGCATAGTTCCAAATGTCAGCTGTCATGTACAAAGCTGTCTGTGATACTCTACATGATGTTAAGTGATGATGTAGTGCAAATGCTGCCCACAAAGAAATCCTTGGCAGAGCTGGTCTCTCACAGCATTAGAAGGGCACTGAGTGTTTGCCAGATAATATTGCCACCACAGAGGACTTCCAGACAGCCACATTTCCACTGCAAGAGGACCCATTTCTAAACAAAATCATGGAGAATGAAGTCATTAACATGACTGCTGTGATCTTGACTACCTTGCAGAGCCTAAAGGACAAGGCACGTTCACACATCCTAGTAACAAATGGTACTTTCCCACCCCAAGCAGGGTACGTTGTCAACACTACATGATCCTCTGATATGTGGGATGGCAAGACAACAGACATCTGCTACCATTTATCTTCAGTGTCCTGCCAAGAAAATCACAGGATACCTATAATTCACTGCTCTAAGCTGCTGTGGATTTGGCAGAGGTGGAACAGCTGTCACTATATCCACAGCACGTAATTATGGATTTTGAGAGGGCCATGTTCAGGAATCTGTAGCATACCACCCATATTTTCACAGAATTTCAATATTTTTTCCTTATATTTTTGGTCTTTTTCCTCATAAAACATATGGAAAATCAATGAGGATTGAAGTTACTAAATAATGGTCATGTGAGTTTCAAACTTGACATCCTTAAGACAATACATTATAATGTAAAACCTTTTGTTCTAGCAACTTTCTAAGTTTATAAGAACAATATCTAAATATTTCCCTGATTTGTGGCCTTTAAACCCCCCCCCCATTATTTTTGGCTTTGCCGAGAATTCTTGCACTAAGAGGTTGAGAGGCAGAATCTGAAGGACACCTTCCTAGAGTGTAGTGATCATGGGAATATCTTCTACCTGTCAGAGAATATATGGCACCAATGACTACAGGACAGAGTTTACGTTTTCCAAGGGTGTGAAGAAGTTACTTGTGTTGTCATATGTACCTCCAGAAGGACATCCAGGTGACATTTTCTGAGTTGACAGAAATGCTGCGCCACCAGGCTTCAAACCTCCTGAAATAATTTTTGAAAAGCTAAATCTCAGGCCATCTGTGTGGAGAAAGGACCAGGGCCTCAAAGAAAGACAGTGCACCTCCAATGTTTCCAACATATTTTAATTTTATATTCCTGCCAGTCAGTGCCAAACAGCTGCATACACAGAATATGATGAATCTGTGGCACAATCATTTACATGCCTTGATGGTCCAGGGCACAGTCTCCATCATGCTGCATATCTTGGAACAGGAGCAGAATATGAATAACTGAAGAAATGCATATCTACAGGAGGAGTGACAGTTTCCTAGTAGGAAGAATTTGGTGATGCAGGACAAATGGATATCAACCATAATGTTAAATTAATCATTGCACACCCTTCTGGATTACCTAAAGAAAATAAGGCAACTATCAATCTAGGTTATTTAGTATCGTCCCAGTTTCATATGCTACCCATTGACATCTGAACAGCTGTAAGAACAACATATTAAATATGGCATTTACCTTCCATGATGTCCATTGTAATGCAATGAGTATGCTCTTGCTGGAAAGATGGCGTGCCTTTGGCTGTTGGACATTGCCTGGTGACATCTATCTGAAGCATTGTGACATTCTTGTTGCAGTCCATCTGTCATGTCTCGGTGTAATGTCCTCTCCTCCCACTCTGACTGTTTATACTAGTCATCACTTGTAGCGCTCTCCACTGTTGCTGCATCTGTTCCATGACTGCTCCTCACATTTAAGAAAGATTCCTTTTCACACTGCCATTGGGTCCTAGCTGTTGCTTCCTACCTGTATCCTGCTGGCTGAGGAGCAGTAGCCCTATCAGCACTTCATTCAATGACTCCTCACATAAAGCCCAAGCACACCATGCACTCACAACACATATTAGATGTTGTCAGTATTTGCAAGCTGCTGTCACATCTTTATGTGTCTGACCCCCTGAGCACAGCTCATGCAACATCCTTACATACCTCTCATATTCTTTACTTGTGAATTCTGGACAAAGCCAAAAATAATGATGGGGCAATGACTCAAAATCAGGGACAATTTTTAATATTATTCTGTCATCTAACGAGACTAATACAGAACTGATATACCACACCACTAGTAGGTGTGATTATAGACAATCACTGAAGTTTAAGCTCCACCTTCAGCAAGCCATAAAGAAAACACAAGCTAGGCTGCCTCTATAGAATAAAACACTACCTTACTGATTATGCTAGACAAAAACATGGCCACTTTTTTTCTACTCCTCATCCTATTATATGCCTTTCCTATCCTAACCTCTCAACTCCTCTCCATCAGCCAAACTAGAGCAATGCTACAATAAAGTAGCCAAATCATTAACCAGCCAGCAATTTCTAACATATCGCTGCTTCTCTACAACTACTAAACTAGCTCGAACTAAATAATTGTTTATTGCATTCTATTCAATTACAATCTTCAATCTACTGCACACCCTTGACAATTCCATTCAATTCACTCCATCATTCAACCTTACACTACTAAGACACCTCTACGCTTCAATGACAAATCATTATTCTCCATAATTAAACCTAATTACAATGTAGGATAGTCCCTGTATTGCTAATAGCTGGAATACCATCCCACTCCATGTAATAACAGTCTGCAACCTGAAAGAATTTAAAAGCCACCTGAAGCAACCTCTGACAGATAAATAGCTTTGCACCTGCACCCATCTCTGGTTAAAATGGTACCAATATAGCTGCATGAATTCATACTGTAACTCTCTGCTGCACAAAATGTAATGTACTATTGTCATAACTGCACCTTTGTCTATTATCTCATTTCCTTCATCTTCTCTGTGCTTCCTCCCCTCCTTCCTTTCACTGGGCTGCTCTAACTCTTCATCTTAGCTTCCTGTGTTCCAAATTTTGAACAATTCTTTATAGTAACAAATATTCTTACATAAAACCTGACAATCTATGCATACTGATAATACTGCACTGCAAATACCTCCCTGTATTTAAAACAAATTATTCATATACAACCCATGTGACTGTTATTTTTTATCAAAACTGTCTGTAAATGATGTAACTGATGTCAAGGAAATGTGAATAATGAAACTGTTCCACATGAATAAAACTGACTGCAACTGATGAAACAATGCAAAAAAATATCTGTGTAATGGAGCTTTTCTCCCGGGGCCTCTGCTATAAAGGGCACTGCTCAGGCAGACTTTCCCGGTAAACAAATGTCAATAAATAAATAAGCATATATTCTAATTCCACAAAAAAAGTTAATAGAACATGTCAGTGTGCAGGTTCTGAACAAGAAGAAGCATGGAACTCTAATGTCATTCATGACTGACTCCGTAATCCTCAGTGAATTACCAGAAAATCAAAAATGTTATGAGAGATGGTGTAAAACTAAGATGCAAAGATCAATGAAGGTTTGCAAAATCAGAGCATTTGAGACATATGCTTCTGTAAACATGGCTCTAACTCCTGTCCTACTAATGTGTACGATATGCTACCGCTGCACAGCACATTGCTGTGATATATGTCCTCAGCAGGCCTCTCAACTTCTGAGCATTAAAATTCATAGCACTGATACTCACATATCATAGGAGTCAGTCAAAGAGAGAACAGATTTCTTATTTTTCTGAATACATAATCCTCAGATAGTACACCTACAGTAAATGATTAGCAATATTTGCATAAGGTTACCTTATTTATACAATATTGTATGTAGCAGGTGTAATTTATGACAAGATTCAGTAATTCTGGGATGGCCATGTCTATACATCAAGGCAAACTTCTTAGTAGCATATTTTAGCTCATACCAGTTGAGAGGTATGGTCTTTACCTGGATACTCTGAGTATACCTGCCTACTCCTCTCCAGGTACACACATTTGCACAGCTAGATATACTTCATACACGTTTCAGTACACAGCACACAGTCACAGCATACACATGCATTACAAAACAAAACAATTACACACACGTACTACACCTAGCACATAAATGCATACATTTACATTTATGATCTTCTCAGTCCAATTTCTGGTGATTCCCCTAGCACATCTGGCCCTTGACTCTCTCACCTTGGCTCCTCCCCTTACTTCACTTTCCCTTTGCTTTTCACTTGTACAAGCACCATATTCCTTGCATCCATAGTGCATGTCTCTCAGAAACATGGCTGTTCACATTGGAATGGAAAGGTGACAGATTATTTGTGTAGCGCACAACTCATATTCAATAAGATTCATATTACTTTAGCCATTCTATCAGGTCCCATGCATAAGGACTTTATATTTCCAACAGGAGATTATGATTTCCTTTTGCAACTTAGAGTTTCGTAGTTGCAGGTTCTGCAACCGCAGCGCACTGTCCACATTCAGTAACCCTTACTTTAGCCATTCCAATGGGTGCCATGCCTAGGGACTTTGCATTGCCAACAGGAGCTTGGCATTTCTAAAGAATATTGATATTTAATAATATTAATAATAATAGTGATAATAATAATAATAATCACTTAAAAACAGTCTTTGCAAGAGGGGAAATTTGTGAGGCTGAGTCCCTGACCCCTGCTATTTACATTTATTAACTCCCTCCAAAATCACTGTGTGTCAGGCAAAGGAGAAATCCCTAACATACTTCAGTTGTGCTCTTTGTAAAACACAGGAATTACACATCAGTGACAAAACTAAAGTGTCAGTCATTACATATAAGCCTGTCACCTGAAAAAAGTCACATGGTGCAAGTGTAAGATGGAGCATTACCTCATTAAGTTACTGACTTAGGGTCTCACAGTCCACAAGCAGGACTTAAGGGCATCAAACCCTGGACTATAGGAAGATGTTTAGTCCTAACTTATAACCTTAACCCTATATGCTAAATTGCTAGTCAACCTTCACAGCAGTGTATTCATTTACTTATTCATGTTATGATATCTGCTTTATCCTTTTCTGGGTCACAGGGGATCCAGAGCTTATCCCAACAAATAATGAGTGTTAGGCAAGAGCTAGTTTTCAGTAGGATGGGATCTCATTGCAAAATGTACATATATTCACATACACACCATGCACACACCCTTGTTCAATCTGAAGTAACAGCAATTCATCTATCTGCATCTTCTTGCAGTACAAGAGAAAACTGGATACCCTAGAAACTCATGCATACACAGGGATCACAGGCTGCATACAGAAGGTACCATATCCAGGAAATTAACATGAAGTCCTAGCACTGTGACACAAACCACAAATCACTGCACCACTATGATGCACATTATTAATAACAAATTTAATAGCTGTACCACCGTTACTGGGTCTGACCGCTTTTTTCCCACTGTTTACTCTGTGCAATGAACCTTTCAGCACTGACAAGTAAATTGTCTCTTTTTTCATCCTATGTGAAGAAGATGTCTTAACTCTATAATTAAGCTACTTACTGACATCTGAAATATGTTCATAAAATTAGGTTCTTGTAATCAGAATTACCAAATGTAATACTATATTTTACCTTACCAGGTTAATATGCAGATGCTGATGAAATATATAATGCCATAAGTAAATGCCAGCTTCAGCCACTTCCTAAGGTTTTTAGCAAACATATAAACAGTACTTAAATGAAAAACGGAAGATACCTTGTTAAGTCAGTGAGGTTAGTTTTGCAAGTCACTCACCTGGTTAAGGATGCTTGTTTTTTTAATATGGCTCTGAAACCTTTGCTCAATTAGTGTACTGCAGGGCTTTGAAAACCAAAAACATACCAGATGCATACTTTGCAGTCACTGTAGCAAAGCATACTCAAAACGTAGCCTATACCATATGTCTTGATACTCTTAAGATGAACTAACTTAAGTGGAAGGCTGAAAGTGCAGGAGCTAAAATGGTTTAAACTTGTATGGTATGCATCAGTCTTCATTTCAGCTAGTCTGTTTAGTCAACGTACCAAGCATAAATGGAAATATGTGCACTATTCCTAATTTCTGATTTCAGATAGTCTATTTAATTCCTCTGCCAAACACAGATGAAGATTTCATGTCCTGCAGATACATTAGTAATGGTACATTGGCCTTTCAGTGTGTTAGAGCTACATACCAACCAACCAACCACCTCCTCAATAAACCTGAACTTTTGACCTCAGTTCAAACTCAGAGAGGTATCACCAGGCAGTAGCAGAGATGCCCAGCTGTTCTTTTTGATAAGACCTGTTCACAAGTTCAAAGGTCCCTGAAAACACCCAACCCCCAGCATTTCATATTGCTCTTTTCAACACTGCAAGCTTATGGTGGCTGAAATTGGCTTTTTTTATGGGTCAGTGAAATAGCATAGACACTAGTTTGAAAGCTAAAAGCAGAGCAGAAATAACATTTTTCTGAGACCTGGTTGCAATTACTGTTTTGATCGAGCTTTATTCTACTTTAAGGAGTATAAAACTGCACTGCTTACAATCATAAAAGAAGCTTGAAACATTGCCACAGTCACAAGACCATTTGTTTACAACCTGTTTTTATCTTGGCTTCACATATGTGCAGCTTTCTCAAGGTGACAAGTAATTTTCCATGAGTCTGAATGACTCATTTAAGACTTGAATGCAAGACTCCATTTGATGGTCAAACACTAAATACCAGGGCCAAGTATATTAAATTACTGTATAGAACATCGATTGTAATGTGACATGCTAAGGGTAGCTTCCAATTCAATGCAAGAACTTCTAAAAGCTGTTGAGAAGATTGTGCAGCACTGTGCCATGGGTCATTAATGAGCTGTTAACAGATCCAGCTATGCTTTCAAAATGGTGAAGGATATGAATGTAAAACATGTCTTGCAAGTAAAGAAGCCCATATGCTCACACATGTGTAATACTAACTCGATAACTCAAAAACAGTGAGTGATTTCTTTCAACCAATCAACACATTCAATTTTGATATAACCAAGCCTGCACTCTAGAGAGAAAACAAGAAAAACGGATTTGTCCTCAGACCTCTGTCTTTAAAGATATAAGCAAGCTGCTGTGTGAGATATGCAAATTAGTTAAGTTTCAAATCTAAATGAATAAAGCATGATACAGTAACACCTTACTGACATTTTTTTATTTTTACTTAATTCATGTAGCCAAATAGTTACTTCACTTATATTGGATCAAAGTCTGAACTAATGGTCTAGCTAAGAACTTCCCATTCAAATAATAAAAAAAAAATGTTATACTACTACCAGTCATGTAGAACAACTTTAGATGTTCATCCTTTAAATGAAGTAGAGCATAGCAGCTGTCATGATGATACAACTATACCATAAAATACATAAATTATTCCATAAATTGAAGCAAAGATGCAATTGAAATAAAAATATCTGGGTTGCTGTGGAGAAACTACTACACAGAGTAGAGATGTGACATAAATTGTAATATTTCACTCAGCTTTAAATGATTTATATTTCCTGTAAGCCACATGCATTTAATTTAATGCAGGAGCTCTTTTTTGTCATAATATTTATAGACATGACTAAGCCCCTTAAAATACATATAGTTTATTTGCTGTAATAGCTAAAAAAATCTGGTCCATCTTTTTGCTAGTGCCAAAGCAGGTTTTCATGTATGATTGGAATGGATCAATAACCAGCATATTTCAATCGACATGCACAAACCAATTCAAATGAAACATAAAAGTCAAATGTCAAAACGCAAAATAGCTGATGCAAGGCTACACTGCAAATAGTAGGCAGCCCTAAATAAATTTTACATGCTTATTTGTGATTTTCTTAATTTTTGACCATTGAAAAATATCAATGCTTTCCTGATTAAGCTTCCTGTATGTGCCGTAAGAATGTACACTTAATCAAACTCATGTCTTGACACAATGGTTCGGTCAGCTATTACAAGAGATCAAAGTTTGATTCTTACAACTTCCGTTTGTATACTGTACAAATCTAAGCAAGTGGCATAACTTGTAGAATGCCTCTTGAAGAGCGCATTCTTATATGCACTAAATCCCTTGTGTAGTTTAACAAATACTAAAATAAGCATTTTTTATTTGAAGCACCAACACAGTTAAGAGACACAGTCCATCAAGTGCCCATAGTTTATTAAAATTCATAATAGATTTTTTTGAGATTCATTCGCTGCTACAAATATAAATGACACAGTAGAGAATCACGCTGTCAGTGAAATCACATTACTTGAGTGTCAGGATAAAAATATTACAAAAGGATTGACATTGTTTCTTTAAACTTTGAAATGCCAATTTTTATACAGTTTTAATATTTTTTGTTGTGATTCAGCTGTCGCAGTCTTCAACAGAAGTGATGTCAACAGCAAAACCAAAAGAATTTAACAAAGCTGGGCATTTACTTCTCATTAACAGCCATCTTCTTCTTCCTTCTGTTTCAAGTATTAAAGGGAAGGATCAGATTCTCTCTCTGGGGATACTGAAAGCAAGCGAGATGTATAGGTTGTCAGCCTAATCTCTTAATTAGCACTTTCATTTTGCATATTTTTATAGTTCTAAAGGAGTAATTCACAATGGTACTTTAACTGCACTAAAGAAGGGTAAATAAATTGACTCATAACACTCAGCAGCTCACTTTCACTGATAAAAGCCATCAAACATCCCTAGCCCTGAGAGTGGTCAGGTAGGACTGCATGAACCTCTGCAATGTCTGCCTTCTAAGCAACAGGGGCAGTATTTAAAAAAGTCATTCAAAGTTTGTGTAGCTTTGTCCAGTAACCCCCCCTCTCCACCTCTACATTTGCTTGATGTGGGAGGTTGGGTTTGAATTTGGGCACTGTCCCAATCAAACTAGACTGAATTACATTCCAGCTGCATTCACACCAGTTCGTGCCCTTGAAATGAAAAGACTTGCGTACGTCTAGTATTTGTGCACTGCAGCTGAATGAGAAATAGCAGGCTTGCACACATAGGAAAGTGAAAGTATAAAGGCTGGCTTGTATGCACTCACACATCCCAGAATGCATCATGCTGTGTCTTACATTATTTCATTAGTATATTCTGCATATTGATATCATGCCAATGACATAACCTTTGTAAGTGAGCATGATATAAAAGCTGTATTCACTACCTTATCCACTTTTAAATTTGCAATCATTTGCAACAAAGAAAGTCAGCTGCTTGCACATTAAGTCTGTAGATGTTTATTACCCAGAATGCATTACAGCCATCAGGTTTGCAAATGTTGATTTTCCAACTGTTGCCTCATTTTATCTGTATGTTTTGAGGTAAATTAACAAATTTGTCATTTTTTTTCTATAGTATTGTGGAAAAAATTAGAGCCAGCAAACCCAACCACAGCACAATCAGAGAAGAAATGCAGGGTTGTGGGAACTCACAGATTCACTATTTTAATGAGCTATGCTTCCAGACAGTACATGGGTTACATCTACTAAGTGTCATTCAGGGTAGTCACTACGAAAGTCTTGCATGAAACAAGATCTTTCACATCGACTATGTTACATATTTGATCTACTGTATGTATAGATTTGGGATCCTAGACCGGAGAGAGAAATACTCTTCCTCCAGCTTTCCCAAACTTAGCAATTAGGTGAGAGGAAGATGCCAGCAGTTCAAGTCTTGAATGTGCAGTAATAATAATTTTGCATGTCTAGCCATTTAATGTTTTGTATTAACAATAATAAATAAATACATACATACATACAGTCACACATACACGCATAAATAAATAAATAAACATCTTGTGTCTCCCTGAAGTTTTAAATTTCAGGATAGTGGCCTAGATAGTGTATGCCATGTGAAAACAAATTCAAAGATAACATTACTGATTTGTTTGTGTAAATGTTTGCTTTGCAGTTTGTGTGCTGTGTATCATTATTTATATATCTGTCTGTTTGTAAACTGAGTAAGTATGCTATTCTTAAATGGAACCTAGAAGCACAACCACTCAAAGTAGAATGTGTGCAGTGCATTTAAGAGAGAGGAGCTTTTGCTGATTATATCAGAGGGGCAACTAATTCAACAGGGGCACCAATAAAAATAGTATCATAGTGCAAGTCCTAGTTTAAATTTCCATAGATTCATACAGTTGTCCACATGGACTTAGGTACATTCAATCCATCCATCCATCCGCAATTCCTTTTCCCATTTTTGCACATGATGTGGGGGTGTCACTTCAACAGTGACAATCATCTATAGCCAAGGTTCACACCACTGGGTGGTTAGCCCTGCTGTGGCTGTTCATCCATGCCATGCACTCACATGCACACTGTCACCTGTGGCCAATTTAGGGTGTCCATTCCACCTACTGCATGCCTTTGGAATGTAAGAGGAAACTCATGCAAACACAAGGAGGAAAAGCACACTCAACACAGAAGGCACCCCAAGCAAAAATCGAACAAGAGAATCTCTTGCTATGAAGTGACAACACTATCTACTGCACCACCGTGCCTCCTCTCTTAGTTATGTAGTCACATTCAATAAGCAACATTAAAAACATTCAGTAAACAGCAGTCAATTAAACTCAGGCCAAAGATTCCATCTGAGAGAATAATACAATTATTTTTAGAATTATAATCATAGCACAAAAGACTCTATCATATATTGTTCATAAGGAATTGTAGCTGGGAACTAGTTTGGTGGTGAAAATGCTTGGCCGGGAATTCCACAGTCCATCCCATTTCTAATATTAGCAGAGACCTGGTTCCCGGTAGCATGTTCCCCTTAAGACTCTATAATCTTGTAATCTGAAGGGGTAGAGATGCATGACAGCTTTGAGTGTTTCTGCTGGGGATGACAAAGCCTACATCTGAGGGAAGCAAGTAATAATGTGGCTCTAGCTATTAGTTAAAACCCTTAATGACATGTGGTGGTCTTCAGAGTAACATAAAAAGGGGAAAGGGGAAAGCATACATACCTTTTTAAGAGTAATTTATAATGAACTAAATTGTTATGAAGCATTGAACGGAATGGTAAAGGAAGAGTACTCTAAGACAGTTATGAGATGACTGATTCCAATGATTCTATGTTTTCCAAGAAAAACAGTTAGTAGTTTTGTAACTGACTCTGAGATACTTGAAAACATTATCAACATACAAGAACCTGAGATGCTTCAGAATATTATCAGCACATATTACAACATGGGGTTTGAAAGACAAATTGCGTTCCTGCCAGAGCTCTATGTCCTAAATTCCTCAGAATGGGTTAGTTTAATGTTAAGGAGGTCAAAGAGGTAGAGTACACAAACCTCCATCAGTGTCTTAGTTCATAGTTTCATAGGTAAGCACTAGGCAATCAGTCTAAAAGCCATTACAAGCCTAGTCAATGAATCAAATTCAATAGTTTCCTCCAGCCTCATGGAGAACAACAAAAGACAGAAAAGGGGAGGCTTTGAAACTAAAAATCCAATTATCTAGGTTTACCTTGAAGGTGGCAAGCATGCTGCTCTGTTTGACATGTAGTAGAAGTTTGATCCACAGGTGACAGAAATGTCAGGATATTTTATTTCTCATGTAAACATCTCTACCGTATCTAGTCCTGTGACTATTAAGTATTAGGTTATTAGACAGAAGTTAGACTCACAGTTTGTTGAATTCTAGTTGGAGTTTCTTTCAAATTATGTTCAGAGAAGAACCAGTTATCATCAGTACAAGGTTACTAACATGCAGTGTAAAGTGGGAATCTTAAAGGTCAAGTGTCATCTTGTTGATAAACATAGAGAATAAAACTAGAGTGATACAGTAACCACAGGGGGTTTAGTTATAAAAGTTTCAACACTAGATTCTGAAGTAACCATAATCACTTGAAGCATTCTGTCAGTCAAGCTGATTAGGAACCAATAGAGCCATCCTTAAAGCCAGTACTCCTAAGCTTCAATATCAGCAGGAGATGGTCTACAGATTCAAAGGCCCCTTCAAGTTAATAAATATGTCACTCATTAGCTGGTCCTTTTCAGTGCTGGAGAAAATGTGTGCCATAACATAATAGGCAGAAGTCCTGAGTTTTAAACACTTCATGAAATTCATGCTGAATATGTATTAGTAAACTACATTTAGCAATGTCATTAAGAATATGTACATATACCAATTTTTGAAGATTTTAACAACATTGCTAAGACTTGCAATAGATCCAACATTGTCTGAAAGGAGGGTGCTAAGACCAGGCATCTTGGGTAGTAAAGTGATAATCACATAGTTAATATCAGCATCATCATTAACCAATTGCATCTATTTGAACAAGGGTAAAGGATGTCGCATCAACAGTCACTACTTCTCTCAATTCAGAGCCACTCTTCTACCTTCTTTGACAGTCATGCCTGACTGCTATAGCTCTTCGCTAATGCAATTCATCCATCTCCTGACTGGACAGTCACATTTCCTCTAGTCTTCTTTCTACCTCTCCCATGTCTTCTTTCCCAGATTGTCTCCTTCTTTCCTGAACATGTGCTCGCACCATCATAGTCTGTTCTTCTTGAGCTTCTACACAACTGGGGCAACTTTGGATTTTGCCCTAATGTCCTTATTTCTTTGTCTGTCCCACAGTATGCATCTGACTGCTCATTCAGGCACTTCATATCTGTCACCTCAAGGTTCCTCAGCTGCCATGCCTTTACTACCCAGGTTTCTGTGCATACAGAAGCACTGCTAACACTTAAGTTTTGTACAGCTTACCTTTCAATTTCTATAGCATTCTTCTTTTACATACTTCCCACTGGAAACCCCACTTTGAGTTGTAACACTTTTTGTGCTTGTGTCATTGGGTCCTTGTATATTTGTCTACAGTATAACTTTGAGCAACATACTTAACCAAACAATGCACCTATCTGACTCAGAAAGTTTGCTGCAGCCCAGATAAGAAAATAATTAAAAAATGAATTTGTGTCAGAATGGTTTGAGAAAAGGGCCCAGATTTGGAAATTGTTATATGGTATAAAGGAGATAAGTAGTGCAGACATATATGGTAGGACAGACACCACTTGACAGTTTAACAACCTAAGGCATCAACATTGTTTTTTATTATACTGAACTTTTTATTTATTTTTCCTCATGAATTTATGCGGATGTATTTATAAGGCAGGATGGACAGTTAATATATGGCTACTGTTTGCGTCATGGTGTTTGACTGTATATAGCAAAATTTTGCTTCAGATGTGGAATTAATTTAGGAGAAAGAGGTCATAGTAGTACACCCCTGTGTTGTGCATTGCATATAATTTATAAATAGTTAATACGGAAAGTGTGAAGGATTATTTAAATAACTCTGTGGGGATATTTCAAGATAAGGTTGAGTAGTCTGTATAGCCATCAATGTATAAATGTCTGGCATTCACTTTTCAGTCAGACTTTTTATTTTTCAATATATTTATAGAGGTGTTTCTACAATATAAGTAGATTATTCTTTTTTTTTGGGGGGGGGGCATATTTTAGGAAACATGTCATATGTTGCCAGTAAAAAAAATGTTACTCGTGTTAATCATTTAGTATATACAGGTGTTTGGACATTAAAGCAGACAGGTTTGTATGGAAGTAAAGTGACAGGCAAACACAGGAAGTAGAAAAGCTAGAGCGTAGTAAGGGTCGTGTATGTGAGGGTTGAAATGGCATGTGAGGTGGTGGGTGATGAGACAGGAGCTGATAGTGTGGAGGGGAATATAGGTAACAGAGGAATAGCACAGACAAATGAAAGGGAAGGGAGAAGTTGCTGGACAGGATGAGGTGAATTGGGAAATAGAGGATAGGTGGTACATCAAGCAGTTAGGAGGATAGGTATGGGGAAGTTCTGGGGATATTCATAGTGGATAAGGAATACTGGAGTTTGTAAAATCAGTGATTAGAAGAAATAAGAAGAGTGCAGACTTAAGGGGAATTAAGGAAGGAAGGGATGGTGCCCTGCAACTAACCAGCATATTTGCTGAAGGGGAAGTACTGGTGTCTAGTTTATGAACAGCAAAGTCCTTGGGTTCTAGCTTAGAGGAGGCTAGAGAGGTGAGACTGACAGAGAAAGACTGGAATAGAGTTGGGCCACATGAATAATGGAGGGGTGAAGTGATATTAATCAAGGGAATATGAGGGGCATTAGTCAGATAATTTAGTTGTATAAGGTGTTGCAGAATCCAAGGGAAAATGCTATTCTATGGGACTGTAAATTTGAAGGAAAATTAGGTATATAGGTTGGTGAAAAAGGACCACATTCAGGGAAAGGTTGACTATGTGAAGGAGGTGGGAGAGGTGGGTTGTGATGGTTAGGTTAGGAAATGGACAAATGTAAAGTGGAAGGTGATGGCAGCTAGGTGTTTTGGAAGTGTAAACATGAGGAGGGATATGTCATTGTAGCTGCGGTTTATGGCCTAAATTATAATGATGTAGGGATGGGGGGTCTGGAGTTTCCTTAAAACAGTAGGGATCATGATGGCAGTAGATGTGAGGGGACAGACATAGCTGGAGGTGATTATAATGTAATGTTAAAACCCTAAGTTGATATGGTTATAAGGAGGTATAGGTTTTCATGAGAAACATCAGCATTTGGTGCAGAATGAGGGGGATGGAATGGGTGTGTTGGGTGAGTGACAAGTGAAATGAGGATGTGAGAATATTTGTTTTCAAGGAAGTGGTATAAAAATGTAGTAGACTGGATAGATAATTCATGGACTGGAAAATGCAAGGTTAGATGGAAATGGTGAAATTAGTTGCTAAGAGCCTGTCTGATGATGTGCTTGTTAAGCTGTAGTCAATGGGAAAGGAGTAAGGGTGGGTAGTAGAGATGAAAACCCTGGAAGAAGACAAGGAGGGAGAAGCTGGGTTGACTTACGCATATAACAGAGGAGATTTTGAGAGGCACTGAAGGAGAGGATACATACTGGTGCACTGTGTTGGGATGTTACAAAGGTAGTATGAAGATGTAGACCTATGCCACTAATGGGGGTCCACATGAGACTAAGAAAAGCATGGGTGAGTAGATTGGAAAAGGGCTACAAAGGGGCAGGTGAAAGAGATGAAAATAGTTTAGAAGTAGAAGATAAGTGAGCACAGGACAGCAAGAAGTTGAGTTAAAAAGGAGGGGAACTACATAGTGGAAAACAGAAACATGGAAGTGAAAGAATGTTTAGAAACCACAGGCAAAAGATAGGAGGATGAATAGGAAGGATGGGATCAGTGAAAGTTTATAGAATATTACAAAAAGTTGTATGAGAGAGTGGAACCTGGAGTTGTGGAACAGGGCATAGGGAGATGACGGGGAACTGAGGAACAGAAGGAAATTAACAGGTGCAAAGAGAGTTTCATATGCTTAGTGGGCAGTATTGAGGCCTAGGGGTTACTGAGCAGATATCAAACACTTTATCTCCCTTTCATAGTCCAAGTTTTCCTTAAATGAATTGATGTTCCAAAACAATTGTATGTATCATGGTATTTTGTTCCAGATCCTATGGATTTTTTGTGTGATAAAATTACTCCTTAGTCATGTGTTGAGATTATCACAAAAGTTGTCATGCTTATATTTGTAGGTTTTGGGGATAGACGATAAAGATTAAATGCAGATTGCAACATCTCAATTGTATATGCTTTGTAGGTAGTAATTGATTTGCCCTGAAAGTGTCTACAATGTAAGGTAAATCAATTTTATTTATGCACCTTTATTTTTATCACAAATACTGAGTAGATATGATTATTTTATTAAACTGTCTCTGGACAGACTCAACTATGTTAGATTTTTTCTTACTGAAAAACAAAACAAATCATTGTATTCAAGGATTGGTTGTATGTAAGTAGTATATGAAGTAACAAGGCTTGGTTGATCCCTCAAACTTATAGATTTAAACAATAGCTCTAACTGACTTAGGACATGCTTTGTAATGATGTTCATGAGTATGAGAAATTAGAGATCTGAGGAAATATGAATACAGTTCCTTATATGAAAATACCTCTTCAAGATTTGATTACCTGATATTTTTTACATGAGATTTGCCAAAGTATATATATTTCATATGGCTAAATTGAAAGCTGACTACTTTTGCCCAATAAGAGACTAACTTTAAGGTTTTAGTAAAATTTTACATATCTTATTCTGAAGTAATTACACATCAATCATTGGTGTAGTTTGCATGTTAACAATATCTGTTAAATGTATTACTAGAAAGTAGCAGGTTGAATATAAAAGGACCTAGGACAGACCCCTGGGGAACACCTGACACTACTAGCAAATATTCAGAGACAGAGTGTCTTGAACTGAAAAACGTCATGTCCTATCAGATAGCCATTTTTTATTTATTTTTATTTTACTTTTGTTTACCAGAATAGTCCAGCTGGGTGGGAGCCCATTTTCAGTGGAGGCCCATGGAGAAAAGCTCCAGAAAGAATTTACAAAACTTTTTACAAAATGTTTACAAAAAAAATTTACAAAATTTTACAGAGAACAAACTTACAAGATTTTACAAAAAGTTGTTAATTCAATTAATTAAATAGGGAATGTATTTATACTTTTGTAATACTTAAAGTATTGATGAAAGCAAACTGCACATAGGCCATGGTCAATTGCTTGGCTAACTTCATCATAAAATTCCACCAGGTTTGTAAAGGAGAACTTGCCCATAGCAAAATCATGTTGGTGTAAAAGAGGACTCCAGAATCTTTTTTAAGAATCTAGCAAACGTTTCAGTAAGCATTTCTTATAACATCTGGAGATCAAAGATGTCAAACTGATTGGATAATAATTAGACATTTCTGAACTGTTACCCTTTTTGTGAATTAGTATAATTATAGACTTTTTTCCAGAAGTCAGGGATAATAGAACATATCGTTAGTACTGTGATATAATAAGTGATGACCTTCCACTGGAACAGTAATCAAAGAGCCTCAATGCTCACCACCGACAACAGTGGGGGATGTTCACTGAGTGAAAGACAAGCATATACACAGTATTTCCAGATGCAGCTCTCTGCATCAAGTGCAATTTCCCTTAAGAGCACACAGAGACCACAGTCAGTCTGGGGCTGGTTTCTCCCTCTTACTCCAGATCCCCAGTAAGACTCTCCACTGGCACAGCTGTAGAGTTGAGATCTCACATGAGTGACCAGGCAAAGCCAAGACCTCCAGCAGTCTATGTCCAACCAGTGTTTCATGTCCTTGCCCAACTAGCTGACATACTCACTCTTTGAGTTTTGATTTACACACACACACACACACACACACACACACACATACACACACACACACACCTGGGAAATGTTGGCACAGGTTTACTAGCTATGCCCCCTTCTGCCCAGACTATACGGTAGTTACGACTGCCACCAGTCACTCTTTATCAGCTATTTAACAAAGGGTATCAAATCTTACTGTGTAATATTATTAATACAAATGGTAGTTTCGCCAAAAGCAAGGGTATTAGGAGTGGCCCACACAGTGTCACCAAATAAATATGCAAGTGTCCTGAACACTTAAACATTTCTACACAGATCAGCGGCAGAAAAAAAGTTTAAATATATTTAATAATAAATAATAAAAGAACAAGACAATACTAAATATATATTCACAGTGACATCAGAGTTCAAAACCCACAGGAAATATTTAAAATAATATTGCAGTACAGGCTCATACAAATAAAGAAAAACATCTAAACTAAGCTTTACTATACTCCTAATGGAATCTAAGAGAGGTATACTGTTCCCTAGAAATGTACTTCTTTAGAGCAAGGCAGATGTGATGAGTGGATCTTGTTGTCAGGTCCAAGACATAATGCAGAATGCTCTGTCTCACTAAGAGACTACTCAGATTAATATCTAAAATATTACTGCTGGGATAACTTGCAGAATGACATCATTTCTGATCTTCTGACTTCTAGTTTCCAGGCCAACACCTCATTGCTACAAGCTGGTAGCATTTAGCATCTACCTGTAAAAATATACAGACAAGAGCTTTTCCTCAGATCTTTGGCAGATGTTGGAAGTCATAAAACAATTGTATTCCTTCATGCTTCAAAAGTAGCAATTAGTTCACTCCAAGGACAACACAAAAAGCCTCCTGGCACAGACTCTGTGTCTCTAGCTGCATTGAAAACTTGAGATGTAGACTCTTTATTGCATCCTATAAAGTAATTTAATTTCAGATGTTTTTTCTAAAGTTTACTAGACTGAGGTTAACCTCCTGTATCCTAGATTCCACTGTTAAAATATATACATTTAAACAGTTACAATAGTGCATGTACACTTCTGTTCTCTTCCAGTAGGGCACACTGTAGATACATTTTAAACACAGCACTTTTATAAATACCTTTTTGAGACACACATCTGTACAAGCAGTTTGATATGCACATGCCATGCAGTTCTAATGCATTTGTAGCACAAGCATCTTGTATAAATCATTTCGATATCTACCAAAGACATATAATTATTTATAAAATTTCAGTTAGCTGTGCTGGCACTATCCCTTTTTGTCACAAGTATGTTAAATATTTTGTGTATGATGGGGCATTGTCCCATGTGAATTCTTGTTGATATTTACTGGAAAATTATCATGACCCACAGATTTGTTAGAATATATCCTTTTTACCAAGCTGATAAGCATCTCTTCATATATTGTAGGGAAAATTGCTGAGTCAGTGGATATTGATGAAGGTATGGGAACAACAAGCTGTATTCACTGATTCTGAGAAGTACAAATTAAAAACAGTGGATATCTTTTTGTGTCAGTAATAATTTTGTTATTGAGAGAAATTGTTGATATCAGGCACCTTTATTTACCAGATTAGTCATCAATTTGGTCTCGAAAATTACATTTCACTCATCTCGATTCTGTCTTGAGATTTGATTTTTTTATCTAAATTTTGTTTACAGCTGTTTAGTCAGTTTTGTATTTTTAAACTAACATTTCATTTTTCTAAAAAATTTATATATATTTGTTCCCCACCAAAAACAAGTTATGTATTTAAACTTTAGGGTTAATAAAAAGATGCTATTTTAGTAGAGTTACTCAGAATTGTTTCAAGTTGATAATATTGTGCATCAGCTTCTGTTTTAGATTTAGCAATCCAGTTCTCGACCTTTAAGATTTTTTGGAGATTTTTTTTTTTTGGTTAATGTTATAAAAGTTGAAGTTTTTCTTCTGGTGAGGTACATTGATTGAATCCAGTTGAATACTTAACATTATTGAGCAGTGGTCTGAATTATTTAATGGCTGATCAACACATGTTTAAAACATGGTCAAGATTTGGGTTTCTATTACCTGATCGAACATTTAGGTTAGTGAATACCTAAATGATGATCTGATAATAGTGAAAGCAAAAAAACGTGAAAAGCCGATTTAATGCACCGTTGTGCAGATTTTGCCCCTTTCCCCACTGTAGAGCGATCTTGGAGTTGGTATATTTAGTTGGGGGGTGGGGGGAACAGCCCCGCACATCAGGCGGTGTGGAGTGCGAAGCCCCCACTTCATTTTGGTTCAAATTTTTTTTTTTGCAGCCATGGGAATTCATTTCCTACGTTAAATCAGCCGTTCGCTGTTTTAATTTTTCGATATTACCAGTTCAACATTTAGGTATTCGCTAACCTAAATGTTCGATCGGGTGATATAGATGCCAGTATTATTACTTAATTATAAGTAAAGTATTGTATTTGCCTTAGTAGGTATTTGTTTAATTTGTCCAAGATTATGAAAAGTGACCATGTCAAAAAATTCCTGGTCAGTGTTCCTATGGAAGAAGTAGAAATTCCAAATTATATGTCAGTGATTCAAATAACCTCTCAAAATCTCATCTGTGAATTATATAACTTTCCAGGTGAATGAAGCAGTCATAGTGAATAGATGTGTTCATATTATTCTGATACAATATCTAATGGAAGTATTTGCAAAATCAGCAACAATGGTCTCATGCTGAGTGTTAACTGAAATAATGTTAAATATTAAGAGTGTGGTGCTGCGGTAGCGTTGTCACCTCACAGTAAGACGTTGCCCTGTTTGACTCTCAGCTAGAGTGTCTTCTGTGTGGAGACATGCGTGAATGGGCGTATCTTCGTTGAAGGTTGTGTGTCAGGGACGGCAACTCGGCACATAAAAATCTACTGCCAATCATTAGCAGACTGGAGTTCTGCTGTGGCAACCCCTAACCGGGAAAAGCTGAAAAACACAACATTAAGAGTGTTACAAATTAAAATTAGCACTCCCCCTACATTCTTACCTGAACTTAGACAATCAGCTTTGGAGTAACTGGGGAATATAAGATTCTGAGAATTCCATGCTTCACTCATAACTGTTATTTGAATTTTATGTTAAATAATTATATATGCTGAGTCTTTATGTTAAAAAATTACATATGCTGAGCCTTGACCTTTGTTACTAATACTATGGGAAATACAGTAATAAACTCTTAGCATACCTCTCAACTGTACAGATTTTCACAGAATGCCGATTTTCACTTTATATTTTTTGGAGTGTTACTCATAAAATTGAGCTTTTCTGGATAATCATTGGCAAATCATTGAGGAATGGAGTTCAGAAAATGATAACAGACATTTAGACTTCATACCATTCAGATAATTAATTCTAATGCAAAACATGTTATTCTATCAACTTTATAAGTTTGTAAGAACAATATTTAAAAATTGTCCCTATTTTGGAGCCTTTGTCCACCCATTATTTATGGCTTTGTCTAGATTTTTTGCTCTAAGAAGTTTAAAGCTATGGCTATTAATTTTGTTTTTTCTTGCTGTATTACTTTCTTTGAGTGGGTATAATCTAAAAAATGTTTAAGCTATATTGAAATGTTACTTCCCATGAAGGAACTACTGTAGTTATCTAAGTGGAGATTGTCTGTGGCACACATAGCCATAATAAGTGAAGTATTATCAGTAAGTTATGAGTCTAACAGAGTATAAAATGCATAGCTGCTTTCACCAGGTGCTAAATATAAGTTTCCTGTGCATATAGCCATTCCATCTTGGTGATAGAATAATTTCCCCAATTATTGCGTTTTCTTTCTAGTGTCTAAGATATCTAAAATGTCAAGTACAATGTTCTTCATATGATTTAGGGGGAATAAGTATGATCATTGGTTTCACAGTGAATAATAAATGAACTGCAAATTAATATTCCCTTGTAGGAGCTTATTTAACTAGTGAAAGGCATCAACTAATTTCATGCTTGGCAGTGAAGAAACAGTTTTTCTGAATCTATTAATAGTGCTTAATTTACATCTTGTAGGTTTGAGCATAGAATCTAGACAGTGCAAGGACTTTCCCTTTGGTGTCCATATTTGTAGGGTTTGGGCCAGCAACTAACTTAGTGCTTAATGAATGCTGTGGTCTACTAAAAGGTCACTGTTCTTGTTAGTTAAATGATGAGTTTTGACAGAAAGAGGATAATCCTGCGTTGGTGAATTGAAGTTTTTAGTGACTTCTGGTGAAACTAAACTATTGAGTAATTCAATATAATTCTTTGAATTTTCTTTGTTTAACATTGGTGGATAGATTAGGCCTCAATACCATGCATTTTAATTTTCTATCAGCCAAACTAAATGATTCATGTGGGGATTGAGTGAGCTTGTTGTATGCTAATTTGACACAGCTTTCTTTGTTATAACTTCAGGATATAGTACTAGGGAGAAAATAGTAAGATTTGAGGCAGACTTCCATTACTTTTCTCTTGAAGTGATTTACTAGTTTCCCCATACTTAGAGTGAAATGAATTGGTAGGTATTGTACATCAGCTGTTTCAGGTTTGGGCAGGTCTAAATTGCCAGTGTAAGATTCATCAGCAGTTTGTAGGAACTTATTCTCACAAATTGTATAACTTCTTATTTTTTCTTCCCTTGATGAAGACTATTTTCTCCTTCCTTTGTTTTTTTTTCAGTTTTATTGACCCTGATAAGTTGATTTTTATCTGACAGTGATAATTTGGTGTTATTTCTTGTTTTTCTTTGTGGGTTGTCATTAAAACTCTCTTTATTTTGAGTTATATAAAAGATTCTTAGTTATTAGTTGTTAATTATTAGTTACTGAGTAACCACATCTGTGTTAAGGGCTGCGTAGGTATTAATGACATCAGAGGATAAATTATCAGATGTGATGTCATGTACATCCTCTTTTGATGATTTTATAAATGAAAATACAGTACATAGAGATGTTTCAAAATTATTTACAATGAATTATGACATATTACTCATTTTGCCTTCTAGAATTTTCTGAAGCTGATTAAATTTTAAGCCATTCAACAGAGTAAGCTTGCTTGATCAAATTGTTTTGGTATTAGATAAGCCTTCAGAAATAGAAACTCATGTTTAACTAAATAATCAAATGCATGTGAATTGAAATTGTCCACCTTTGAAAATTTAAATATGCACTTCAACTAAAAACACAGTTCAGGTAAAAATGAAAGTGCAAGAATAGCAAAAAAAAAAAAATATCCACATAAACATACACAAAGATGGTTTTATTCAAATGGACCCTGAAGGAAACCTAAAACTGGATAAGAGTCACAAAATTAATTTGTAGTTAAGGACAACAAAAACTGGCAATAATCCTACACAGAAACATTAAGAATGATGGTACTTTAAGTGATGTTAAAGATGTGAAGGAGGAAGCACAGATGGTCCCAATGTATTCAATGCTGACTTTTGCAAGAAGGTGGAGATAAGGACAGTGGGTAGTCCAACAGAGTTAATCAATGAGGTGTACAAAGGTGGGAAGATTTACATGTCAGAGAGGCAGGTTGGGTCAAAAGGGAAGGGAATGTGGATGGCATGGCAAATTGTATGCCCATGTCATCAAGTAACATTATAATATTAGGTTATGTTACAGCAAGAGTTTGAAGATGTATTTAAAAAGCTACTTTGGTCAGAATTTGTGAGTTTTATAAATGGAAAATTATCTACAGACCAATAGAAGTTGAAATTAGACTTCACAGAATGAAGAAAATGGTGGATCGAAAGTGCAAACATATTTTTATTTCATATCCAAAAGGAGTTTCACAGGATGAGTTTGTAACTTTTATTTGAAATGATGAAGTAGTGAGGAAAGTAGAAATCATTGTAAATAGGAACTGTATTTGAGCATGCTCAGATATGGGTGGCTATGATTTAAAGGGTATTTAGAGCAGTACATTTAGGGGGATGAACATAAAAGGGATTCCTGGTATCAATAAGTTTCTTTTAGTAATGGAGATGTTGGTACAGAGAGTGAAAGGGTTTTCTGAAAGAGTGTAGAAGTGAAATACAGCTGTCATTTATTTGAGAAGACCAGATGATTTTTTTTCCTAAAGGGTGTGACTGCAGTTTCTCCAAGGATTTTGGATCTTTATAAGAAATGTTGTAAGGAAATCAGATTGAGATTTCACCCCCTGAAATCTATGACAGTGTAAGTTGTTGAGAAAGTAGAAGGGAATGGAGAGCTGTCTGTATCAGAGGGGGAAGAATGTTTCAGGTGACAGGGTGAGACTAAAGAAAGAATTGGTAGACTTGCTGCAGGAAGTTATGAATTTAACAGGAAGGTGAGTGGTTAGAAAGGTTTGGCCTTCATTTCAGATTTGTTTAAAGGCATATTTCCTAAGCACTTCCACAAAAACAAAAGCACACATGCATAATGCTGTGACACTCCATCCCTGGCCCAGTAATCAAGGAGCCTGAATCCTCACCACTAGCACCATTTGGGGATGAACATTGGGAGGATGGCATGTGCACACACAGTATTTCTAGATGCAACCCTCTGCATCAAGTGCAATTTGCCTTAAGAGCACACAGAGACCACAGCAAGTCTGGGGCTGGTTTCCCTCTCTTTCTCCATATCCCAAATAAGACTCCCTGATGGCAAAGCAACAGAGTTGAGATCTCATCTGAGTGACCAAGCAAAGACCTCAAGCACCCTCTGTTTCCAACCAGTGCTTCATGTCCCTGCCCAAGTAGCTGGCACACACACTCTTTGAGGTTTCATTTATACACACACACACACACACACACACACACACACACACACACACACACACACACACACACACACATACAAACACACATCTGGGAAAGGCTGGCACAGGTTTACTAGCTATGCCCACTTCTACCCAGACTATAACATAGTTATTACTGTCACCAGCCAACTCTTTATCAGCTACTTTAAGCCGCTTAACAAAGGGTGTCCAATCTTATTTTGTAATGTTACTATCAATACCAATGTTAGTTTGACCACTGACCAACAGCAAGGCTATTAGCAGTGGCCTACACAGTGTCACCAAATAAATATGCAAGTACTCTCAGAAAATAAATATGTCCCTACACAGATCAGCCACAATGAAAGGTTTAAATATATTTAATAATAAATATTAAAAGAACAAGAAAATGCTCCCTATATACTTACAGTTACATCAGAGTTCAAAATCACAGGAAATATTTAAAACAACATTGCAGGACAGTCTCAAATAAATAAAGAAAACATCTAAGCTAAGATTTGGTATATTCCTGACAGTATCTAAAATAATTACTGTACCCTAATAACTTACTTCAGAGCATGCAAGGCAGATGTGGTGAGTAGATCTTGATATTGTCAAGTCAAAGACAAACTGCAGAATACAGTCTCTCACTAAGAGACTTCCTAAATTAATATCTCAAATATTACTGCTGGAATAGCTTGCATAATTACATCATTTCTTGTCATCTGACTCTATCACAGGTGAAAACCCCCACTGATGCAGCTGGTAGCATTTAGCATCTATCTGTGAAAATATATAGACAAGGGCTTTTCTTAGATCTAAGGCAGGTTCTGGAAGTCATAAAACAATAAAACACTTCTAAGGCAATACAGAAAACTTTTAGTTCTAGACATTTTGTCTGTTACTGCACTGAAAGTGAATAATAACATCCTTTTATTACGCGGCCATAAGGTAATTTAATTTCAGCTATTTTTCTAAAGTTAATCTCTTATGTTCCAGATTCCATTGTTAAACAATAAGTATATATATCTAAACAGTTACAATACTGTAGGTACATTTTTGCTCTACTCCAGGAGGGCATGCTATGGTTGCATCTTTAAACAGCACTTTGTAAAATATGTCTTCAGCACACATATCTCTACAAACCATCTTATATGACATACAGTTCTAATGCACTTGAAACACAAGCATATGAATTATGTTGAGATTCATAAATGACATATAATTATTTACAAAATTCCAGATAGCTGGGCTGGCAGTATCCCCTTTCATGACATTTCTACCCCCCTGAAGACTCAAGCTAGTTTTTCAAGTGGCCATTGAGAAATGCTGCTTGAGAGGGATGAGCCTGTCTGGGAATACATTTCCTCATTCCCTGTTTTGAGATTCCAGCTACTTTAGCATTTCTAACCCCAATACAGTGCTGCACTCTCCTATCATATACCAGCAACCCTAGGCTCCACCATAGTAATTTGGGATTTTGATGGCTAGCTCCTGTAGCCATAGATCCTCCTCAGTTTCCTCCTGCCTCTTACTGCAAATACTTAGCACCAGGGCCTTCCTATCATGGCAACCTTCAAACACTGGACCCCACCCAGTTTGGGTTTGTGAAGGGCCAATCTTGTCTCCTAAACCTGATTGACTTCTTTGAATCAGTCTCCAGAGCCATGGACAAGGGTAAGGTGGTCCACACAGCCTATCTAGACCTTTGACACCATCCCCCACTCTGGAATCATAGATAAACTTACTAAGTTGGGCATTAATCCCTATGTTACCCAATGGGTTGCTAAATGGCTTACTGATAGAACCCACACTGTAAAAGTAGCCGACTCCAAATCCAGCTCCAGACAAGTGACAAGTGGAGTACCTCAGGGTTCAGTCCTGGGGCCGCTCTTGTTTGGCATCTACTTCTCTGAAGTACAGGTCAACACTAAGGGACTCTGGCTAACAAAGTTTGCAGATGACTGCAAACTGGGAGCCATTATTGAATCCCAAATGATGTGGATACTCTACAAAAGGGCCTTACAGAAACAGATGCTTGGTGCCAGAGCCATGGGCTCAAGCTCAATGCCAAGAAATGTATTGTTATCCCTTTGGGAAAAAACATGTATCCATGAATTACCATATAGGTGTCAGTACACTAAACACAGAAAGTGTGATAAGAGACTTACGGACACAAGTGGACAGTGGTCTCACCTTCGATAACCACATCGCCACAACAGTCAGGAAATCCTTCTATGTGGCACACCTCATCACGAAAGGCTTTTCATCCAGAAAAGGAGGTCATTGTCCCACTGTACTCATCCCTCATTAGACCCATTATAGAATACAACGCCCCATTTGGTATGTACCTCTCAAGACATCTGCAACAACTGGAAAGGCCTCAGAAATACCTCACTAAAAGAATCACAGGCCTAAAGCAGATGCCCTACGCTGACCGCCTTAAAAAACTCCAGCTATACTCTGTCGCATATCATCTGCTCAGAGGCGATCTCTGCTTAACATACAAGGCCATGTCAAACCAAAAGCTGTTGGACATGCTACACTTAAAGAAATCCCAATCCCTCAGAGCTACACACTCCAGGGATCTAAACCTTGTCATCACAATAAACAAAACATGCTGGAGGGATGGGTTCCTGACCCAGAGACTCCCCAGACTCTGGAATAGATTGCCCATACATGTCAAGCAGAGTGCCTCTTTGGACCTTTTCAAGAGGAACCTTGATGATTGGATGGGAGAAAGGAAATTCACCCAGGGATCACATCAGTTGCCCTGCTAGACAGGGGTCCAGGAAAGTAAATAATGTGGGAAGAAATAGCCAGGGAATTGTTATGGCTAGGCTTGTATAGGCCCTAGGGCTGATAGCCTAGTACCAACCTATGAACCTATGAACCTATAATGTTTTATCAAGTTCATATGGTATGGTTTGTGCCTCTGCTTCCTGCCTAGCAGTTCTACCAGGTACTTAACATCACTGACCTTCCTTACCACTTTGAAGGGTCCCTCCCAAGCTGCCTGCAGCTTGTTGTGTCTGACAGGAACGATAACCATAACCTGCTGCCCCACAGCATACTCTCTAACTAGATCATTCCTTTCATACCAGACCTTTTTCTGTTTCTGGGTTTCTGCAGGTTCTTCTGGGCCAAGCCCATGAGTTCCTTGAACCTTGTCCTGAAGTTTAGGACATATGCCTCAACACACTCGATGGGATTCACACTCATCCTTCTACTCATCACAAATCAAGGTCCCCTCATCCTATGCCCATACAGTAACTCAAAAGGGTGAAAAATGTGGATTCCTGGGGCACCTCCCTGTAAGCAAACAACAGATGGGGCAGATATTTGTCCCACTCTGTCTTCAACTGGTCTGCAAATGCCTGTAGCATGGTCTTTAGTGAGTTTAACCTGTAAACCAGGCCATTAGTCTGAGGATGGTAGTGAGAGGTCTTTAGATGCTTCACCCCACACTGCTTCCACAGACAAGCCAGCAGGTCTGACATGAAATTGGCACCTCTGTCAGTCAGTATTTCTTTTGAGAAACTTACCCTGCTGAAAATCTCTAACAAAGCATTTGCTGCCTTTTCTGCCTCAATGGAGGACATAGCCACTGCCTCAGAGTATCTGGTAGCATAATCTACTAACACTAGGATATACTTTTTCCCTGTGGAACTTGGGGTACTCAGAGGCCTCACAATATCCATAGCTACCCTCTGAAATGCCTCCTCAATCACAGGCAAAGGCATCAAAGGAGCCCTGACCTTGTCTCCTGCCTTGCCTACTTTGTGGCACCACTCACAGGTCCTGCAGTACCCTGTTACATCCCTGGAAATCCCAGGCCACTAAAGGTTCTGTATAATATTACTGCTGGAATAGCTTGCATAATTACATCATTTCTTGTCATCTGACTCTATCACAGGTGAAAACCCCACTGATGCAGCTGGTAGCATTTAGCATCTATCTGTGAAAATATATAGACAAGGGCTTTTCTTAGATCTAAGGCAGGTTCTGGAAGTCATAAAACAATAAAACACTTCTAAGGCAATACAGAAAACTTTTAGTTCTAGACATTTTGTCTGTTACTGCACTGAAAGTGAATAATAACATCCTTTTATTACGGCCATAAGGTAATTTAATTTCAGCTATTTTTCTAAAGTTAATCTCTTATGTTCCAGATTCCATTGTTAAACAATAAGTATATATATCTAAACAGTTACAATACTGTAGGTACATTTTGCTCTACTCCAGGAGGGCATGCTATGGTTGCATCTTTAAACAGCACTTTGTAAAATATGTCTTCAGCACACATATCTCTACAAACCATCTTATATGACATACAGTTCTAATGCACTTGAAACACAAGCATATGAATTATGTTGAGATTCATAAATGACATATAATTATTTACAAAATTCCAGATAGCTGGGCTGGCAGTATCCCCTTTCATGACATTTCTACCCCCCTGAAGACTCAAGCTAGTTTTTCAAGTGGCCATTGAGAAATGCTGCTTGAGAGGGATGAGCCTGTCTGGGAATACATTTCCTCATTCCCTGTTTTGAGATTCCAGCTACTTTAGCATTTCTAACCCCAATACAGTGCTGCACTCTCCTATCATATACCAGCAACCCTAGGCTCCACCATAGTAATTTGGGATTTTGATGGCTAGCTCCCTGTAGCCATAGATCCTCCTCAGTTTCCTCCTGCCTCTTACTGCAAATACTTAGCACCAGGGCCTTCCTATCATGGCAACCTTCAAACACTGGACCCCACCCAGTTTGGGTTTGTGAAGGGCCAATCTTGTCTCCTAAACCTGATTGACTTCTTTGAATCAGTCTCCAGAGCCATGGACAAGGGTAAGGTGGTCCACACAGCCTATCTAGACCTTTGACACCATCCCCCACTCTGGAATCATAGATAAACTTACTAAGTTGGGCATTAATCCCTATGTTACCCAATGGGTTGCTAAATGGCTTACTGATAGAACCCACACTGTAAAAGTAGCCGACTCCAAATCCAGCTCCAGACAAGTGACAAGTGGAGTACCTCAGGGTTCAGTCCTGGGGCAGCTCTTGTTTGGCATCTACTTCTCTGAAGTACAGGTCAACACTAAGGGACTCTGGCTAACAAAGTTTGCAGATGACTGCAAACTGGGAGCCATTATTGAATCCCCAAATGATGTGGATACTCTACAAAAGGGCCTTACAGAAACAGATGCTTGGTGCCAGAGCCATGGGCTCAAGCTCAATGCCAAGAAATGTATTGTTATCCCCTTTGGGAAAAAACATGTATCCATGAATTACCATATAGGTGTCAGTACACTAAACACAGAAAGTGTGATAAGAGACTTACGGACACAAGTGGACAGTGGTCTCACCTTCGATAACCACATCGCCACAACAGTCAGGAAATCCTTCTATGTGGCACACCTCATCACGAAAGGCTTTTCATCCAGAAAAAAGGAGGTCATTGTCCCACTGTACTCATCCCTCATTAGACCCATTATAGAATACAACGCCCCATTTGGTATGTACCTCTCAAGACATCTGCAACAACTGGAAAGGCCTCAGAAATACCTCACTAAAAGAATCACAGGCCTAAAGCAGATGCCCTACGCTGACCGCCTTAAAAAACTCCAGCTATACTCTGTCGCATATCATCTGCTCAGAGGCGATCTCTGCTTAACATACAAGGCCATGTCAAACCAAAAGCTGTTGGACATGCTACACTTAAAGAAATCCCAATCCCTCAGAGCTACACACTCCAGGGATCTAAACCTTGTCATCACAATAAACAAAACATGCTGGAGGGATGGGTTCCTGACCCAGAGACTCCCAGACTCTGGAATAGATTGCCCATACATGTCAAGCAGAGTGCCTCTTTGGACCTCTTCAAGAGGAACCTTGATGATTGGATGGGAGAAAGGAAATTCACCCCAGGGATCACATCAGTCGCCCTGCTAGACAGGGGTCCAGGAAAGTAAATAATGTGGGAAGAAATAGCCAGGGAATTGTTATGGCTAGGCTTGTATAGGCCCTAGGGCTGATAGCCTAGTACCAACCTATGAACCTATGAACCTATAATGTTTTATCAAGTTCATATGGTATGGTTTGTGCCTCTGCTTCCTGCCTAGCAGTTCTACCAGGTACTTAACATCACTGACCTTCCTTACCACTTTGAAGGGTCCCTCCCAAGCTGCCTGCAGCTTGTTGTGTCTGACAGGAACGATAACCATAACCTGCTGCCCCACAGCATACTCTCTAACTAGATCATTCCTTTCATACCAGACCTTTTTCTGTTTCTGGGTTTCTGCAGGTTCTTCTGGGCCAAGCCCATGAGTTCCTTGAACCTTGTCCTGAAGTTTAGGACATATGCCTCAACACACTCCCGATGGGATTCACACTCATCCTTCTACTCATCACAAATCAAGGTCCCCTCATCCTATGCCCATACAGTAACTCAAAAGGGTGAAAAATGTGGATTCCTGGGGCACCTCCCTGTAAGCAAACAACAGATGGGGCAGATATTTGTCCCACTCTGTCTTCAACTGGTCTGCAAATGCCTGTAGCATGGTCTTTAGTGAGTTTAACCTGTAAACCAGGCCATTAGTCTGAGGATGGTAGTGAGAGGTCTTTAGATGCTTCACCCCACACTGCTTCCACAGACAAGCCAGCAGGTCTGACATGAAATTGGCACCTCTGTCAGTCAGTATTTCTTTTGAGAAACTTACCCTGCTGAAAATCTCTAACAAAGCATTTGCTGCCTTTTCTGCCTCAATGGAGGACATAGCCACTGCCTCAGAGTATCTGGTAGCATAATCTACTAACACTAGGATATACTTTTTCCCTGTGGAACTTGGGGTACTCAGAGGCCTCACAATATCCATAGCTACCCTCTGAAATGCCTCCTCAATCACAGGCAAAGGCATCAAAGGAGCCCTGACCTTGTCTCCTGCCTTGCCTACTTTGTGGCACCACTCACAGGTCCTGCAATACCCTGTTACATCCCTGGAAATCCCAGGCCACTAAAGGTTCTGTATAATATGCCTCTTTGTACACTTTATGCCCGTAAGACCTGCAAAGGGAATGTCATGCGCTATGGCTAGAAGTGCCAGATGGTAGCCCCTGGTCATTACCAACTGGTGTATTCTCTCACCATCTAGCCCTCCCTCAGGGGTCCACTATCTATACAGTAACCCTTTGTGTCAGTATACATATTCCCCTTTTCTTTGACAATCAGGTGCCTCACCGGCTACCTCCCTCAGGCCTTCTAATGTAGGGTCTGAGAGCTGAGCCTGTCTCAGCTCTCTCTTTGTAACCCTTCCCAGTTCCTCTTTCACAGGAATTCTGATATTCTCTGACAGTGATGCCTCACTGTCAGCCTGGGTACTAATACTCACCTCTACCATTGCAGTCACTCTGTTCAAGGGAACATCAGTAGTCACCAATAGCTGTGGCACACATTCAGTCTCACTGCTACAGGGTAGCTCCCTCCCTGAAGTTGCCACCACATCAGCCCTGGCTTCAAGTCTGCAGTCTGTCTGGGTCCCCCCTGGCTACCAGACCCACAAGCTTGTCTCCAAGCCTGACTGTGTGTAACTGCATGCACATAAGGTACCGCATTATCAAAATCATTCCCTATCAGGACATCTGCAGGGATATCCTCAAACACACCTACTTTTTACTTCATTTCCCACCCTCCCAGTCAAGGTGAACCTGAGCCAAAGGTATTTGGAATGTGGTCCCTCCTAAAGCTCTGATTGGAGTAGACTGCCCAAGGAAGTAGTGTGCCTCTTTAACCATTGCAGGTTTCACAATGGTTAGGTCAGAGGCTATGTCTCTCTTAGCAGTGGCCTGTTTCCCATCTGCTGAGATAGGATATAACCTCTTGTGGTAGTTTGGTACACTTGTAGTCTCCAGACAACTTACTGCTGCCATTATGTCATTCCCACTTACTGGCTCTCCCACCTTTCACTCCTCACCTAGCCTCCATGGACATCTATAAGCCATATGACCCCACTGGCTGGATTTAAAACATTTAACCCTTGGTCATGGCCATGTACCTGAACTAGTGGCTTCCCTTGCTACTGACAGACTCAGTTGGTGTGGTTTAGGCTGCCCACCATAGATTCCCTTAGACCCATTTGCAGCACTGGGTATTCCTTTCCTGTGCAGTGATGCCCTGCTTGCCAGGTATAGGTCTCCCTTTTCCCCAACTCATCTGCCGTCCTGCATTCGCTATCTGCCAACCAGATTCTCATACCCTCAGGCAAAGTGCTAAGGGCTTGTTCCCTCACCAAAAGGTCTGCCAGTGTTTTTGGCACCCATTCACCCATCTATGAAAATAAGTATTTAACTCAGCAATATATTCACACACACTTTCATCTGCCTTTCAGCAATGCTCACAAAACTTTTTTCTATAAGCTTCAGGTGTTAAATTAAAACACTCTAATAGACAATTTTTAACAGCATTATAATTTAAGCAATCAGTATGAGACAATTTAGAAATAGCAGTTACAACTTTACCATGGAGTAAGGTGGTCAGGAACCATACCCAGCACCCTTGGTCAACATTATACTATTTACATACTCTTTCAAACATATGAATAAAACTACCAAAATTATCACTCTCTGTAAATTGTAGAAGTAATTTGTGGACTTTTGTTGCTTCTGGGGTTCAGTTATTCCCTTCCCCATTACCTCCAGGACCCTGGCAAAGAGTCAGCATCTCCTTTTCATGTTGCCTCTGCCTCTCATTTTCCTCAGCTTCCAAACATCCCAGTTTCTCATTTTCTTTGACCTCCAGATGTCTCATTCTCCCTGCTGATTCTATATCCAAATGTTTGGCTTCCGGTTCAAGAGTCTTTAACTCCAGATGGATTTTTAAGTCCTCTGTGAAAAGGTTGAACTGTCCATTTTCTGGGAGTTGTACAGCCCCTAGTCCAGTCTGGTTGTCCTCCTGGCTGCTGGTCTGTGATGCAGCTGTGACTAAGGCTGCAATCATCTCTGCTTTAGTCACGCTGGCATACACCAGTCCTTTGCCTTGGCACATCTCAGCCAACTGGCTCCTTGTCAGCATGCCATATTCATCTGCTGACATCCTTGCTTGCTCTCCCTGACTAACTAAACTCACAAAAAAAATAAAACTACTGTGATATGAAACTCTGAATGTTCACTGTGTGGCTGATTGAGAATACAAACACCTTCTTTAGTGACCACTGTTTACAGGCTACAGGAATTCAATATCCACATCACTGAATCTTAATATGTGGATATCCCATCACTGCGAACCAATATATGTGACACCCCACCACTGACCCAGTAATCAAGGAGCCTCAATCTTCACCAATAGTACCATTGAGGAACATACATGACAGGTACACACAATGTATTTCTAGATGCAGCTCTCTGCATCAAGTGCAATTTATCTTAAAAGCACACAGAGACCACAGTCAGTCCAGGGCTAGTTTCTCCCTCTGTATCTGGATCCACAATAAGACTCCCCACTGGCACAGTTATAGAGTTGAGATCTCGGCTGAATGGTCAAGCCAAGACCTCCAGCACCCTCTCTGTCCAACCCATGCTACGTATCCCTGCCCAAGTAGTTGATACACACACACACACACACACACACACACACACACACACACACACACACACACACTTTGAGGTTTGATTTATACACATGCACACATCTGGGAAAGGCTGACACAGGTTTACTAGCTATGCCACCTTTTGCCCAGACTATAAGGTAGGTATAAATGCCATCAGCCAACTCTTTATCAGCTACTTTAAGGCCCTTAACAAAGGGTGTCCAGTCTTACTGTGCAATGTTACTATCAATACCAATGGTAATTTGACCTAGAGCAAGGCTATTAGGAGTGGCCTACACAGTGCCACCAAATAAATATGCAAGCACTCTCAGAACATAAATATGTCTCTATACAGATCAGCCACAATGAAAGGTTTAAATATATTTAATAATCAATAATAAAGAAACAAGAAAATACTCAATATATACTGACAGTTACATCAGAATTCAAAATCACAGGAAATACTATAAAACATCATTGCAGGACAGTCTTAAATAAATAAAGGAAAATATCTAAGCTAAGCCTTGCTATATCTCTGACTGTTTCTAAGAGAATTATTGTACCCTAATAACTTACTTCAGAGCAAGCAAGGCACATGTGATGAGTGGATCTTGATGTTGTCAGGTCAAAGACAAACTACAGAATACAGTTTCTCACAAACAGACTTCCCAAATTAATATTTCAAATATTACTGCTGGGATAGCTTGCATAAAGACATCATTTCTTGTCATCTGACTTTATCCCAGGTGAAAACCCCCACTGATGCAGCTGGTAGCATTTAGTGTCTTTCTGTGAAAATACATAGAAAAGGGCTTTTCTTAGATCTAAGGCAGGTCCTGGAAGTCATAAAACAATAAAACATTTCCAAGGTAATACAGAAAACTTTTAGTTCTAGACAATGTGTTACATCCTTTTATTATGTGTCCATAAGGTAATTTAATTTCAGCTATGTTTCTGAAGTTAACCTTTTGTGTTCCAGTTTCCATTGTTAAAATATATGCATCTAAACTGTTACAATAGTGCAGGTACATTTCTGTTCTAATCCAGTAGGGTATGCTGTGGTTGCATCTTTAAACAGCACTTTGTAAAATACCTCTTCAGGACGCGTCTGTACAAACCATCTTATATGACATACAGTTCTAATGCATTTGTAACACAAGCATATGAATCATGTTGATATTCATAAATGACATATCATTATTTACAAGATTGCTGGGCTGGCAGTATCTCCTTTTATGACAAATGCAATAAAATAAATGAAATCTTGTAGTTATAAAAGATAATTTAAGGCAAGTGTACACTAAGTATAAATGCAAGCTAGCACAAATAACTCTGGAACAGAAGCTTTAAATCATAAAAAAAGATTTTATAAAATAAACAAGCATGAATAAGTAAATTCAAAATCATTTCACTAAAGTATATAAAATGTGCAATCAACCCTATAGTTATTTTCTGAAAATCATCAACAGTGACTTCGGAATGAAAATAAAACTCTAAATATTGGAAACAGCAACCGAATATCCCTGGCTGCTTACAGTTCTATGTATCCCACTGCCAAAAATAAAAGTAGTCTGTCTGCAGTCCACTCTATCCATGAACACACACAGTCCAAGAAATATTCCATTACACAAAATCCACAGTAAAAGACCACCTGCAAAGTTCAATGACCACTCAAGAAATGTCTTGCATTTGCCCAAACAGTTCACAAAATGTTAAAACACAATCCAACAAATCGCTGCTGATGCAATTGAATCACAGGCAAACACACACAGATACACACACATGAACACACACGTACACACACACACACACACACACACACACACACACACACACACACACACCATACTGTTTTTATTCAAAATTCAAATAAACCAGTCCCAGAATTAAATGTTAACAGAAGCTATGAGGGCAACTTAAAGCAAAGCAAAAGCACTGGCAGATTCCACAGTGGTCATCTTCTTTAAAGTTGTGGGCACAAGCACCACACAAGATGATACATTAAGTCCATTTGTCGCAAGACTGAAAATGTTGAGAAATAGCTGAAACTAATCATATATTCACAGCTCCCAGTTTAAGAGATGTTACAGTTTTGAACCAGGAATTTAGACATCTAAACAATAAAACTACAGTGATTAAAGTCTTCAACACCAATACCCAGGGTACAAAAATCAAAACATAATATATAAAGCTGACAAACATTGTCCTAGGCAGATGTTGCCACCATCACCGACATAGTGAAACAAATCTCTGCGGCTTTAAGGAAAAGGAACAACAGCATGGTAGGATCTGTGTAAAGTTCCCTGAGAAATGTGATAGCAACAACATAGATAATTGTCCTACCACCATTATTGCATTTATTGTGACATGTACAGATGTTGCCATGAGATAAAACACTGGAAAAAATGCAAAAAAGGCATATAACAGATTTGTTTGGAAAGGTAAAAAGGTGAGGATAGGTTAGAACAAGTTAAAGGCCAGAATGAAAGTTAGCAGATGAGAGATATTGATTTTAATAAATATGCAGTGGCTACTATGAGTCAGAGGATAAGTGTATGGGATGATAGGCAGTTGAGTTGGGTAGTACAGGGAAATGGGTATAGGGATAGTACAAACAAAAACCTAGTCATAAGGCTGATATTGTTGATACCATTTTACAGCTGAAGATTTTCACATATAAATTTAATTTAAATTACTTGGTCAAAGACATTGTTTCAAGTGATGAATTAAAAAAAACATCTGTTTTTTAATCCCACTTTAAATTATACAATAAAATTGTTTGAGGAAATTTGTGAGAAGGAACTTAGGGAGTTATTACTTAAGAAAAACACATGTAAATATTTTAATTTGTCTAAAGATGATTTAAAGACATTATCTGAATTGAAGTCCAGGATAGGCCTACGTTTTAAGAAAGATAATAAAGGGGCCAGGTTATTAATTATGAACGGAATTAAATATAAATATGCTATGAATACTATGTTAAGAAAAACTGATGAATATATGGAGGTTAGCAATGAAGAGGTATACAAAAGTTATAGGATTATTGGATCTTTTTTGTATGATATATTGATGAATGGAGACATAAACCATGGTTTATATGAATTTATTAACATCGAGGAACCTAAGATAGGTGTCCTTTTTGGAATACCTAAGTTACATAAGGATCAAAAAAAATCCACCATTTTGTCCCATTATATCCACTCCTAACAATATTTGTGAGTGTATTGCATTGTTCTTAGACACACTTTTGAATTCCTTAGTTCAGGGGCTTCAGTCACATATAAAGGATTTGTGGGATTTATTAGCAAAACTGAGGCAATTTCATCAACATTATGATTATAGTTTTGACAGCATTAATTTCTTAACAGTGGATGCTTGCTCATTGTTTACCAGTATACCACATGATAAGGGTGTAGAAGCATTAAGGTTGTTTTTGACTAAATATCTTATTTTTTCAAGTGCTAAAGTTTCCTTACATTGTTTATTTATGGAAACCATTTTACAGAATAATTATTTCTTGTTTGACAAGAAGATTTTTAAACAAGTCCAGGGGGTAGCCATGGGGTCTTATATAGCTCCTTCATTCACAAACCTAGTTTTAGGATGTGGGAGCATGAAATATTGCCTAAAAGTTCTTTTTTCATCAAATTGTTACATATAAGTGTTTTGTAGATGACCTCTTTTTCATAATAGATCTTACTGAAGTAGGGATTATTCTTTTTAGTGAATAACTAAATGAAATTTCAGATTTTTTAAGTTTACTCTAGGGGAGGATGGTCTCAAAATACATTTTTTGGATATGAGTTTGGAATGAGATTTTTTTTAGTAAGAAAATGGATTGTAAAGTTTATCAGAAAGAAATGTTTTCTAACTTATGTTTATATTTCAAAAGTAGACACACATATTTTATGAAAAAGAATATCCCTAGGGGACAATTTATTTGTGCATCCAGACTGATGACATTAGATGATAACTTTTATGGAGAAATTGTTACTATTGTTGAGATGTTTAAAGAATGAGGTTACAGTAGTGACTTCTTATAGAAGGTAGCACTTGAAATTAAAAATAAATGAGGTACTGTTTTTAAGCCTGTATTAAATGGGGGACTAGAGAATATTGCAAGAAACAGTGATACAGAAAACTAAGGTCTGGCTTTTAAGTTAGACATGTGTACAGATAGTTCATTCATTACGGAAGTTTTAAAGAGGAATTGGAAAGTATTGCAAGCTAATCATGACATTTGGAATGCCATAAGCAAGGAATCTAATTTTGTCTATTATAGGAAGAGTTGTTTTAAGACAATGTTAGAGAGACAAGACACTTTGGTTGGCAAACCCAAAACTGATAAAGATTTGAGTATGTACAACTGTGGAATGTGTAAAAAAAAATATATATATATATATATATATATATATATATATATATATATATATATATTTTATTTATTTTAAAAAAAAGATACCATTGTAAATCTACTGGCATAATATATTTTGCCACGTGCTCAGGTTGTCCAAGTTTTTATAGTGGCATTGACAACATGTACTTTAGAGAAACGAATTAAGGAACATCTTTACAGTATAAAAGTTAAAGATAAAAATAATGCCATATTTAAACATTCCAATATGTGTGATAAGTACAATTTTTTATTTTTATTTTCAGTAATTGAACAAGTCCCACCAGTTTTAAGGGGTGGGAATTATAAAAATAGACTGGAAACCATTGAAACTGAATAGCAAATTAGGTTAAAGGCAGACCAACCTCCTGTTTTGAATGAGAGTATTAATGTAAAATGTTTTTAAGAGCAGAAAGACTAAATGCCAACTATCAGAAAGGTTTTTAGATTTTACTTTATATATTATTATATATTTTACAGTGTCAATAGTAATGTCTTTAATTAGTTAGTAATTAGGTTTATTGTTACATTAATTAAAGGAGTGATAGATTGTATTTAAAAGGTGCGCACTTCATTGTGAATTGTTTTCTGAAGAAGTCCGTAGACTAAATCATATTAAAACTGTTGGATGGTCAAGTATTGTTTTGGCTATTGTTTTCCATTCCCAGTGTGGCTATTGTGGTTTTTGTTTGTAGTTTTTTGTTTCCATTTTTGTGTGATTTGGGTTGTTGTATAGGGATAGTCGGCTTTGAAAATAGAATTATAGATTAGGAGCTAGGCTAGGACTGGGTACAGACGAGGAACTGATATTTTACAGGCAGCAGGACTGATGTTATGCTGAATGGGGATCATGCAGAAGTTGTCAGAGAAAGTAGTAGGAAAAATGAAGGACTGGCAAAGGAAATGTCAGAAAGGGGCCTATGTGTGTTTTGAGAATATTAACCAAAACTCTGAGCTGTACAAGGGGATATGGAAAAAGAACTAGAGAAATAATAGCAAAAGAGAATATACACAGATTTGGGGGAGCTGAAAGGAGAAAATACTGGGAAAGTTTCTAGACAATTGTATAAATCAGAGTAAGATATGAAAGAAGGACAGCATTTGTCTGGAAGTTAGGCAGGTGTGTATGAAGTTGATGAAGACAGACCAGTAGGAGACCTATGGAAATGGTTGTTATAAGGTGGCATGAAATCCCCATGAGGTTGACGCAAGAGATCAAAAGACAGAAATGCTTGGAGAGAGGGGCAGATAATCCACACATGTAGTGATACTGTAAGAAAGTAAGGCAACTGGAGAAGAAGGGTATTATAACTGTGAGAGAAAGTATATAAGCAAGCACTGAAAAAATAATAAAAAGAGAGAATATACACAGATTTGTGGAAGTGAAAAGAAAATGAGGACTGGATAAGTTTAGAGACAGCTGTATAGATGACAGTAAGATATGGAAGAAGGATAGCATTTGGGTAGAAGTTAGGCAGTTGTGTATGAGAAACGTGGTTGTGTTTATCTGGGGCACAGTAGAGCTGTGGTCTGGACTACTGGAGAGAGAGAATGTGGAGCTCATGATGGTTGTAGGCTTCATAAATTATACAGAGACAATGATAAAATACAGCTCCACCTGCTCAGGTAATGCAGAGCACAGTACCATAGGTATCAGGTAATGCAGAGCAGGGTACCATAGGAATCAGGTAATGCAGAGCACGGTACCATAGGTATCAGGTAATGCAGAGAAAGGTACCATAGGTATCAGCTAATGCAGAGCACAGTGCTGTAGGTATCAGGTAATGCAGAGCACGATACCATAGGTATCAGGTAATGCAGAGCACGGTACCATAGGTATCAGGTAATGCAGAGCACAGTACCGTAGGTATCAGGTAATGCAGAGCACGATACCTTAGGTATCAGGTAATGCAGAGCACGATACCTTAGGTATCAGGTAATGCAGAGCACAGTACCATAGGTATCAGGTAATGCAGACCATGATACCATAGGTATCAGGTAATGCAGAGCACGATATCATAGGTATCAGATAATGCAGAGCACAGTATCATAGGTATCAGATAATGCAGAGCACAGTACCGTAGGTATCAGGTAATGCAGACCACAATACCATAGGTATCAGGTAATGTAGAGCACGGTACCATAGGTATCAGGTAATGCAGAGCACAGTACCGTAGGTATCAGGTAATGCAGAGCACGATACCTTAGGTATCAGGTAATGCAGAGCATGGTACCATAGGTAAGGAGTCTGACTAGAAAAATGTGAGAGAAAAGTATAGCACTCAACCTCTTAGAACAAAACTTCTGGACAAATCCAAACGGGGGGACAAAGCCCCAAAAATAGGGACACATTTTAAATATTGTTCTTATAAACTTAGAAAGTTGATAGAATAAATGGTTTTGTGTTACCATGCATTTTCTGAAGGATATGAAGTCTGAAACACAAATGTCTGTAATGTTTTAGTGAATTCAGTCCTCACTGATTTGCCACAAAAATCCATAAAACCACAACTTTTATAAGGAACAGACTAAAAATATGAAGCAAAAATCTGGACATTCTGTGAAAATTTGGACAGTTGAGAGGTATGGAGAAAGGTGAGTCACAAGGTTAGTGGAACATTTGCCAGATTTGATGTAAGAGCAGGTAGGTGATGCAGAAAGAATGGAGATAGCATGTTAGAGATGTAGGAGGGAAGAAGGTTCTTGGTAAAAAACGACGAACAGCATATTTTGCATGAAATGCACAGAGAATGGTATATGCTGTGAATGATAACTGAAGTTGCAAAGTTATAATATATGGTTGACAAGATAAGTACAGTGAGAAGAGTGGTTTGTAATTGTGTTTATTATGTGTGAGGCAGGCTGTGTTCAATCTGTTTGTCAGGGAATACATTTCAAGGTATATATTGGTTGCATGCATATTGGATAATGGATGGTTTCCATTACACTGTTTGAAAAATTATAGTGAAAAGAATTTACAGCAAAAAAGAAGCTACCACTAGAAAGCTGTGTATGTTGTTACTGCCACAAAGACCATCACTAATCTGAGAAATAGACCCCTCTACACAGATTAGGGTGGACTACTGTGATATTACCTGTTAGAGAAGTTAGAAATAAGGAAGTTGTTTGGTATAGACAGGTACTAGCACAGAATATGTAAGTCTACTCCTTGTAAATAAATATAGGTTCATAGGTGTGTACTAGGCTAATGGCCCTAGAGCCTTTACAAGCCTAGCCCATAGGATTACCCTGGCATCATGCTACCCGTTAAACATTTCCTGAACTAAATGATGCCATGTCCTATGAATATCTGAATCTGTAGTGTTCTGATATCAGCAAGACTGCTAGTAGGACAGTGGGCACTTCTCATACGCAGGACTAAAGTCAGTTACTGCAGAACACCCCCCCCCCCACCTTTGGGACTACAATACACAATACAGTTTACATGCAAATTAGAGCAAAAAAGTCTCCCAATTAAAATGTACTGATTTAAAAAAAATGGTTCTCAATTTATGGTCAGTTATAAAAGGTATCATTCTTATAAGCAGTTTCATGTAAACACAAGGCTAAAACTAATACAATTAAAAATGTAAAACCTAATTGCACTTAGGAAAGTATGCTTTGGAACTGGCTTTCATTATAACAGTTAAAAGGTATGTCCTTAAATTTAAAATAAAAGCAGTGATTTTCAGTAATGTTTTCTCTCTGACTGTGTTGCTGCAAAACACTTCTTGTACTTTTCAAAAGAGGATGCTGTTAGAAAGCTCTGCTGCATTTTTTGGAATTTCAGCCTGAATCCTCAGACTCAATACCACAATGATCCTGCCCACAGAAGATTTTGAAGTAGCCATTATCACCCCAGTCTGTATTCCATGAGTTAGCAGCCAGCCAGTAAGGAGTGTTGTTTTCTATGTCCCAGCCCAAGCTCTTAATACCATGACCCCCGACTGCTTCTCCAGTGTGATGCTGGTACACACCTGATTTATACAGCAGGAAGTCCTCATACACAGTGAATTCTTATAAATTCCTTCAATTCTGCTTTCAGAAGAGAAAGGGACACTATAGGCAGATTCACCGTAAATCTTATCCTTTTCATATGAAGGAGTATAACCAGCATCACACTTTTCACACAGGGTGGTGTGTCACCTCCTTCTCCAGAACATGGTGGCCATGAGCCATTCACATGATGTTCACAGGGAGGAATAGTATATGGCCTGCAACCTATGCCAGAACCATACAGTCCCCCAGACACCAAGCCACTTTCAGTCCAGTACTGCCACGCTCCCGATGGATAGCCACCATTGCCTCCCATTCCACACTCAAAGCCGCAGCATGAAAACAGATCTTCAGCACATACCTCCACATTTTGCTTTTCCCCAGAGTGGATGCAGACACGGTCAGACATGGACTCTACAGCACCAAATGTCCAACATGAACCACAAGAGCCTTGATCCCGGATCTCTCTGATTGTTGCACAATTGGGCCACTGAGTTTGTGAATCAAAGTTATCAGGAAGCTTCACTTTTCCAGAATAGGAAGTCTTTAAAGGCAATTTTGGACCATGCAGAATTGTACCACACAGATGCTTCAGATAACTCTGACCCACATTCTAAAAGTTTTGTCCAGCCTTACATGTAGTATTTAATTTGTTAATGCGGTTGATTATATCCTGTGACCAGGTGGAGGAAGATAACAAGCTTCAAGAGTTGGCAAAACCCAGGAGGAGACAAACTGTAACTAATGAATGCCACATGATGGATGCTGGCACAACTTAAATGCAAAATGAAAACCGCAGCTGTCTGTATTCCTCCCAAGCCCATCTGCCACACCACGACTACCTTGATGACTGCATGGAAAAAAGAAAAAAATATATGCTGTCAGCAAGAAAACAAGGAAACAGTGTGCCAAGTTAGGTTGTCCATTTCCCTGCATAACGCATAATTCCTACTGTAGATCCAAAGTAATAGTAGCTTATGTGACTCCCTATGTCACAGCTTTCCTAAGACTAGCTTGCATTATATTAACTACTTCTTTTTGTTAATTCATCGTTGCATTTTATTTCTGATTTTGAACGTCATTAATCCAGCAAGCCATAGCAGTTAAATTTTACCCTTTGTGTGAAAAGATACTGTCCTATGACTTTCCTAATTATCTCCAAATTCTTCAGGTTATATAATGTAAATGGAGAAAGAAGTCTCAATAATTACACAACTGTTCATAACTTGTGAGTGTTCTTGAAAAGAATCAGTGTTCCGCAGTGGTTCCAAATACTCTCATATGATCCCAGACATTTTATCCTACTAAGCTATCTTTATTATTCCAGAATAAAACAAATCCTTAAGGTTTAATAGGTTTAAAGCTGATGGAAGTAGTCGTCAATATCATTAATGCAAGTAACTCCAGTGGGATCTGAACATGCCTGTCTGCCTCTCTGTGTTTTGTTTGGTTCTTATTTGTCCAAGTCCCATCTTTGTATTGGACTACTATTAGGTGCAACTATCAACTGTAAAATGAATAATTCCAGACCGACAACTCTGCATATCGCATTTGATAACTACTAATACAAATGTCTCGAGTGGCGTCTGAATCTTACTTTCATTTTTAGGATAGCATTAGCACATGTAAGTGTTATATAAATGAGCAATAATAAACTCGGGAATTTAGGTCTATTTGTAGTGCTAACCCAAACATTATCATTGCATGTTAGTTAGCTTGGATCTGAACCTATCTGTGATCACCTTTTTGTTAAAATATTTGTGATTAATTTCATTTGAGTAGAATAGATAAATATTTGAGATAGCCATAAATACTGTAATACTCCTGATAATTGTTTTTATGTGCTCATGATAATGTTTTCATTCACGAGGAACCAAAAGAAGACAATTCAAATTATCTAAGCCAAATGATTTAATTAGTATACTGGATATCAGTGAGTTTACTGTTGCAAACAATTTTATTGTTTTGTTACCAGATGGTGTATGTTCAATTACCATATTAATTTTGTATGACTAAGTCTACTTGTGAAAAAGTCTTTGACAAATTTCACACTGCATAATACAAAATAGATATCGCGTATTGGGTAATTTGAATTTTGCAATGTAGCTTACATACAGCAAAGCAAACTGGAAAGGGCAGTATACAGAAGGCAACATGAACTTGGTAATGCAAGCTGTGAAATGACTTGAAAGTGTAATAACGTATAGCTCATTGGTGTTCACTGCATTTTTCCATAAAATTAGAATTTAGCAGTGATATTACAGACTGTAGACTATTGACCTGCAATTATTTCCTACAGACTGTTTTATAGAAGGGAATCCTATTTTGTAGCCGGCTGCTGCATGTCATATTAGAAGAGGTAAAGTTTAAAACCGTGAACTGTTAAACATTGTGGGTCTATGACATGTTTATAGGTTCATAGGGTTTTTTCTTATTTCTTATTATATCTTGCCGGGGCTTAGGTAAACAAAGACAGCTTATCAAAGCTGCAGAAATAGTGACTGGTGGTAGTGACCCAGAAGGTGAGAACTCAGATAATGAAACCAAATGCAGCAATATCATGCAAAAATGAAACTAATTGAATAAGATGTTATATTTTCTTGCATATGTACATATAGATAGCATAAGAAGTGGTATATCATATTTCATTAGAATCTCATTAATCTGTCTTTTACATAAGCTTATTCAAGTCTATTGCTTGTGAACGTAAATAACCTCTATGAATTGGGCCTTGGCTGTGCAAACATGCAGAAAGTAGAGATTGCCGTTATGCATAAGCACAACTATGAATACCACACACACACACACACACACACACACACACACACACACACACACACACACGCATATTGAATAATAAAAGTAATAAATGCAAGTGTCAAATGCGTAAGGAAAATACAGTAACCATTTAAAATCTTAGGAATTGCAGTGCTGAGTCCTGAAATATGGAGTATAAATGACCGAAAATCCAGACTTGTGTATAAGTCTGTGATTGCCATTTCTTTGGTAGAATGTATTTGATTCATATAAGTTCAGGGTGCACTTTGGGGGGGTCTACCTGTAGAAAACAAGTTTTAAGGAGAAGAACAATGTCCAGTACATCTCTTTTCTCCTGTTATTTTCAGTCTTTCTTTTTGTTCATCATTTCAGGACTCAGCATTGTGAATGCCAATATTTCAGTGGAAAGCTGGAAATACTCTTAAAAACAAATGCCTATATTATAAAACTTTTATAAACAGGTATAATCAATCTCCTCTCTCATTTAAGTCCTGCAAAGCAATGCTATACTTTCTTACCTTTGACTAAAACAAATGGTGGGAAATGCAAATTATAATGCTTCCACCAGTCCCTCCCTCAATGAAAAAAGTAGTGCAAACATATCTTAGTGTAAGGCATCAAATGTAGAAATAACAGTGCAAAACTAAAAATTAAAGAATTACCAAAGCACTATACAACATAAAAGTAGCACCATGTTACTTAAAGCATAAATGACAATATTCCAACACTAAAAGAAAGTTGCATATTGAACAAAACTGTTTTTTTTTTCTAGAAAACAACTATTTACATTAGACATTAATTAAATAATAAAGTAACACACCTACTCATTAGCATACAGCATGGCTCATCATACTGTCACTACCATATATCTCTGCTATGCCCTGTTTTCCTGCCAACCTCATCACGTTAGAATATTTTATTGAATCCCCACATACCCTGCTCATCCCTGTTTGTTGTGTAAATGCACTTATTGCAAAGTGGCATGGGTATGAATCCTAGCCATAATCTGCTGTTCATTTATTGAGATACAAGTTTTCTCTG
>NC_056735.1:331324962-331332462 GCF_019279795.1 Protopterus annectens
ACACAGTACCAACACAGCCCTTATATCCTTCTTACATTCTGTCAATCTAGCTCGAGACTCTGGTAACATAGCTTCAGCTGTTCTACTAGACTTATCTAAAGCTTTAGATACCATCTCCCACACCCATCTATTAAATCATCTATCGAATCCCTACATCTCTCAAAAAACTCTTTCCTGGTTCTCCAGCTATCTTTCTGACAGGTCCCAAGCTGTCAAATGGTGCCAGGCCTCCTCCATTTTCCTCCCCACCCCTACAGGAGTACTCCAAGGTTCCATACTAGGCCCTTTGCTATTTAACATCTTTATTAACGATTTCTACAAAGCCATACCTAATACCAAAATTGTCCAATACGCAGACGATTCCACTTTGATCTGCTGCACCTCTAACCTATCTGATCTTCAGTCTCTAATTCAAACTTCCTTCTCAACTACTGAAAGCTGGATGCACCAAAACCACCTCTCACTAAACGCTAACAAAACTAAGATTCTTCTATTCACTCCCTCAAAATCCACTCCCATTGATAAAAACTCACTTCAACTTACCAGCCTTAACAATTCCATTATCAAAGTTGTTCCCTCTGCCAAACTCCTGGGGATCACCATCAATGAACACTTAAAATTCAGTACTCACATCCAACTTAACATCAAGAAAACCCACATAAAACTCGGCCTACTCTACAGAAACAACCACTTCCTCACTCCCTCCACCAGACAAACTTTGGCCACTACCTATCTCCTCCCCTCTCTTTTGTATGGCACTCCTCTGCTTACCAATCTATCTTCCACACTCACCTTCAAACTGGAAGTGTGCTACAACAAAATCTCTAGATTCGCTACCAAGGCAAAATCTTCCTCCCATCACTGCACCTCCCTACACTCTTTAAATTGGCTTGAACTCCCTAATCAACTTGACTTCCTCCAAATCATCACAGCCCACGAATTATTATTCCAACCTACTAGCTGCCCTGCATTATCTAATATCCTACAACCATATACCCCCATTAGACCCTTTAGATCTACTCACCAAAACCTTATAATTTTCCAAAAACCCAAGCGCCCAGCTGGTCAGCTTCTACTCTCCTTTTCCCTAGCCAAAAAGTGGAATGCCCTGTCCTCTACTCTGAGGACCTGTGACAATCCACACACCTTTCAAAACACAACTTCATTCTTACCTGTTTCTTCACAGGAAATGTAACTGCACTCTTCAACTCATACCTCCCAAGCACTGTTCCTCCTTCTCTCCTGGCTAATTTTCATACTTTCCTAATTTCTCTCATATACTTAGAAAATAAATGTAACTTAACAGTAACATCCAGCCATTATGCTGTATGCCTGTCTTTCTCTTGAAACATTTGTAATAGGTTTGCTGTCTTTACTGAATGATGCCTGTTTTGGTTATACTACCTGTTGATTGTTATACTACCTGTTGGTTGTTATACTACCTGTTGATTGTTATACTACTTGTAGATTGTTATACTACCTGTTGGTTGTTATACTACCTGTTGATTGTTATACTACCTGTCGATTGTTATACTACCTGTTGATTGTTATACTACCTGTTGGTTGTTATACTACATGTTGACTGTTATACTACCTGTTGATTGTTATACTACCTGTTGATTGTAATACTACCTGTTGATTGTAATACTACCTGTTGATTGCAATGCAAATATTTTTCTTGTAATTCTCTATGTAATATAACTTTGTATTGTAGAGCTTTTCTCCCCAGGCCTCCACTGAAAATGGGCTCTCGAGCCCAGTGGACCTCCCCGGTCACCAAACTGGGATAAATAAATATATAAATATGTAAAATTGCTTTATACGCAAGGCAGAGATCCCCTCTGAGTAGTCTGTAAGACATAGAGTATAGTGACAAAGATTTCAGTCTGTCAATGTATAATATATGCTGAAGACCCTGAATTTTTTTGTAAGAAACCTTTGAGGTCTTTCCAGGTGCTGCAGATGCCTGGTAAGGTACATACCAAAGGTGGCATTGTACTCTATTATTGGCCTAGTGAGTGAGGAGTACAGTGGGGCTATAACCTCTTTTGTTCTGGATGCAATGCTCTTACTTATGAGGTGGGCAATGCAAAAAGCCTTTCTGACCACTGTGGAGATGTGGTGATCAAAGGAAATGCTGCTGTCAACCTGTGTGCCCAAATCTCTCACCACTGATTGAATGCTTAGGTTGTTGTTATTAATGTGATAATCTCCAGGGATGCTACCCTTGACAAAGGAGATGATAATGCATTTTTTTGCATTGAGTTTTATCCCGTGTCTTTGGCACCAGTCGTTTGTCTGCGTAAGTCCCTCTTGTAGGATGTTGATATCATTTGGGGACTCGACTGCACCCAACGTAATCATTAGCAAACTGTATCAGCCATAGGCCTTTTGTTTTAGCCTATACATCCAAGAAGTAGATTACAAACAGTAGGGGCCCCAGTACAGATCCCTGTGGACCACCATTGGCTATGGGTCTGCTGATGGAGGTAGAGTCAACTATTTTGACTGTGTGCATTCTATCGGTGAGCCAGTTTGCAGCCCACCTAACAATATATGGGTTGATCTCCAGCTGGGTGAGTTTATCAATGATGCCTGAGTAGGGAATAGTGTTAAAGACTTGTCCAGGTTCAGGTAGGCAGTATGCACAGATTTGCCTTTGTCTATGGCTTTGGTGACTGTTTCAAAGAAGCCTGGCATGTTCAAGAGGCAGGGTCTCCCTTTAACAAAGCCACACTGGGTTGGGTCAAGTGTTTGGAAGTTTTCTATATCTTTGTTGATAAGGTCCATGATTATTCTTTCCGTGGCATTGCAGATTAGGCTGGTCAGGTTTATGGGTCTATAGTTCTCAGGGTCTGTGAAGGCACCTCATTCATGTGATGGGATGACAGTTGCTGTTTTCCATTCAGCAGATACAAAACCAGTATTTAGACTGTGGTTAAAAAGAGTACCCAGCCATGCAGCTAGTTCCTGTTGTAATCCATTTAGAATGAAGTTGGGATATTATCAGGTCCCATTGAGGCTGTGTTTTTTGGCTTTGTAGAGAGCATTTACAACCTACGCCTTGGAGATACTAGGTGCAGGGCAGGTGGTACGGATGCTTTTGGGGATATGTGGTGGGGACAGGGGGAGAGATTTTCACTGAACCTGCCAGCTAGCAGGTTGGCTATTTCTGTGGGTTCAGTATATGTGGTACCATTAACAACCAGTTCTGCACAGATCTGGGGTTTTCCTCTAAGGTTTCAAATGTAGTAAAGAAGGCCTTATGGTTATCTTTAGTGAAGGAGGCTAATTTGGATTCATACTTAACTTTAGAATGCCTTATGAGACACCTCATTTGCCTTTTTAAGCTGAGGAGGGAATACTTCCAATTCAGAGACCATTCCTTCCTGCTCTTGGACAGCAGTTTCTTTCTCTTATTGTATAACCTGTTAATGGTAGCTGTCCACCAAGCAGGCTTGTTCTTTCTTGAGGATCTTGTTTTGATCCTATCAGGTACAGCTGAGTCAATACATTTGTATAGATGCTTATAAAGGCATTGGTGTAAATTCCAGTATAGGTGTCCATGCCATCAGTGAAGACAGGGGCTGTGATGCTATTAGGTTGCAAATGGCTTTGGAGAACTTTTTAGTCTAGTTGCTGCTAATGGGAGGTTAGATGTTATTGTTACTTCTAATGAGACTGATTTATGATCAGACCTCACTAGGGAGGACCATAGACGTGGAGTAGTGCAATGATCACCCATATTAGTGAGCACCAGATCCAAAATGTTTAGTTCCCTTGTGGGGGGTGTCAACCAACTGGTCCAGTGTACTGGAGTTGATAAAATCCAAGAACCTTTGGCCAAGTTTGTATCTTTCTCACTCGAGCACCAATTCACTTTAACAAGCTTACCTAGATAACTGATTGTTTTAGTAGCTGCTTACTTCTCCTGGGCCAGTCCACACTGTTTGGCCTAGCTGCTCTCGGGCTCACTTTGCTTCTCTACACCACCCCCATTCCCACACACCCCCACATCAACTACACTTATTCTGACCTACACTCCTCCCCTCTACAACTGTCTTCCAGTCATAGCTACCATCCAATCATTTCCATCACTTACCCACTCATAATTATCTCACTACCACTCTTGTACCTCATCTTCATCAGATCTACTTACACAGTCAGCTGCACACCACCCAAATTATTCTCCATAAGCTAGCTAACACTCCCCTTTCCTCACATTCTAGAGAAGCTCATAACTTTCCAAATAAAAACCTTAACTCTCAAAACCACTTCCAACATATACTTTACTCAAAAGTTATAACTCATCCACTGTGTTTCTTCTCGTTACTCCTATATCTATAACCCCCCTTTCTTATTTTACTGTCTCCTATTAGATCTAACACCACTCTACATAGCTCACATCCCTCTCAAAATTTCATCTGTAACTTCTACACAACCCTCTGGTCTCTAGTTACTCAGACATATCCCCTAGCCTGTATGCTCTACATATAATTCTTCACACTAAACTGAAAATACTTCCCCTACAAAAAAATATTTACAACCACATACCTCTCTACAACCTTTCAAAAAGATACCAGTTACCCTTTACTTACTCTTACAAGCAACCTAACCTGTCCCAATGTGGAGATATCTACCCAAACCCAGGACCCACCCCTTTGACTTTCAACTCCCCCTGCTCTTATAAATCTCTAAACATCACAAGACTCAATCTCCAAAGTCTTGGAAACAAAATACCTGAATTTCATGCCTGGATATCCTACAATAATCCAGATATAATAGCTGCAACTGAAACTTGGTTGAAACCCTATATAAAATACTCCGAATTCTTCACTCCAGGTTATGCCTGTCTCAGTGTTGACAGACTTCATAAAAAAAGGAGGAGACATCACATTACTTTACCTAAATTCCTTTATCATTGTCCCTTATTCCAGTCCCATCCCACAATTCTCTACATCCAAGATACTAATATCATTTCTAAAAATGAATAATTCCAAGAAGCTCTGCATAATAGCTGTATATATCCCCCAGGTAACAATACTTCCATGCTAGAAGGCGTTCTTTCCTGGACAGCAAACAGTATTAGAAATTAAACAATTATCCTGGGTGATGTAAGCATGAACTGGCTATATCTTTCAAACCACTCTCCATTGTCTAATATCAACTCTTCAACTTTACACAGCTTATCACAGATATACCCAGGCCTAGAAGAAACAAAGACAGTGGCTCAATCCTTGATTGGATATTAGTATCTGACCCAAACAAAATTGCAGCAACAGGAACACTTCCTGGTAGCCTTAGTGACCACCAATCTGCCTATATTCTATGGAAAACCTCCTCAACACCATGCCAACATCACTTCAAACAAACAAGAAACCTAGTAAATTTCAACCCTATAACCTTAAATGAAACTCTGAGAAATATCAGTTGGAATATTTTAAAAACCCTTCCCCTTGATGAAGCTGTAGAGTTCTTTAGTATTACATTTCTTGACATCTTAAACAAACTAGCCCCATTAAAACAAAAATGGGTAAAAACAACCATGCCATATGGCTCTCCAGATCTACCAAACAAATCATGACTGCCAGGAACAAAGTATGGAAAAAACGGCAAAGATATAAGAATCCTTCTGATCTCTTACAATTTAGACAGCTTCAAAATCAAGTAAAGCGCCTAGTTATTAATGACAAAAAAGAGTACTATCTATGTCTCCAAAAGAATCACAAATGAAACCCCAAGAAATTCTGGAATTCTATATCATCTCTGCTAAACCCTGGTACCAAAAACAACCCATGCCCAAACCCAGATAAAACACCAGCGAAATAGCAACCCTATTCAGCTCACAATTCATCAACACAATAACTAACCTCACTGCTACCTTTGCACAAGCCAGCTGTAATGCCAACTCATCCCTACCAAACATTTCATCACAGAATTCTACTATCCCCTCCCCATCTACCTTCTCATTCTCCTCTATACCCACTGCCACTATAATAAAACTACTTTTCAAACTCAAACCTGGCACTAATGCTCCTGACAATCTACCCCCAGAATACCTTCAACTGTCTGCTAAAGCCTTTGCTTATTCCATAAGCATACTTCTTAACAGATCTATCCAAGAGTCCTGTGTACTTATTATTTGGAAAAAAGCTTACATTCTTCCTCTTCACAAAGATGGTAACAACACAGGCATCTCCAATTTTCATCCCATTGCTATACTCTCCCCCCCTCTGTAAAATCCTTGAAAAATGCATCCATAAGCAGCTATTAAATTACTTACTTCAAAATCAGCTTCTCTCCTCGACCCAACATAGTTTCAGACCAGGCCACAGCACGACTACTGCTCTTATATCCTTCATGGATACAGTCATTCAAGCTCAAGATGCTGGTAAAATTGTATCCTTACTCTTTCTTGACTTCTCTAAAGCCTTCAATACTGTTTCTCATCCTCTACTCCTCACTAAACTCTCTAATTTAGGCATTTCCCTTCCTACTCTAAACTGGTTCACTAACAACCTAAAAAATAGACAGCAATCTACTAAATGGAAAAACTCCTTCCCTTTCCTCAACTCCATCACAGGTGTTCCTCAAGGCTCCATTTTAGGACCTCTTCTTTTCAGTATTTTCATTAATTACTTTCATTCCACCCTCGATAATGGATTGGTTGCACAATATGCCGATGACTCAACCATTATCTGCTCTGCCAAATCTGAGACTGAACTTTTATAAATGAACCAGAATGCCTTTACTTCCACTGAAACCTTGATGTCTGACAATCATCTTGCCCTAAACCCCAACAAAACCAAAATGTTAGTATTTACCCCCAAGAAATCCACCCCATTAATAAGACAGATTGTATCATATATTCTTAAAAAAGACTCCCATAGAGACTAGGGGCTATCTTAGATGAAAATCTAACATTCAACCTCCATGTGCATAATAGTGACAAAAAATACACCAAAAATTAGGTACCCTCTACAGACATCAACATTTTCTTAACTGTTCCACAAAACAAACCTTTGCCTTAACCTTTCTCCTTTCTTCTCTCCTATATAGTGCCCCTCTCCTAACCAATATCTGGCACATCACTGCACCTCCTTAAAGTCACTGAACTTGCTTGAACTCCCACTTCACCTAACTTACCTACAAGTAACTATATCACACAAAATCACATATAATCCATCTTACTGCCCAGCCCTTTCATCCATTTTAACTCACTATCACCCAAATAGACCATTCAGATCAGAAAACCAACTTATCTTTGAAATACATAAACCAAAACTCCCAGCTGGCTAAATGATCTACTCATTCTCCATTGCTAAACAATGGAATGCTCTCCCATTAGCCATCAGGACCACTAGTAATGTCATCTCCTTCAAAAAATGTCTGTGGCAACATCTTTCCACCCTATGGCACTGTAGATGCTCTTTTTCACACCCCTCCAAAACCTGATTCCCCATATTTCAACTAATATCACCTTTATTCACATCTCCTTTC
>NC_056735.1:331337462-331628415 GCF_019279795.1 Protopterus annectens
CCTCTAGTCATTCCCTAATTTGGGGTATATTTCAGGTAGTCCTACTCTACCTGTAACCTTTTGACTGTTTCATAGAACAGATACTAGTTTTATCACTATAAATGTGCATGTATCAATGACATACTTCAGCTTTGGCTGCAAGTGCCATTAGTAGATGCACGTTTCTCAGCAAAAACCTCTTGTAAATTTAGTAATGGTATGGGGGTTATGGTAGGTAAGCCTCCCCTTTGAAACAGATCACATGCCAGGCACTGTAATATGCTTTACTGGCAGATGCATGGAAGGGTTTCAGCTTTACCCTGATTGTTTATCCTCTCATCTTAGAGGCAGGAATGCTGCTACTTATAATGTGGAACAAGGGGTAAAAGCTGGAACACTTGGTAATGGCTCACTAACAACTGGAAGCTCATAGGATGGTTAAATGTAATGACTTTATTTGTAGAATAGGCCTGTTAATGAAATAATATGATTCTGTTCTATTTGTCATTATTTTCAGTTAAATCTTTAACTTGGAATGTATGAAATATTTTTCTAAGTGGGATTTAAGGAACATGTACTTTTATGACCCCAAATGAGGAACATTCCTCGAAATGAGGTACACTTGATAGGTATGGTTATTTTATGAGGGTATTTTACTCTTTGATAATCTTAATTTGGTTGCTGGGTATATGTCATTAGAGATGCTTGTGGAGCAAAGCAACACATGGGAGAAGCTGCCAAGGCTGTACTCTCTAAAGATGAATATGTAATTTTTGTGTGAGATTTATTGCCTGTGGATATCCTTGTAGTGGTTGTTTACTGAAATGTTGTCAGGGTTGTTTTATGAAATTAACTTGGCTGTATCTGATTTTGTATGAAATCACAAGGTACCCTAGTATTTTGATATTTAAATTTCCCCTCATCGACAGTGTATAGGTCTAACATAGTCGAGCAGAAGCTCAATTTTTGTTCTGTTTTAATAGGGTCATTTAAAAGCATAGGTTCAATTACTGACGCTTGTGTCATAAAACCGTTTTGCACCAGTATGTTCCTTTGCTGGCTGCATAAGGATTTGCAGAAGGACACGGCAGTGCCAGGTTACTGAGGATAAGGGATGAAGGGTGGGGTAGTAGCTGTGTAGCTGATGAACAAGGTAAGTCTTGGCAGCAGTTGACATTGTCATTAAGAAGTTTTGGTGTATGTGGGTACAGAGAATTTACAGTTTTTATTTCTTTTGTAGATGGGGAAGCACAGAGTTGGCATTCAGTCGGTGGTCTGAGGTCAGTCGGTGACTTGAAGGAAGTGGCCCTCAAAGGTAATGGAGGCTGTTGCACTGGATGTTCCTGTCACTAGAGTGGTGCACAATGAGGCTGTGGATGAGGAAGCACAGAGTGAGCAACAGTCAGTGATAGGTAATGGATTCTGCTGGGGTGGATGTTTCAGTTGCTTGAGTGGGGCACAATGGGGTGGTGCACAATAAGGTAGTAGGTAACTTTACTTTATTCGATGCTCATTCAAGCACAACAGAGTTGGTGTGGGTTAGGGTAGTGTAGGGGCAAGTGAGGAGGAGGTATGTTGGGGGCAGGGATAAGCAGGGCTGGGAATTGTTTAAGGGGAATCTGGATTCCTGCAGGTGGGGTGGAGTCACAACACTCATATGATCATAGGAAACTGCTAGGCTAGTGGTTCTAGGGCACCTTACAATTTAGACAAGTTCAACCCTTTTTTCCCAAGGGCAGCACTTATTGCTCTTGTCCAAGGGAACATGGGTGGAACACCTGGGGTAAATTTCCGGTTACCTATCAAGTTTTTTAAATGGTGTTTAGAGTGGGCCAATGAAGTGTTTGACAGGAAGTGGGAGTTGTTCAAAAAGGTGGTATCTTCTGGGAGATGAATTTGTCTCTCAAGTGGGTTCTGCTACTGTCACATACCCAGTTAAGGTCTTGACAGGTCTCACTTGTACCATTTGACTTATGAATCAGGCTGATAGTAGGCAGTTTGGTACATGCATGACTTGAGAGTAGGTAGGATATGTGAGGAACTGGGTGCTTCATTGTCTACTCCGAAATTAGAAAGCCTAAGCAATTCATTGTTTTGGGATTCCTTGCAGATGTAGGCCATGTTTTAATTTCTTACCAGATAAAGGTAAGAAATGGAATGGAAAGCTTTCAATGGAGAGCAAAGGACATTCAGCTTTTTGGGCTCCTGAGGTTTCATGTCGGTCAATTTCCTCGAGTAGTTTTGCTTGAAGTGTAGTAAATTGGTGCATTGTTTTACAATTGTGTTGCCTTTTGGAACATTTCAGTGGAATGGCCTTTGGCAGATAGATAAGGATGTGGATGGGGAATTGCATTTGATGACAAACGTGGCATGTGATGTTGAATTGGGGGATGTAATTTGGGGGAGTTGGTTTGTGGATTGGATGGAAGGAAGGATGATTGGGGGATGTTGAATATTTGGAGTTTCATGTTAATCTGGCGTAGGAGGTTCAGTAGGAGTTGTGGTGGATTAAGGTTAATTTTCAATTTTTTAATATGGCAGTGGTATGAGTTGTGTTGTTTGTGTTGCTAAAATGCTGAGATTGTCATTTAGATGTCCAAATGCTTTTAATGGATAGTTGCTGTGATGACAGGATTGCTATTAAAATTCATTTTTGAAAGGAAATCTAATTTGGTCATTATTATATTCATTGGGTGGTAAATGGGGCTGCAGTTTGGCATGATGGCACTCAATTGCTCTTATGTGATTTTGAGTGGCATTGGGTTTTGTGTTCTGTTGGTACAGTTGGCAGGTAATGACCTGGGAATCATTATGAACCTTCTATTGGTAGTTAGGTAAGTGAGACATTTGCTAATATCCAGAGGTTATGCTAGGTTATGAGATTATGTTTTGTTACTTCAGCATTGGAGAGGAATCAGTGGTTTCATTTCAGCCATTTAGGCATTTGGCTACTTTGGCTATTTATGTGAGAGGGCTTTGGGAGGTGATGACATTGATCCAGTTTGGTTAGAGCGGATGGAGTACACCGAATGATTTTTGGCTTAATGTCTTTTAATGGGTGGTTATGTTATTGGAAGTTTGGTAGCAGAGAGGGGGAACAGAGTCTGGTCAGGCTGTGGGTGGAGAAGAGGGCCAGGCTTCCCCTCTTCTTTTTCTCCTCTGGTGCTGGATGTTCATTTCAATGAATTGGAAAAGGAAAGTGAGCAGTTGAATGCTGTTTGATAAGTAAAACAAGAGAGTGGAGGTAAGGATGCTGCTTATTTGTTTGGATGTGTAATTCCATAAATGGTAAATGAAGTGAGTGATGGGACACTGCTTCAGAAGTAAAGTAAGCAAGTGAAGGTATGGATGCTGCTTATTGGGTCAGGAAGAGTGAGGTCACACTATCCTAGTTAACATTACATGGATGTTTATGCTGTGATTAATATCAACTATACTATGTGTCAGTTGTAATTAATAATTTGATTAACAAAGTTATGTTTATGGAAGTTTAATAAAGGCTGTCAAACGTCATTTGGTGTGATGTGTTTATTGAAGGGGACCTGAACAATTAACACTCTTAGGTTCATAGGTGTGTACTAGGCTAATGGCCCTGGAGCCTTTACAAGCCTAGCCCATAGGATTACCCTGGCATTGTGCCACCCAACCTTAGTTTCTAGTGCCTCTGTCAAGTAGAGCCACTGGAGTGATCCTCGGGGTAAATTTTCTATTCCCCATCCACTCATCAAGATTCCTCTTGAATAGGGTCAGTGAGGTGCTCTGCTTGACATGTATGGGAAGTCTATTCCATAGCATGGGCAGTCTCTGGGTTATGAACCTGTCCCTCCAGCATGTTCTGTTGATTGTGGTAATGAGGTTGAGGTCTCTGGAGCATGTGGTGCGGAAGGATTGGGATTTCTTTAGATGTAGCATTTTTAACAGAGCTGGGTCAGGCATGGCTTTGTAAGTCAAGCAGAGATCGCCTCTAAGTAGGCGACATGAGACAGATAATAGTTGGAGTTTTTTGAGTCTATCCATATAGGACAAATGTTTAAGGCCTAGGATCCTCTTTGTGAGGCACTTTTGTGGCGTCTCCAGTTGTTGCAGGTGTCTAGTGAGGTACATGCCAAATGGGGCATTGTACTCGATGATTGGCCTAATGAGGGAAGAGTAGAGGGAGACAATGACCTTTTTCTTCCTGGATACAAAACCCTTAGTAATGAGATGTGCCACATAGAAGTACTTTCTGACCACAGTGGCAATGTGGTGGTTGAAAGAGAGGCTGCTGTCAACCTGTGTTCCTAGATCTCTTATAACGCCTTCTGTGTTCAGTGGACTACCATCGATGTGGTAATTCAAGGGAACCAGGTTTTTCCCAATGGGGATGACAACATATTTTTTGGGATTGAGCTTAAGGCCATGGTTCTGGCACCAGCCATTGGTCTCATTGAGGCCTTTCTGTAGGATGTCAGCATCACTTGGGGAGTTAATAATAGCTCCCAACTTGCAACCATCTGCGAACTTTGTCAGCCAGAGTCCCTTCATGTTGGCCTGGACTTCAGAGAAGTAGATAACAAACAGGAGTGGACCCAGACCCAAACCCTGTGGGACTCCACTCGTGACTAGTCAACAGTCTGACTTGAAGTCAGCTGCTTTCACACCGTGGGTTCTATCTATGAGCCAGTTTGCAACCCACCTAGTGATATAGGGGTTGATGCCTAGCTTAGTGAGTTTTTCTATGATTCCTGAGTGGGGAATGGTATCAAAGGCCTTGGCCAGATCAAGGTAGGCTGTATGAATCACGTTGCCTTCATCCACAGCTCTGTTGAATGACTCAAAGAAGTCGACCAAGTTGAGCAGGTATGATCTACTCTTAAGAAAACCAAATTGTGTAGGATCCAGAGTTTGGAGATTCCCAATATCCTTGTTTATTAGGTCCATAATGATGTGTTCCATAGCTTTGCATATCAGACTCGTCAGGCTAATGGGACGATAGTTCCCGGGGTCTGTAGTCGCTCATCCCTTGTGGAGAGGGATGACTGTAGCAGTGCGCCATTCAGTAGGGAAAAGCCTGAGGTGAGGCTGTGATTGAACACGGCACACAGGTGAGGTGCCAGTTCACTCAGTAGTTAATGTAGAAAACAGCCAGGGATATTGTCAGGTCCTATAGAAGCTGTATTCTTGGCCTTGGACAGTGCTGTTTTAACCTATGCAGCAGTAATACTGGATGCCTGGCAATCTACTGGTATTGTGATTGGTCCTTTGGGGGGGTAAATTTGGCACTGAATCTGTTGGCCAGTATATTGGCAATATCTGTTGGCTCAGTATAGGAGGTACCATTGTGCAGTAGCTCAGAGCAAATCTGAGTATTGGCGTGGAGATTCTTTACATAACTATAGAAGTCCTTTTGGTTGTATTTACTATCTGCTGCAATTCTGTTTTCATAGCTAGCTTTAGAGGATTTGATGAGGGATCTCAACTTTTTGTTGAGGCTGATAAGGGAGTTTTTTCCAGTCTTGGGACTTCACCTTATTCTGCATCAGTTTCCTCCTTCTGTTGTAGAGTTTGTTTATGGCAGGGGACCACCAGATTGGCTTCCTTTTTTTTTTGAGGAGAGCATATTGGCTCTATTGGGTAGGATGAGATCCATGCATTTGTGTACATGTTCATACAGTGCATTGGTGTATGATTCAGCGGTCATGCAACTATTCTCCATTTGCATGTGTGCCGTGCTCTGTTTTTAGGAGCTCAAAGTTAGCTTTGGAGAAGTTTTTCATAGTAGTTACCTTTGTGGGGGGTGTGGGGTGGGAGGGATGTGGATTTCCAAGGTGATTAGTTTGTGGTCGGATCTAACCAGGGAGGGGTTGACTATTGGTGTATAGCAACAGTCGCCCATGTTAGTAATGACCAGGTCAAGGATGCTGCTACCTCTAGTGAGGGTAAGAACGAGCTGGTCCAGGGCATTGGAATTAATGAATTCCAGAAAGCGTTGGGCAAGTGTATTGGTACATGAGTAGTTTTCCAAGTTAATGGAGGGGTAGTTGAAGTCACCCAGTATGAGAGTGTTAGGTTATACCCTAATATTTTCCAGGGTGCTTAGGAATGTGGAGTGTGAGTCTTAGGACATGGTTGGGGACCTATAGCAGGCTATGACCTGAATCGCCTGACTTACCCAATGTTAGCTGCACCTGAAGTATCTCAGATGCATTATGTTGGGCTACCAGTCTGGAGGTGTGTGCATCCTTTATGATTATGGAAACACCACCACCTTTGGAGCTTCGGTCCAAGTTCTGGGGCCAAAAGTTATGGAATGAGTTATAGCCTGGTAGTGCAGGGGTGTTTTTTTCTGCCTTGAACCTGGTCTCTGTTACAGCACAATGTTCTCCATTCTAAGGAGTGCTTTGAGTGAGTGAGTGCATTTTGAGATTTAGACTTCTAGCATCAAGCAGCATGACCCTCAGATTGCATTTGGTTGTAGCTGTTATAGTTGTATTTTGGTCTTTGGAACACCGCCTAAAAAGGCACTATAGGGGTGGCAAGAGCCTTAGCTAGTATCTGGAAGCCCAGGGGTGCCAGATGCAGGTCATCTCTGGCAAAGCATCGAGGTCTGTCAATCATGTCATCCTAAGCAGACGAATACTGGATCCACTTAGAATGACACCAGAAACTTAGCCAGTTTGTTGAAATCAATCATTTTCTGCTTGTACTGTGGTATCATTCTGGGTGATGGCAGGAATTGGCTCAGGGATAGGGTCATACCCACCTGGGCTACATAATCCAAGAGCTCCTCCATGTCTCTTTCCATGTAGTCCAGGGGAGGTACGTTGTAGGTCATTTACACCCACATGTACAATGACAGAGTCATATTTGTGCCTGTTGTTGAGGGGCCTGAGTGTGTGAGTGCATTATGTGGCAGATCCTGGTACCTGACAGGCAGCAGACTGTTACTTTCTCCTTATTCAACCTAGTGAGTGGGACATCAGTGTGCCTCACTATTGAGTCACTTATGACTAGTGTGTTGGGCTGCTGTTTTGTCTAAGGGGCTTTGGTTGAGTGGCACACTGTTTAGGAGAGTTATGTGTCTTAGTGTTGTGTTGTGGTCGAGTGCATTTCTGCTTTGGAGGTCTATTATTTTTGGGCAGATTTTTATTGAGACCCTCGGCGATGGTGGGTGTGTGGTTTGTGCTTTTAAGTGAAGACAGTGCTGGTGTGTGTTCTGGAGGGCTATGTGTTCCATGTGGTGTGGTGCATGTGTTGATCTTCTCCTCTTGACCAGCTATTCCGGTCTTGGCTGGAGCGTGCGTGGCTTCCATTTGGATATATTAGTGCATCTCTTGCAAGTCTGAGTGTTGGGAGGTAAGAGGAGAGGGTTGTCAGTGTACATGAGGCAGTTGCCACTTTTATTATATACAAGCTAATTTTATTATATACAAGCTGAGTTTTGTGTTTTGCTTCAGGCAGAATTCAACTGGCTTGAAGAGTGTTACTGCATAAATTATTGAGAGAGACAGCAGGCCAGGAAAGATGTATGGCTTGCTGAAGTCAGAAACATGCCCAGCAATCATGAAATATCAGATCTAGAGCAGATTATGGAACTGCTAGCATCATATGGGATGCAAGCAAAAAGTCTGTCCTCGGATTTCTCGGTTATGTTGTGTCTACCTGCTGGTCTAGCAATCATAAATGCCCATTAAAATATGATGTTCAGCTTGCAATCCACTTATTCTATAATCTCAGTCTTTTCTTTTCTGGCAGTCTTAAAGAGATGCGTAGAATATAATGGGGTACATAGATGCTGTCAATCATATACTTTTTTATTATTTTATTTGCTTTTATACTTGATTATTTTGATCGCAGATTAGGATTTTGACCTGTAAACATTTCTTTTATTACCATTTTGGTGAGCATTCCTGCTGTTAGCATTTCATTAATATTTCAGGAACTAATCTATTAGCAATGAACCATACTTTGTGCCTCTAACTGTAGTGTGTGTTGAAACATATTGAGTATGTAATGACAAGAAGTGCTACAAATTATGCAATGTGTACCACAGATAGTCATTTTGTGATTTGGGAGACTAATGGTTTGAGAATAAGAATGAAGGCTGCATACACTGCCACAAATAAAAATGCTTAATTAAAGGAACAATAGGGGGGTATGGAATAGGTAATTGAGTAAAAGGTAAAGGGACACTGTAGGCAGAAACTGAAATAAAAACACAAATTTTCTTGCTATCCTTATGTTTTCTAGTACTAATGGCCCTGCAGCATTATAAGTAGTTAGCAATTATTTTTATTTTTGTCTAATCTAAAATGACTAGAAAGAGGAGAATTATATCCTGACAACTTTTTTTTTTTTTGGTGGGGATATAGTTACTCTTTCCTCCAACTGTACTCTAGTTATAAAGAATTTTTGCTTGCTTTCAGATTTTCTTCTTTTGGCTTGTTCCCAGTTAGGGGTCACCACAGTGGATCACCTGTCTGCTCATGATTGGCAGTGGACTTTTACAGTGTCGAGTTGACAGCCTGGCGCCCAACCTTCCACAGAAGTCATGCACACACTCTCACCTAGGGTCAATTTAAAATGTCCAATCCACCTACAGCATGTCTTTGGAAAGAAACTGGAGCACCCAGAGAAAACCCACACAACCACAGGGAGGACATGCAGACTCCACTGAGAAGGCACCCCAGCTGAGGATTGAACCAGACAACCTCTTGCTGTGAGGCAGCAACACTAACTGCTGCACCACCGTGGCCGCCCTTGCTTGCTTTCAGATCCTCTTGAGAAAATATTTTTTTCCTGTAACAGTTTGCTTTATGTTTTTGTCATATGATAAAAACATTTAAATGAACACTTTCCTCTTTACCTACAAACAATGCCAGCATTAGACTTTTTCTAAAGTGAGGAATAACTTTACTTCATTCACTCTCTCTGTCAGTAGCATCACGTTTTGTGAAATTCCAGTCTTAGCTGGTCTGTGATAATATATTGCAACAGAGCTGCAAATTCCACAAAGACTCATAGGTTTGTGGCTCAAGTGGGAGTGAAAGAAGACAGCTGTGAATTACAGTACACAATAAAAGAAATGTGAATACCTAGAGATTCACTAGGTTTATGAGAGGGAAAAAGGGCTACAAAAACCTTGCTATAATTGCTGATCTAACTGTCTGCTGTAGCAATGATAATTCATAGAGCTTTAATGGTATTAACCACTGCAATCTTATAGTACAAATTTTTTCCACAGTCCCTTAACAGTTTTAGCAGTACCATTACAGCAATGAAAAGCATACAGTTGAAAAGTGTCCTAAGCCCCCCCACTTTTTTTACTTTATTTTATTTTATAACTTATTCTAATTCAAATTAAACATTGATAATTGTGTGAAGATCAAATTTTATGTAACAGAAATAACATACTTGATTACAGTAGGTCAAAGTCAAATATGTCACACAGGTCTCCTATAGGCCAGCTAGGTGATGGTGCAAGTGATTTTGAAGAGCGGCTGTCATGAGAGCTGGATGGTGAAGTGGTCTGATGTCAAGATTTATTCGATGCAAGTGACCCTGCAGACACTGATCTGTCAGTGCTGCAGGGCTACAGCTTTGAATGAGAGGTTCTGCTGGGTATAGATTAATGCTGATGTGGCCTGCATGAAATCTGTTGTGCTTGCCCCCCACCCCCACCCCCACCATTAATTACAGTACTGTCTTCTTGAAAAGAACTCCTAGTCTCCTATGATCTGCCCCCTCAATGTCTGGATAGTATCTTGTCCACTTTCCCTTGCAAGACTGACTCCTACTTGAGTCTGGTAAGCCATAACTAGTGAATGAATAGAGGCAGCCATGGATGCTTTATGTGCCACCATACTAAGCATCAGCGTGATCATGGCATCATCCCTGCACTCTGCTATTTCCATGTAGTGCTGGAAATCCTGACATATTCCCTGATGAACTCTGACCATTTCCAGTTGACTCTCTGTGGCAGTGCTCTGAGCTCTAACAATGTCATGACACGTCTGCTGCTGGGCAGCCACTGCTTTACATGTTTCCAGTCATGCTGTGGCCAGTTCCTATCCTTGGCACCCTTTTATAAAAGTGTAAATGTGGACACTGTTATCTCTGAAATTCTTCAATAATCCTGAAAGTGTCTGTATGGGTTTGGAGATACTGGTGTGGAAGTGTATCAGTTTACTTCCTGTACAAGTCTGAGTATAATGCCACCATGTGCTTGACTTTGTGATGCACTGCCACTTCCTGCATAGTTACTAACGTGTTGTGGGGTGTGAGATCCTGCCATTAAATTTTGGGACTACATGCCGCATTCCTCAGGCTACCTCAAAAACATAACTATCTGCTATATAACTGCTATCTTCCAAATTTATTGGTATAGTGGAACTTTTTTGTTTCCACTGCTGAAGCTGTAAAATTATTTGCAGACATTACAAAAAAGTAGGACACACTACTGTATGCTGAGTAAGGAGTGGGGAAAACTTACCATGCACATTGCCTTCATTGTCATTCAGTGCAGAAGTGGAAGGTTCACCTGTTAATAGTAATTACAGTGTATTTAATGTAATCATTCTATGTAAGTGGTCAATTCTGTATATTAATATATGTTACTGTTTTAAAACAAATTTCTTGTGCAGACATGCTGCAGATGTTGGTAATAACCAGTGTCCATACCACCTCTGATTTTTCCAGTCCCATAATCTTCTGTGTCACAATCATCCCCACAAATGGAGAAGGTATTCCTCATCTGGTGTTATAGGGAAAAGTGTTGGAGGCCCCCAACAATACAGGTATGAGCAATTGTCTTCTGCCTCTCCTTAGCTCTAGCACATCCTATCATATCATTTGCCTTCTTCTTGCACTGTGTTAATGTGCAGGTCCTTCCACTAACAGCATTAATGTCTATAATACCTTGATTTCAGGCCTTTGCCTTCTCAGCTTAGTTCGGCACCCCTTTCCCAAAACGACATCTGCCATATGTTCCTAAGGCTCTCCATGAGGATCCAGTTCTCCTCATGGCTGAGGTTATCTTTTCTCTGCCTTGAACTCTAGTTTTGCATCATTACTGCACTTAAAAATATGCCACAGTCATTCACAAAAAAAAATGATATAATCATCAGTCAAACAGGACAGCAATGAAAGCATACTTGCTGTCATAAAATAAATAAACAAAAAAGGTAACTGTCACAAAATCACATTTAGACACAGATGTAGAGTTTCAGTTCAGCCAAGTAAGATTGTGTTGAACTACTATTCTCACCATCATGAATACATTCACAACAGTAAGGCAAAAGTAGATTTTTATTACAATAAGCCTTCCCCCACCACTTTCCTGTATTCATAATATTGTCATTTTTCATTCAGCAGTGACACCTACAAATCACCCAGTAAAGACACATAGATTTTGAACCAACAAAACATTCCTGACACTTTAGTACTTCACAAATGAATCACAGTATTCTATCATATGTGCACAGTCACTAAATGACACCAAAATAAAGTACTTTGTCAGTGATCACAGTGAAGTTTCATGGCTGTTGTAATTAATTTCCATTTACAAATGACAGTTTTACAGTATTCACTTAGGCTATTGCGATATACCCATCATATCAGTAAAGCAAACATGTCTTTAAGTAAACTCAGTAATCATACAGCATTTGAACTGTTTCATATTAATTTGCAATATTTCTACTAATTTTGCTTACTTTATAAACTCTACAGTTTCCTACACTATTTGCCACATAACCTGAGTAATACCAAGTTAATATGGCATCTTAAATGTGTTTGCATAATTTCCGGGTCATTTACTTGTTTTGTATGCTAATTACACCCTTGTATGGGTATCTCTGTGAATCACAGTAATATGCAAAAGTGTAAGGCAAATTATCCATGTAACTAGGTCTTGGAAACTCATGAACGTGGCCTTAGGTTCATGTGAGCATGCTGGGTATAGCAGCAAAGTCTGCAGCAGTCCCCAACCATCTCTAGAAGGCTGCAGGAATTTGCAGATAACCTCATTTATTCTTTAAGTTGACCATATGTAGAAAAGACAAAATGGAGTCATAGGCATGTAAGCTTGCACAATTATGAAGCATTATCTCTACCCATCTAACATCATCTGGCACACCTTGTCACCTCAAGGGACTCAGTATTTAATAACAATTGGTACTGATGCACATAGGAATATTTATTTCAGCAAAAGCCCGACATCCTCCCCTCAAAAAAACATTAATATTGCTACTATACTACACAAAGAATATATAAAGAAATTATTCCTTCATGAATTTCCAATGTAATACTCCAAAAAGGTAAAAAAAAGCAAGGCACAGCAGCAGTAGCAGCTGTAAGATAAAAAAATGAGGATTTCAAGCTTTAGCCACCATGTAAATGAAACATGAATTTATTCCTTTAAAAAATACGTGCATGATGAACATTTTGGTCAAACAAAACTTGCCAATAATGACATTACCAAGTCTAATGCCCCTCCTGGTTAACTGTTTTTTGTTAGGGTGATGGCACACTATAGACAGAGAGGTTTTCCACCTGTGAATCACAGCCCTGCTCATTCTTTCTTCATTCTGGTACTGGCACTTTAAATGATGGCAGCACCTGTGAATGCACAAGGCTGCACTCTGAGCTGGTCTGACAAAGAGACCAAAATTATGGTCTACCTTCTGAGTGATTCATGCTAAGATCCAAATGTGCATTCCCAGTTCTGACTGGAAGAAAGTAGACACCCGACAAAAGTTGGGTGAGCACTTATCAGTCCCAAGAGGGATCACCAGCTTTGGCCACAGGGCAGACACGGGTACAATGACCTACAGAAGCATAGGCCTGACCAGTTTGCTGAGTGGTACATCAGGTAGCAGCAATATGGCTAGACTTCTATAGTAAATATTTCTTTTTTTTCTATCATATTAAACATAGAGTTAAAAAGTAAACTGTAGAACACCTGCATAAATGAAGGAAGATCTGCAAGAAATGACAGATATGTATCTATATGTTATAATACAAAGAAAAGGATAAGATCCGCGGTGGTGGTGCTGTGGTAGTGTTGTCGCCCCACAGTAAGACGCTGTCCGGTTTAACTCTCAGCTAGAGCGTCTTCTGCATGGAGACATGCGTGAATGGGCATACCTTCGTTGAAGGTTGTGCGTCAGGGCTGGCAACTCGGCACATAATAATCAACTGCCAATCATTATCGGACCGGAGTTCCGCTGTGGCGACCCCTAACTGGGAAAAGCTGAAAGACACAACAAAGAAAAGGATAAGCATATTTGTACATAGATCTGCATCTGTATACAGTTATAGAATGCTTATGTGATAACATAATTTGTGTATAAATGCAAAGGTATATGTATGAGTAAAGAAATATATGTAAGTATGCATCTATATGTCAAATATGGATGAACATCTGCATGAGTACACTTAAAATTCTTTTTTTATGTATATAAGTTTGTCTTTATACACAAAAAAAATTAGATTGTCATATAATTTCATTTACTGTAGTTATTGCCTTTGTTAGTAGTTGAACTACATGTAGACTATTTTTGTAAAGAAAGGATTTTGTTTATAGAGGCCAGAAATAATTATTATTAGTATGAACATTTTGTAATACAGTCCTTTCTTCCACATTATTAATTGCACATACAAGTTTGCTGGACACTGTAAGGCACCGCACACTGTTCAGAGTGGAGGTTTTAGGAGGGGCTGGAGTTGCAGTGTCAAGTGAATTACCAGAACATAATTTTAGTGTTAGATGACTAGTTGTATCACTTCTGTACACATTTTGAAACAATCCCCTTATAAATGTACAGGTATTAAGCAGAAAATTATCAAAGCACACATTATTGTTGTGAAGCATCCATTTGTAACAGTAAATATGTTTTGTTTAATGAAGGTCATATTGAAAGGAAGTGAAAGTTTCCCTTCAATTGCTACATTTTTATTTGTGAGTGTACATCTTATGCTTCTGCCTAAAGAGTATTACATAAAATTGCAGCTTAGGTATACAAATTAGAATAGTTGAAAGTAGAACCTAGACTAAACGTGTATGGTAAATTTCCCAACAGCACCTCTCCCCCAAACAGACAAACTTCACAAACATATGAAAGTGCAGCAATTGGAAATAAGATGCATCTGTACTATTTCAACTTGCTTTAAAGGGAATATTGGCACAGTATGAGACTTCAGAAGTGAATGCATGATTAAAGAATTAAACAGATATACTAAGCAAGTGCAACAGTAGCTGAAATGCCTTGCATAGTACTAGTAGTCCAATCAAAAATGTTAAGGAAAAAGGTGAGACAGAGGTAAACAGCAATGGTCTTATGTCTTCTCTAGCTAGTCAAAGAGTAAATTGACTACAATCACAATCAAGACTGTCAGAGAATTAAGGAATTTATATGCACACACATACATACACATACATATACACATACACACATGCACATGTCACTGTTCTACTAAAAAATATAGCACCATACAGAGTTTTGGACACAATATCCATATGTACAAAATAAAAAAAAATGATGTTCAGCATCATAAAACATATAAAAATATAAACAAAGAATTGCAAGTATGTTAAACTAAGCAGTTCTTTAGCAGAGCATGTTAATTTTAACATTTGAAACAACAGTTCAGTGTCTTTTATGGTATATTACTACTGTAAAACAAAACATAAAAAGTAATCATTTTAACAGTTAAGATATGTTACAGTTTGCATAATATACTACATGTATATGTAATTGAAACAGTTGTTTAACAGATCCTATGGGTGCAAAAGTTGTATAACTCTTAAATAAAAGACAACCATGAAGAAAGTCCCCCAGATTTACTAATCTGCCATGCACGGAAGCGACAGTTTAAGAGGAGGACGGCAGCTCACCATGCATATTAATGAAGGCATGCTGCCTGAGCTCCAAATCCTACACTGAGCATGGACAAGTGCAGGGCTGTATGTCTGAGAGCAGAGCTCTCAGAATAAACACGTCCCTGCAAAATAGAACAGAAGAAAGTGTAACTAAATGATGAAACTGCTCATAGGTGTCCGCATATCTCCACCAACAGTCCCCATGTGTTCAACAGTAACAGTACATTGAAATAAAACAAAGAAACTCTTATATTTATTTTTTTAAACACCGAGTACAGCTAACAGTAGGTGCGAGGGTTTGCCCATCGCTTAGCTACAGTTAAAGCAGCTGAAAAGGCTGAAGAGGATAACAAGGAATATATATGCAAATGAAGCAGCACAGCAATAGTGTAGTGGTTAGAGCATCTGCCTAACAAACAGGCATTCCCGGTTCAAGTCCCACTACAGCACATATCATTTTCCATGTGAAATTTGTATATGAACATATTTTTACATCTTTTTGCCATATAACCTACATAATACCATTTACATGTGAACTGCAGTTCTGCATGAAATGCACATGTGAAGTGTCAGTGTCATAATGAATAAGGCACTATTAAACAGGTTTAAGCACAAATAAGCAGTAGTAACCGTCTCTAAGTGTGTTTGCGTGGGTGTAAGCATTGTCTGCACAGATTAAGCAAAGTAGAAGCTAACTGAGTGTAAGAAAATGTAACCAGAGGTTAGCAGTGCTTACCGTCGCGCAAACCCACGCAAACCTGCACAGACCCACTCATAACTGCTTTAAAGTGCCTTAATAACTTTGGATCCAATGGCCCATATTCTGACTAGCAACAAAATAAACTGCCACTGCAAGGCTCGAACTCAGGACCCTGTACACTATAGTCACAGTAGTTAGCCACTAAGCCATCACAGCAATAGATATGACTAAGGTATCAGCAAACTAATCCTCACCACAGGAAAATCAAACCAAACATGTGAACTGAATCTATGTACAGTGTGATGATGGATAACCTGCCACAGAACATAAATATGTGAACTGGAGTACTGCAGTAAACATAGATTTGAGGTGTTATTGTAATGAAGTGTAGAAGTCCCCGGGTCCTCATACAGTGTATGTACACATGAATGACGGATACCAGACACATATATAACCTGTAACGAAAAATAAATAATTGCCAAATGGCAAATATAGTGCTAATTAACTATTAAGCAATGCTAACCACAGCACATTTCAAGTTAGTAAGTGTAAGCAATATGTAGGGGAGCCAATTCAGTCTGCCTAGTGGTATACCTCTTTAAACAGTGCCAACCTCCTGTAAGCAGGTCTGCCCATAGCTTAGCCTTTTCAAAACTGGCCAATCATGGGAAGTGTGGGAACATGGCCGTATTAAAACCCCACAGGTGGGAATACTTCCCATAACTGGCTGTAGCTTCCTACTGCAGGCAGAATGGCTGGTGTGGGTGAAGGCACTCGATTTAGATGGCATCCAGGAGTCAAAAATCATGGTATGGCTCCTGGTAAAACACCATGATCAGAGACTACTGCAGGGCCAGTACCAGGGCTCGCAGTACAAAACGGAGGCCTGAGACAGTCTCACCCATGATCTCACCAGTGTCACAGGTATCCCCCGGACTGGTGAGCAGGTCAAGCACCACCATGCTGACCTGAAGTGGCAGAGGGGGGATGTACTGGAACAGTGGATCCAAGAGTCTCGGCCAATGCCCAATGCCCCAGTACTGAGTAAGTACTCATTCTACTAAGTAGTAAATAATTGCCTAGCTTGTGTATACTATGGATAGGTATGGCTAAATATCACTGCATTTCTCTGACAGCTGCAGATGAGTTGGCTGTGAACCAGCAAGCCCATGATTCTAGGCTGCAAAGGCTGAGTCATGAGGCAGGTTAGTAGTCAGTCTGCATGTACTGTTATAACAAATAAATATAAGAACCTTAGAAAGTGTTGTACCAGTAGAAATAAATGTGTAATAGTCTGCAAATAAAGGTATAACCCCTGGAGTGCTTCTGTTTACTCTTCTCTCATATGTTGGCAATCTGTTCCATACTATAAATAGTACTGTTGTATCTTAAGCAGTGACACCCACACCATGGTATGCAGATAAAATAGGCATGAAGTCCTGCATAACAATGTTGGAAGTGCCAAGAGGTCAGTCATATTGCAGAAGTTAGGGAGACTTCGATAGAAAACAGTCGAAAGCTTTACATCAATTCCTTGATAGCACAGTGTACTGTGATGTTAGCTATAATATTTTGTCACACACAGCAGGGGTTTGAATCCTGGGAGTGCTACTAAGTTGTATGCATAATCATACCCCACAACTGTACAGATTTTGATGCAATGTTCAGAAAGAAAGCTGTATGCATAATTACACCCAACAGTACAGAATTTGCTAGAATGTTCAAATTGTAAGTTGTATGCATATTCATACTCCACAACTGTTCCAATCTGTCCAGCATGTCCAGCTAAATGGCCCATATCACCACCTTGGTACCCTGTTCCCCTGAAAATCCAGTGTGATGATACAAGAAATGTAGGCAGCTGTCAATGACATATAACTGATAGTCAAATGTGTACATAGCCAGAGAATGTATATGGAAACAAACCTGTCATTCTGCCACCTCACCCAAAGTGTATGACAACAATTCTCAACATATGTTGCATTAACACCTGCAGCCTGTCACGCCTGTATGTAAGACACAGGTCACGTAAATAATAATTTATAAACATACCAATTTACAATATAAGGTCATTGTGTAGTGTAATAATACATGTAAGGGAAAGACCACTGCAGTGGCTAAGAATGTTGTGAAAACTACAAGGATATATTAGTTGTTAATTGAACTCTCTCTCTCACCCCTACCATATGTGCATAATAACCCAATGACAGTCCTCAACTGGTATGTGTACACTCCAAACTTTTGTTGGGACATATGTCCTAATGGTTTATAAATATTCACATTTGTTTCTATACATGTGCCATGTGAAAATACACCCATATCGGTGACCTGTTGCCATCAATGAAACCTGCATACTCCTGCAATGGCCACTGTTGTTCCATATATACATGTATTCTGCTTGCTCTGCAACTATGTTAAATCTGGTGTGTTGGGTTAATGGGAATACATATGCATGCTGTTATAGCTAATCCTGAATGCTGTTGACTGTTACTAACCCATATCTGTCATAAACCTGTGACAACACAGCTCATATGGGAAGGCCGGTCCCAGCGGACCCACCTGTCCCACCTCAGCTGGCCATGGCACTGGACACCAGCACATCTGGGGCCCAGCCTGGAACCTCCTCCTCCTCCATGGGCCCTGTGCCACCTTCAGGTGGACCCGCTGCAGGGGATGGAGCTCACCCCCCCCCCGGACCAGGTGTGGAGGGGAACCTGTCACCCATCAACAGGTCCAGGCCATGGTGCGTAAGGAGCTCGATCTGAAGTATCGAGAGCGGCTATGCCAGCTTGAGGGCCGAGTGATGCTATTAGAGGGTGAGCCTGCCCCTCCTACGCAACCCCTGGCACAGCCACCTTCGGGCCGTGAAGGTGCAGTGGTGCCTGCCCATGGGTAGGGACCTCAGTCCCACTGTTTCAAGTTGGGGGCTCATGGGCTTGCGACTTCCAAACACCCCTCCCCATCCAAGGTGTTTACCCCCACATGTGTCATATACTGGCCCTGTGTATGTCTTGTGTGTCTTGTCTGTTAATCTACCCAGCCTACCTCTCCAAATATACCTACTGCCCCTCCCCAACATCCCACTCTCACCTGGAAAAAAAAAAGGGCAATCTGTTCCCACAAAAAAAATCTTGCCCCATACATAGCTGTCCATTTCGCATACATGTCCACTGGACACATGTAATCTAGTCTAATTGGCATCACAATAAATATATGTTGTCCTCACCCCAGGGTCCAAATGTACCTGCAAATATAGTGTATATGCAAAGCTTTTGCTGTAGAAGAAATGGGCAGCTACGGACCTTTCCTATACCCTTCCTGCATATGTCTAGCTATTTTCCCTACTGTCTTTCCCTCTTTGTGCCCTATTTTTCACCACTTTCCTATCAACCCCTTTTTCTTTTCTTTTAAAGGAATTAGCATGGTGGTAAGCAGCAGTAAGCTCTGTTAAGCAGTGGTAAGCGGGTTTGTGTGGGTTTGCATGAGGGTAAGCTATGCCTACACAGGTTGAGAGATTTGAAGCTAAATGACTGTAAGAAAACATCAGCGGAGGTTGGCAGTTCTTACCATCATGCAAACCCATGCAAACCCACTTACAACTGCTTAAAAGTTCCTTAATCACTCTGTAGCCAATGTCCCTTGTTCTGCCCAGCAACAAAATAAACTGCATCTCCAAGGCTCGAACCCAGGATCCTGCACTCCATACACAAAGTGATTTACCACTAAACCATGACAAATATACATAACCTGAAGTTTTCACAAACATATCATGCAGCACAATCAGCCAGCAGTACAGGAAATGTATTATTATCGCACCACACAACCTGTTAATGCAAGAAGTCTGGACAAAGTATGCCACAGTGGTTACAAATAGGGATATATGTCAACTAATGCTCTGATACACTTAAAATGTTGCTAGTTACACAGTTATATGTATTAGAACACATATGTAGAAGGAGATGAAGTCTGAAACACAAAAGTGTTGCCACTAGTTACTGACTTCAATGTTGCGATCATCCATGACAATTGCCAAGTGAATGAGGAACAGGCCAAAATATGAGCCGAACATGCATGGACATATGGACAGATATATATCTGTAAATGTAGACAGATAGACAGCTATATGTAGATATATATATATATTAATGTATGACTCACAAATAATCATATAACATCAATTATATATAGATACATACATATGTTCATATGTATATATATATATATATATATATATATATTTTATATATATATATATATATATATATATATATATATATATATATATATATCTATCTATCTATATATATATATATATATATATATATATATACAGATGTATATATCTATAGATACATCCCTATAGATATAGCCATGTGAGATATATATATATATATATATATATATATATATATATATATATATATATATATATATATATCGATATAGGTACATACACATATACACACAAAAAATGGTATCAGTAGCCATACATATGTAGAAGAGGTGTGGAAGTACTGGGTGCAAAGTATATCCCTCGGCCACAAGCCCTTCAACTGGCACCTGTGAAATGTGTAGTGTGGCAACCATTTCCACAAATGAGAATACTGACATTAATCATATACCCACCGACAATTCAAACGACATGACACGACACAGAGGTATGCATGCACAGATAACCTTTATTCGTGTACTATACAATAATGTATGCCAGTACTGACACCACATAAGGTTTGAAATATGCAATCAGTCATGAATGCAAGGCCCACACAAAACAGTAGATGCAAGCAATGTGTATATATACCATACTATGCTGTCCAGGCCAAGGCCTTCAATTAATACAACAGTAGAAACAGGATTTGCCTTCAGGATATGTAACAATCAGCAATTACAGATATAGTTCAGCAGCCTCCAATTACACCATGTAGTCAAGCCTTAGGGGGAAAAGTAGCACTTGTGTTAATGTCACAGTATCTTGTACATAACATTGCTTAACCTTTCATCTCACTATCACACTGAATGACCCTTGTCTTAGTTATATCCCTGAAAAGGTGCCATACCCTAGGTTAATGGCATAGAACCCCCCCCCCCATAAAAGGCTGTACAAGGGCAAGGAACACTGTGTACCACACACTCACCTCTGGAATGTACAAGGGCACATATGTGTTCTCCAGCTGTTGCCCCCATATATATGGACTTGGCCCAGCAGTTGGTGTGGGAGTCCATGACATGACTGGGATGATAGCAGTAATGCTAGCGGTAAATAATGATGGGCCATTACCTAACAACCCTTCCTGTATCACAGCAGGACAAAGACTGGCATATATGTGGAGGACAGAGGCAGGAACATAGGGCCATATTTGCATTATTGCTGTTACACACCCTGGACATTGCTGGTGTTACAGGATTCGGTGCAGCATACCCTTATGCAGGGATACAACATTAAAATACAAATGGATGTAGCCATGACAGAATGCCACAGATATATCTAGGACAATACCTGTGTGGTGCACGTACAAAACCTAACAACCAATCCCCCTTGTATCATATGGATAGGCCCTCAGTTGAGAGCTATGCAGACAGACAGCATTCCATGAAAAAGTACCATGTACACAGAAACCCTGCAAGAACAGCAAGATACATTGCACACAACAACACTACTCACGCTGTCTGTAGGTCTGGAACCTTACCCAAATGTGGATTTGGCCTGTATCTGCAGGTTCTGCTGTAAGAGGTATTGCTACCTGCTGTGTGTAACACTGTTGTCCACACACACGAAGGATGTCATCCATAATGGAAAGGTGAAGGGACAAAGCCCACAGAAGGCAGCAATTTATAGTACAGGGTTGCCATGACAGTGGTTATCTGAAGTACTACACAGCAGGCTGCATGCATACAGCAACTGGTAGACACTAACTGGTGCAGAGGCCACCACCTGATCATGTGTAATACCAACAAGAGCATGCTGCAATCTATTCAAACCAGCTCAATCACTCTACTGGAGAGACTGAGAGAGAGAGAGAGAGAGAGAGAGAGAGAGAGAGAGAGAGAGAGAGAGAGAGAGAGAGAGAGAGAGAGAGAGAGAGAGAGAGAGAGAGAGAGAGAGAGAGAGAGAGAGAGAGAGAGAGAGAGAGGAAAAACAAAAAACAAAAAAAAAATTCAAGAAAGGTCACAAAGCTCAGGGTTGTATTATAGCGGAAAAAACATAACAGGTATGTGAAACAGATATGCATTTACTTGCATGTAGTATATGGCATAGAATAATAGGATGTATACTGTGAAAGAATGTATATGTGCCATCAGTACTTGTTCCTGTAATGATATTCTGCTCAACAACTGCACTGGACAAGTGTCAGTCCCTGTGGGCAGTGGGACATACCTGTCAAATGTGCAGACCAGCAGCGAATGGCAAAGATGTGACCCATGATATCTGTGTTCTGTAAATTACTGTGGCCAACGGCTGGTGGGGGTATTAATACTGCCATGATAGACACATGGGTGAGAGACCACACAACCTGCAGGGCAGTCATGTTAAAGTGTAGCATAGCATGCCCAACTGCCATAGCAGTATAATATGCTTATCTAACGTTTGCCACCATATATATCCCCCTAATGTTAGTCTGTGTTCACATGTGACACCTGTCTGTATTGCAGCAAGGCAGAACAGTTCAGCTGTGAAGTAAACAGGGTACATGAGTGTGGTCCAAATCTTCGTATGCACCCCACATACAAATACATATATGTGTGATACATATTCACAGCTGTGTATGTTTACAGAACCTCGAACAGTTATACATTTATATAGGTATATAAACAACACATAATGATATCTACACATATATGCACATATATGTATATGCATACAGATATATATATATATATATATATATATATATATATATATATATATGTGTATACAGATATATATATATATATATATATATATATATATATATATATATATATATATATATATATATATATATATATATATATATATATATATATATATAGATATATATATATATATATATATATATATATATATATATATATATATATATATATATATATATATATATATATATATTTATGTCAATACATGTCCCCTGCCATGACATGTGTGAGAGAACATCACACATCAATACACAACATACCTACACAACAGTACATAGCTGCAAGATGGAGTGTGGTGTGTAACCCATGTTGGGAACATATCACAATTGTATGAGAAGGTGGGATATATATGTTAGTGAAATGTATTAGGCACATATTGGTATGTAGGTCTGGTTGGGTGACAAACAAGACAGCATACAGGGCTGGTATATGACACATGTTGGGGTTAAACACTGTGGACGGGTAGTAAAATTTGGAATGTGGAGGCCATTGAGCCCCCACATGGGAACAAAGGGAACATGGTGCCCACCCATGGACTGTCATGACAGCATCTACATGGACATAAAGGTGCCTGGGCTGTGCGCTGAGCAGGAGGGACATGCATGTTGAACCTTGTGTATGTGTACTGCATGCCTCCAGGTGATGTAGTACACACCCCATTTCTCTGTGCAGCTCCCTATGCACAAGACCCTCGACCTAACTGTGTGACAGACATATGTCAGTGTGTACTCCATGGGGGACACACCATCCCCTGAGGTGGTTCCACATGAAGGTAGTGATGGAACAGTAGATAATGAGGTTCCATGGTAATGTGGACTAGTAACATGTGCACATTAGGTGGGAGTGGTGTTCCTGCTGGCAAATAACCCCTACACATACTGGTGTGTAACTGTCATGGAACATATGTGGGCTGTAATAGTCTACACAATCCCAGAACGTGTCCAACATCATGCATAGAAATCCCCAATATCACAGAATGGCAGATGTGTAACAATCACATAGCAGGCCTACCACATGCATATGTGGAAACATAGTGGCAGTGACAATGGCATGCAGGTGAAATACCCTGTAACAGCCCAGCAACTCTAGTGTCCCCACAGGGAACATGTCTATAAACACATAGCAGAAAGTGTTGTACAATACAATATATGACCCAATGGTACATATACCAGACACATACCACCAGCGTTGTGTGAACATTATGTTGGAGATGATATGGTGGTGGGAGACTGATATGTTTATAGTATTATGGTAAACTTGACATATGAGTTGCTCAGACATATTTCCATCATTATGCCTTTTAGGGAGTATGGCGCACCCATGGAATCCTGCATACAGTGCCGCTGAGGATGAAATTAGTATCACCAGCATCATCCAGAACTACCAGCTGTTGTTCTCACGGACAAGCCAGGACCAGCAAGAGAGAACAGCCATGTGAAATGATGTGGTCCACAGGGTGAATGAAGTGGGGATGCACAGCCATACATATGAGCATGTCTGCCACCATTGTAGTGACCTGCTCCACCATGTACGTCGCCGTGCCGCTGCCATGCGGAGTGACCATCTTGCAACAGGGGAGGCCATAACATCCATCCCCCCTCACCAGAGTGGAGGAGCTACTCGTGAGGCTAGTAGCACCTGCTTGCCCACAAGAGCTACAGACTTATACAGTCATGGAGGTGGGTGCTACACACACACCAGACATGGAGCATGCAGGTAAGGTTCCAGGGCATATCAGTAGACTACTGTAGTGTATGCATCTGTACAGGTAGATCATGCATATGTGAGATGTGGGGTCTGTTGCTGTGTAGTACTGATAAGCAGTAATGCATAATCTGTAGTACTGTTGATTTCAGCTGTTGTTGTACTGTAATATTGCAGCCACCCTGTAGCAATGCCACAGCTGTGGCCACTGACATCAACTCTATCCCATCTCAATGTAGGCACCTCTGGGATACCAGCATGGCAGCGACCAGATGCTAGTGAGTATGGTTTAAGGTTATGCTTGGCAATTCACTGTGCATGTCATAGCTAAGGTGTAGGCCATGTACACATCTAACACACCTACCCATAATGCATGCTGTACATGTGCACTGACAGAGCACACCCCTCACTAATGGGATTACCAGCCTCAAACACATGCAATACACAGTCCATCTCAGACAGCTGTGGCTACACTCCAGTGCACATTGCCCAGGCACAGCTGACATCTGCCCAACATACACAGCTATGTCATACACAGAGCAGTTGAACATGCTACACATAAAGACATCCTCCTCCCTCTGCAAACACACGTGCCAGGGTCCTAAACTTCATCAACACATTACACAGAACATACTGGAGGGATAGGGCCCTGTCCTGGGGAATCCCTACACTCTGAAACAGGCTACCCATACATGTCAGGCAATGCTACTCATTGGCCCTCTTTACAGAAACCCTTGACAACTGGAATGGAAATGGGGAATTCACCCTGGATGGTATGTCTGTGCCACAGCCTGACAGGGGCACAGGGGAATAACATTAGGTGTGGTGCATGGCTGGGAACCCCTGTGGCTAGGCTTATGTAGGCACCAGGACCAATAGACCAGTACTCACCTATGAACCTATGTGTACCATGGGCAACATCAGCCAGGGCTCAATCATGGTCAATAATGGTCTCTACACTCACCATAGGTACAGTACATTGTGTCTGTGGTCAGTCTAATAGTAGTCTATCACTCATACATGCACTACTGATGATTACATCTGTGAATGCACATCAATCATTCACTAAACATGTGTCCACATGTGATCCAGAAACACACAGAGGCTGTGAGCAGCAGAAGAAACACAACTGACACACAGATACACATCCTGCAATGGTGTGTATACCTGTGAGGTATGGTGAACTGTACATGCCAGGGTGCTGAACAGATACAATGCTGTGGACATGGGTGCAGTGAGTTCCAGGGGGAGGGCCATCACCTACTAACAGAAGCCATGCATCACAGCCATGTATAATGTTGGTAATGGGGATTGACTGCAGTTGCACTGCATGCTGTTGAGCACCACATGTCCTGCATGCTGATGTGTGTAATTACAGGTTTGTGTGTGATACTTTACTGCACCACCGCCTGCTATTGTGTGTGTTATGGGGGTGTGGGAGCTGTCTGTAGGTGCTTTCTGATGGAGTGTATGGGTTGCCATGTATGTCGACTGCATGTGTGTATGTCTGTGTGTGTGTGTGTGTGTGTGTGTGTGTGTGTGTGTGTGTGTGTGTGTGTGTATGTATATGTACTGTTTAGTGGTGATGTATAGGTCTTACAGTCTGTTCCCTATTTTCCCCTCACAGGTGGCGAGGTGGGGCTGGGTCCCCCCACAGAAAATTTGATGTCACTGATACAGACATTGACCATGAGGATAGGTGTGTTGAGGCACAGGAAGGGTCATCAGTGGCTGCCATTTGACCACCAATTGACAACCCACATGTATCCATCCCATCCACGCACGCAGTCACACTGCCTCTACATATCTCATCACCGTTGGCCTTAGCTGAGGGACAGTCTACGGTTGGCATTGGCCAGGACAGTGTGGTATCTATGGCACATGTGTCAGGACACAGCAGCCATAGCCAGATGTCTGGCAGGGTATCACATAGGCAGATGTTCAGAGTGCTCATCGGAGCACTGCTGGTCATCATGCCCCTGGCAGACGTGCCACATCTATTTCAACCACATGCATGTTCCAGACTGTCATGGAGGCACAGGCATGAATGGAATGGTACACCAGGCAGGGTCTAAGGGTGCAGAGGGCTCATCACACCTCTGTAACTGACAGCATCCATGACCTAGCAGGTGCCATCTGTAATTACACCGAGGTCATGGATAGATGGTGGGGTGAGACATTGGATCTCATCCACAATGTCATGTCCATGCGTCAGGACAGGGCAGGATGGTTGCGATGGTCACGTGGATGTATGCCAGCAACACCAGAAGCTGGAGGTCGCCATGGATGTCCCACCAGTCACAGCCGTTCCCGTAGTGACAGTACCAGCCCCAGCACTGTGGGTGGGTGCTGTCCACAGACCGTCATAGTCATGGCCAGTCTCAGGAGGGACCTGGATCCAGTGGACGTCTGTCAAACTAGGGGGACAGTACTTGATCTGGCTTTGTACCTGATACTGCCTGTAGCACCCCTGCCAGGCACATGTCCCATGTCCGTGGCCGGAGATGGTGAACGGCAAACTCTGCCAGGTACAGTCTGCAGCTGTCTCACAATTCCCTGAATAGGGCAGCCAAATGGAGGAACTGTGTGCATGCAGACACACACATACATAAACAACAAACCTCGGGCAACCACATACCTGCACACACATCACCAGTGGCCCATAACAGTACTCAGCCCACACACACACACACACACACACACACACACACACATGCACACATGCACACTCACACACACACACACACACACACACACACACACACACACACACACACACACATGTTGTCAATTATATGGCTCAGCCTAGGCCTCTGGCAAACCAACAGCACACCCTGTGCATATGATGATACCTGTGCCACTCCCTGACATCTGTAAAATCGATGCAGGGACAGGTTAACATGGTGCTGATACCCAGGGTGACTGTACAACAGTGTAGCAATGGAATGATGTGTAGCATGTTGTCAGCAGTAAAGTGAAATGCTAATGTCTTGGAAGGTGTAGCTGTGCAGCCATGATGCATCATAGCTGTAATTAACAATGTTGTATTGTTGTCACCATTATCTATTCTGATTGTGTTGTGTTTGTCCATGTGCCACATGGCTGATGGGTGTAGTGGTGTCAGCAGGCCTTCTACAGTGGACACCAGTAAGTGTAGTGGGTGGTACATATGCCATGGCTGGGTACAACACACAGAGCCTTTGGTTTGGATGCAGTACAGGTACAAGACTGTACACATGGAGATATGTCCCCATGCAGGTAACACATCTGTTGCACATGTAATCCCACCAAGACAGGATAGGCTCAACCACACATTGCTATATATGCAGTCTGCAATGTGGATGACATTGAACATGCTAACAGCAGGGTGTATGTCCCTCTCCCCACTCTGCTGCGATCCTCACCTAAGTAACATGTGTGTGCCAATGTCGGTGGCATAGCCCTACCCTTAGGAGGGTGTGAGGTGCTCAACTACTGTGAATGGTGTAAACAACAATGAACAACCTGGTTACATACACTGTACAGTATTACAGACAGCTATGTGGGGGGATAGATGCAACAGTAACTGCAATAATGGTGGATGTGTCCACAACAGCCACACCCAGTGAGTTATAGCAACCCCAGTAGTGCTGCACACCTCTGCAGTGTGGAGGAGGGCATTAACACATCTATGGCCTGTGAAGGACTGTATGTCCACGGGATGGCACCTGTGAAATGTTGGCATTTGCCAAGCAGTCTTGGTGGAAATATATTCTGTGAACGGAGGTAGATCCCTTAACAACTACACACATTCCTACATGTTGGATGGTGTACAAAAGCCTACTGTGATCTACATAGGCATTGTGCACCTCCTAACACTCATCTACACCTGTCATGATTGGGTAAAGGAGGAATACCAGGTTCTGGTTGTATTCTCTTCCTTTGACAATTCCAACATTGGCGGAGTCCCGTGTGTTAAGATTACCAGTGACATCGGCCATGGGTTCATTGTTGATATGTTCCATGTCCCTGCAGACCAGGGTCATCAGGCTACTGGGTGGTAGTTCCCAGCTGACATGGTGGATTTGTGGTCATCCTTGCCAACATTGGTGAATCCATTGTCAGGTGTAGGCCTTTTGAATCATATGAGGGATCCCAGCTACTTACTGTACCTGCCCAGGGGGTTCCCCCAAGCATGACACGTCACTTGACTGTACTGCATGATATTTTAGTAATGCCAGCCTGACATCCTACAGGTGGGATGGAGTACTGTTAACATATACTGCCTTGCCATGTAGGGTCCTGCTTATGGGATCTGCTAAGGTTGGTATTGTATTGCAAGCCAGATGTGTTTGGCTGGGGGTGGGGATACCGATCCATGCCAGATGTATGTTGTTTGGGTCTCTCAAACCCATCAATGGTGCATGTGGATATATATGTTGTGGTTATGTTCCCAGTTCCATCTACAGATGTATGTCCATATATACCTATATTGATATATATGTGTTCACCTTTGACAGGGAGACAATCATTTCTTCGGACGGCCCTTTCTGCAAACCAAAAGGACAAACCCGTTATTTCTTACTGTACCACAGTTCAAAACACAGCAGTTCTAAAGGCACCTTCGCTGACTCTTGAACTGCAAGTTGGAATACATATCGTAATGCAGGGGGGCATGCCCCCCTGCACCTCCAGTCTGGGGGGGCAGGGACCCCACAACCCCCTACTGTGATATATAAATCCTAGTTTGCACTACAGTGAGGATAGGCAAATATTCCCCATCCCCACTATAGTGCCATCCGCACCCAAATTGCCTAATCTGCAATGAGTGAATGCATAGTGACATTCGCTCATTGCACATTTGATGCATGTATTGCAAGACTGTGCAATGTTGAGAACATACTTTTGGCCTTCCAAGTTTCGGACACATGGATTTCTCCCTTTGAATGGTGAGCCATATATATGCTGACATATATGCATTCCTAGTGCTGTATATATGTGGACATGTGGATGTATACATATATATCTATGGATGTATGCGTATCTATGTATATATGTATTTAATGGCATATATATATATATATATATATATATATATATATATATATATATATATATATATATATATATATATATATATATATATATATATATATTTATATACCTATGTCTACATATATAGATATGTTATATCCATTTAAAGATGAATATATACACACACAAATACATCTACATGGCGGAATACATTCCCTGTAGTGTTGTATACCTGGGCTGGATGATATGTATGTGAAAACATCATGATTATGAATATCTGCCATGGCTTAGTGGTAAATCATTTCCAAAAGCGAACACAATGACCAAACTGTAAAAGGTGTGACAGATCCAAGTGCCAAACGACAAACCACAAAAACAAATGATTTAGCGCTTTCATCCACTGATTTATTGTGTGAACTTCTTCAGAAAAAAAGGCAAATTCCACCCAAACTTCCTTTTATAAAATATACACAGGATATGACATCATTAGTCAATAAAAATACATTATTAAATGTTTTTTTTAAAAATGCCACTGTACTTTTACATATAAATATAACCAAAAGGACCCAAAAATGGTGCTTTCAACTTTTTCTACTACAAAAAACTCACATTTTTTAAAATCAACACAATTTAAAGCATGCTTAGCAAGTGAGTTGTTTGAATCCTTGTTTTTTATAGCCAAAGCATGTTCATAGACTCTACGTTTCAAAGTTCTCGTAGTTTTTCCCACATAGTAATGTGCACATGTTACACATTGTGCAATGTAAACCACAAATTCTGTATTACAGTTAAAGTAATCTTTCGCCCATATAGTGTAATTCAAATGATGGAAAAACATAAAGGAACTGTTAGCAATGAATCTACATTGCCTACAGTTCCTACAAGCATATGTACCTTTTTTCACACTCACTAGTATCATTTTGGTGTCATCTTTTTTGCTTTCCTTTTCTAACATCAGTTTTATATTTACTACTCTTTTGTATGTGAATTTAGGTCTAATTCCAATTAAACTTACTAGGTCTTTGTTCCCTAGTAGAACTCTCCAGTTATTCTCTATGATAGTTTTTATACTCCACATTTCATTTACTATGGGTATAGGAAAGGCTATACTAAATTCCCCATACGTTGATGTAGAAAATTTCAAATTTGAACTCACTTGTATATCTTTAGATGTTAAAATTGGTGAAGCAACTCCTTTTCTAAGTATTATATCTTCCTTTTCAATCTTTCTTAACCATTCTAAATCATACCCTCTCTGGAGGAATAATTTTCGTAAAAAAAATTACTTCTGTCAAAAATACCTCGTCATCTGTTGTGAATCTAGCAGGAAGTAGCTCTGAGGCTAACATTAAGGAACTCGCTAATGTTAATGCTAATGCCAACACAAGTGAGTTTATTCCTTTGGTACAAACAAATGTTTGGGATTATGTGAGTAAAGCAACTGAAAATCCTTTTTCGAACATTTTACAAAGAGATAATGCTGGTCAAGTAAGTAATTCTTTTCTCAATAATTATCAGACTGATAGCATTCATTGTAAGAAAGCTATATTTGAATTGGAAAGACTGGTAATTAGACATGTGACTTTAATGTTGGAAATTCAGTACTTTGAAGAATGTGTACATAGAAAAGTAGTACCGCAGGGTTTACGTACTGCAAAATTTCCAAACTGTGTAATTCCTGGCGACGACTTGAGTAACAAGTTAATTGAGTTATACAATGATACTGGTCTCAACATGATGCGCTTACTCATGGCTCACTACCAAAATGAGATTGTCAATCTGAAAGAGAAAATTAAGACTTTAGACATCAAAATTAAAAATAACCAATGTTTCAAAGATTTTTTGGCCTTATACAATGGGGTCGAGGCAAAGGCTGATAGACACAAGGCCACAGTAGTGGCAAGGAAACAATCTAAATTAAGAAGAGATATGTTGGCATATCAAGCCAATAGGGCTTACATTATGACAAATCAAGAAATAGATTCACGGACTACAACTACAGAAAGTATGGACATTGCGAATTCCTCAGAGCAGATTTTAGAGACTAAGACTATTTCTAACCAAAAATCAGTGGTGGCAGAATGTGGAGTGAGTGACGATAACTCGAATACAAACAATGAGAAAACGGTGGGAAGTAATGGTCACTCTATTGTTGCCAATAAGGACAATACAACAATTCCCTCAGGCATTAATTCTAAGGCCAGTTTTGCACAGGTTGTCGCACAGCCTGGTCAAAGCTCAGATCAGGGCCCTTTTCCCTTGAACAAAGGACCAAACAAACAGACTCAAAAATGGTTCAATACAACCCAATTCAAAGGGAAGGGGAAAGGGAAGGGGAGGGGGAAGATTTACAACAAGAAAACCAAATGGTAAATGAAGAACAAGAAAGTAATTATTGTATTGATGTCATTAATTTGTCTGATGTCTCTTTATCGAAGAATTTGACTAATGTTCTTACCAAAGGTTTTTCATTCATACCTAATAATAGTATGAATATGGGAAGACTTTTGATAGACTTTAGGTTATACCTAAGAAAGTTAAATTTGAAGTATATTATGCATGAAATATCAGAAAGGTCATTAGACAATACGGTGTATAAACCAAAAAAGCTTAGTACATTTAATCCACCCCTTCATTATACTCTTCAAGCCTTTCAAAATCTTTGTGAGAAAGATTTTAGAAAAATTAGTCATTTTAATTTTTCAGAAAATTTAACTGAAGGAGAAAGAGAAGAGTTTATTAAAATGTGCAACAATTCTAAAATAAGGACAATGAGAGCAGATAAAGGGGGAAAGATTGTGGTTATGAATACTGAAGACTATAACACCTCATTATTAACCATGTTGGAAGATCATAACACTTATAAAAAGGTTCAAGTTCAAAAAGTGAAGAGTAGTTTTCAAAAACTAGACGTGTTATTGTTTGACATGCTCAGTCAAGGAGAATTAGATTATGAAAGCTACAACTATCTATTAATAGATCAACCTAAGATAGCTTCATTTTTTGGTATACCCAAAGTGCAGATGTGTCAACAAAATCTACCTTTTAGACCTATAATTTCAGCCAAAAAGTCTAAAACAGAAAATATATCTATTTGGTTGGATTCCATTCTTAACCCTATTGTTCAAAAATCCAAGTTTTACTTGAGAGATTCATGGCACTTGTTGGAAATGTTAAGAGATTTAAACAATGGAGAGGGATGTAACATTTCCTTTGGAACTTTAGATGTCAAGTCTTTATATACTTCTATTAATCAAAAAGAAGGTGTAGACTATCTTAGATAATACTTGACTGAGTGAACTGATTTTGGTAATATAAAAGTGAATAAAGTCTGTAGCTTAATGGAATTAGTTTTAGAAAATAATTTTTTCAAATTTAACAAGAATTATTATCAGCAAATTTCTGGAGTAGCCATGGGAGCGAGGGTAGCTCCAGCATTTGCAAACCTAGTCATGGCAAATTGGGAACTAAAGTTTTTAATTGGGCACTCCAATTACTCTAAAATACTGTTATACTACAGATTTATTGGTGATTTGTTCTTCTTGTGGAAAGGCACACAAGCAGAATTTTGTGATATGGTAAGGGATTTGAATCTCACTACAAAGTTTTTAGAATTTAAAATAAGTGGATTTGGGGAGTCTATCTCTTTTTTAGATTTGCATTTAAGTTTTGACAAAGTTCAAAAAAGGATTGTTAGTAAAGTATACAGAAAGCCAATCTTTGCTAACCAATATTTGCACAAAGAAAGTTTACATCCCCCTCACATGAAAAGAGGGGTAGTAAAAGGTCAAATAATATGCCTCAGTAGACTCACCACAGATGACGAGGTATTTTTGACAGAAGTAATTTTTTTACGAAAATTATTCCTCCAGAGAGGGTATGATTTAGAATGGTTAAGAAAGATTGAAAAGGAAGTTATAATACTTAGAAAAGGAGTTGCTTCACCAATTTTAACATCTAAAGATATACAAGTGAGTTCAAATTTGAAATGTTCTACATCAAAGTATGGGGAATTTAGTATAGCCTTTCCTATGCCCATAGTAAATGAAATGTGGAGTATAAAAACTATCATAGAGAATAACTGGAGAGTTCTACTAGGGAACAAAGACCTAGTAAGTTTAATTGGAATTAGACCTAAATTCACATACAAAAGAGTAGTAAATATAAAACTGATGTTAGAAAAGGAAAGCAAAAAAGATGACACCAAAATGAGACTAGTGAGTGTGAAAAAAGGTACATATGCTTGTAGGAACTATAGGCAATGTAGATTCATTGCTAACAGTTCCTTTATGTTTTTCCATCATTTGCATTACACCATATGGGCGAAAGATTACTTTAACTGTAATACAGAATTTGTGGTTTACATTGCACAATGTGTAACATGTGCACATTACTATGTGGGAAAAACTACGAGAACTTTGAAATGTAGAGTCTATGAACATGCTTTGGCTATAAAAAACAAGGATTCAAACAACTCACTTGCTAAGCATGCTTTAAATTGTGTTGATTTTAAAAAAATTTAGTTTTTTGTAGTAGAAAAAGTTGAAAACACCATTTTTGGGGGGGATATGAATAACGTGTTGGAACGTAAAGAAACATTCTGGCAATTATTTTTAGGGGCTAATCAAACACCGGGACTAAACGAGTCCATTAATTTAAAATGTTTTTTATTGAATAACTAAACATTTAATAGATATACATTATATTTATATGTAAAAGTACAGTGGCATTTTTAAAAAAACATTTAATAATGTATTTTATTGACTAATGATGTCATAGCCTGTGTATATTTTATAAAAGGAAGTTTGGGTGGAATTTGCCTTTTTTTCTGAAGAAGTTCACGGAATAAATCAGTGGATGAAAGCGCTAAATCATTTGTTTTTGTGGTATGTGGTTTGGCACTTGGATCTGATACACCTTTTACAGTTTAGTGGTAAATCACTTTGTGTATGGTGTGCAGGGTCCTGGTTTTGAGCCTTGCAGGAGCTGTTTATTTTGTTGCTGGACAGAACACAGCCCATTGGATACAGAGTGATTAAGGCACTTTAAAGCAGTTGTAAGCAGGTTTGCACGAGTTTGCACGACTATAAGCAATGCTAACCTCCAGTTATGTTTTCATACACTCAAGTTAGCTTCTAAATTGCTTAACCCGTGTAGGCAGTGCTTAGCTCTGTGCAAACCCATGCAAACCTGCTTACAACTGTTTTAAAGTGCCTTAATCACTCTGTATCTGATGGGCCATGTTCTGCCCAGTAACAAAATAAATAGCACTTGCAAGGCTCAAACCAAGGACTCTACACAAAGTGATGTACCACTAAGCCATGACATATACACAGATATTCAATGTTTCAGAAACATATCAGCCAGTCCTGTCATACAACAGTACAGAGAATGTATACCAACATCTAGATGTTGTTTCACTAACTCTATATACATATATATCACTATCTATGCACCTATAGATATATATCTGTTAGCAGATAAATATATCTGTATAGGTATATATGGCCATACATCTGTAGATAGCAATTGCAGATTAACAAATACACCTATGTCCACATGCACCATTAATGGGGTTGAGAGGCCCCACACACTATACGTCTTGTATGAATAGGCATCCCCCCACAGCCAAGCACATGCACCCTGCAATGCACTACCAAGTACAGTCTACCTCCCATAGGACATGTAGTATGTGGAAGCCATCAACATCCACAGGATGCAGATACACAGACACAGATATGCAGATACAGATGTACACACACACACACACACACACACATATATATATATATATATATATATATATATATATACATATATATATCTAATATACATGTGACTACACATACACATGCAGATATATGTACAGTAAGATACATATGTAGGAGGTGCACACAATATGGAACAGCCACTATGCCTACAGTTAACACCTGAACAACTGGACGCTGTATAGGCGACAAATGCTAATGTCAATCGTTGCCTGCAACATATACCCATAGAAAGGACATAGGAAAGACACCACACACAGGTTTGCAGAAATGGGAATCCTTTAATTGTGTACTATAACAGTTCTATATGCCATGTCATATAGATGTTCAGATACTGACAACCATATAAACAGAGTACTGACACTGTGAAACAGTTACACTAATACAGTAGTCTGGAAAGGTTCACAACTGTTGCTGTCCAGGCCAAGTCATTTAGAATGTACAATACTGCAGACAGACTGGGCCACAGGGTACCACACAATCAACAGTATGTACTGCAGGTGTGTAGTTCAGCAGCCTCTATCTACACTCTGTACAAATTCCGTAGGAGGTAAAAATGTTTTGTGATCAAATGGGTTGTACCTGGTACATAACAAGGCATAATGTACAGAACAGTCTGTATGGCAGGAGGCAGCAGGCTTGCAAAACCCCAAGTCATGTAAGTAATGTCAATATAGGTGGAGTATACAGTACTGTACATCCAGATACCTTTTGGCAGCTCACCCTGATACCCCCACATTTTGTAACAGCCTAGGTCATTTATGGTGCTCCCCACCTAGACTCAATAATACAGGCTCATATACCACTGTTACATACACTGGCCTCTGCAGTGCATAAGGGTGCACATGTGTTGTGTAGGTGATGCTCACACATATATGGCCCCAGCCCCACTGTATGTGTGGGGGATACAACAGCAGTAGACTAATAGCAACAATGGCAGTGTGATATCCTCACAGCCCACTACAGAACAACCCCCAACAGCATGACATATGTGCAAAACTTGGTATGTAGATGGAGGACAGAGGCTGGAACACAGGCACATATGTGGAACACTGTTACCATACACTAAGCAAGGTGCTGGTGTTACAGGATAGTCTGCAACATACCCTTAGTCAGGGAATTGCGGTTAGAAATAGACATGGATGTAGCCGAGTACTGATAGCACGCAACACATACACTGCCAGTGTAATATCTGACACAGGACCTGTGTGGTGGATGGACAGCACTTGATAGGCATACCTCTGTCCAGCAAAAGGTTAGGCCCACAGTAGTGGGCTATGCAGACAGACTGCATTCCATACACTAGTATGTATACACACACACACACACACACACACACACACACACACACACACACACACACACACACACACACACACACACCCTGTAACACCAATACTATGCAAAGCATGACACAAATCTACACACAGTCTGTCTGTAGTTCCTGATCCTCCTACAAATATATGGCCACTCTGAGTGTGTAGGGTCTCCTGTAAGAGGTATTGCTACTTGCTGTCTCTATCACTGATGCCCACACACAGGAAGGATGTCCATCACACAGGAAATGTAAAGGGACCACACTCACATGCTGTAGGGATTTATAGTGGGTGGTTTCCATGACAGTGGTAATTGAATGTAGTACATATGTGCAATTATATATATATGTATATATATATATATATATATATATATATATATATATATGGCTATCTGGATAAGTACATGTACATATATTTCCACCATATGTCCTGGACATGGAGTGTAGCTGTACCCCAGCCCCTACAGTCCCAAAGTCGTAGTGCAAGGGGATGACAGGTATGTATAGCAGGTATATTACTAGACTGTTGCTACTGTCATTGGGATTGTCTTCAGAGACATGGTGTGTGTGGATGCTGACATTTGCTTATAACATGTGTGCCATTGGCTACTGATAGACATCCTAAAAAAATCATTGTAAAGTACCGCTGCTAGCATGTAATGCCCCTGTGGAGTGCAGCAGAGATATTGGCCACTATATGTGGAACTTTGGACACACCCTGTACAGTCCAGAGGTATACACATAATCCCTTAGTGCACCACATGTGTAACAGGCCTGACAATATGGATATAGACAGCCATGTAGATGGGTATAACACATAACGAATGGTATACATTTGGCACCATAGGTGTTGGATTCACACACTCCTATCTGGCCTGACACATAATGACTGCTGGTACAGGGGTGTCATGGACACATACTACCCACTAGATATTGACATACATCTGTACAGCATCCCACTGCTCTGTCTGACATACATGATGTTTAAGGGAGGCCCAGCAACAGTACATCTGGCAAGTATCTGCACATAACATCCCACTGGTTAAGTACACTAAGCTGCTAGGCATGTAACAATGCACTGTGCAGGCTACAGACAGACTGGCTCAACACTGGCCTACATCTCGTATGGGGGAATGCACATGTACCTGCATATATAGCAGGCTCAACAGCCATGTCACAGCACAGGATAAGATACACCTGTGTGACAGTGCATAACCACAACCAATGTGAACACAGCAACAACCACATATGGTAAGCCAGCATAATATTACAGTATATGGACTATCTGTTCTACAACATCCTCATATGTGCCACTCACAGAATGACCCTACATATACTGGGCTGCTACACTGTTTGGTCTGATGGCTGTCTGTGGTATGGGACATGTGTATGTGTGTGTATGGCCCTACAAACATATACGGCAAAATGGTACCATACAGCGGGGCAGCATGTAACATCTGATAGAAGGGGAGATAGAATAATGACATCTACCACAGTCTGTACACAAGCTGAAGTACATATTAACAATACACACACTGCCAACATTCACTATCACTACACAGACCTCAGTACTGTACAAACATCCACAGAATGTCCAACTTGTGTCATGACATATAACCTCTACCTGTACATGACATGTGTAGCAATCTCATATATCACTGGCTTGTTATCAGATATGATAACAGTATTTATGGTGTACAGCACATATGCACCACTTCATGCATGCCATATGTAAAAAGGTTGACAGAGCTGTGGCTGACAGCACATACACAGGGCCGGTATAGACATCTTGCTGTGATAACCTCATATATTTTCCATTGTAACAGGGTTTGTTGCAACATATGTCCTATGAGGGATATGAAGTCAGTAGCTGTCATGGCCTTCACCATCTACAGACTGCAATCCTCACACTACTGTCTGCATTCCACAGATTGATGCACTGTGGCTAACACATGAAACCATATGCACAACACTGGCCAGTCTGCAGATAACCCTGCAGATGGGGATTCCTCATATACATGGAATTGACATGGGAGGTATTGCGACATGTACGACAGGCATATCCAGATAAACACTGTTAAACCAACATTACTCCAAATGCAGTATAGCAGCACTTACAGTCTGTAGTCAGGTCAGGGACATCTCCCTCCTGTTTGTTGCCCTCTTTCCACAGTGTATGTTGTTAGAGGTAAATCCCCAATCCATCTGAGATGCTGTTTGCCAAACATCAGATCTAGTTCCTGCTCACAGTGATTGCAAAGGGCCAACACCACCATGATGTTCCTAGGTATTGGAGTGTGTTTCCATGCAATTGGCTATGTGATTGTTACCACAGCTGTTCCACATGCAATCAGCTAGGGGAGGGCTGCAATTTGTGCAGAGGCCATCAGCTGATCATGAGCAGCACATAAAACAGACATGCTGCTGCCTAAGCAGGTGTGGGTCTCCACATCCACCAGAGAGGGAGTGGGGCAGGCAGACAGAGGCAGATACATGTCAGGGAGGGGAGGGAAGAGCAAAACTGAAGGATGTTTGTGTCACACACCTACCAGCACAGGGTATCAAACCCCCGACAACTATGTAGTGCTATCACAGTTCTATGCAGTTATTGGATGCACCACATGGGTTACCTGATGTGGCGAACTCAGAACATATATGTGAGGGTGAGTGACATCTGCAACAGGGATACGGTCGATAAACGGTAGGTGTCATACATGTGCCTGTCTGCATGAACAGGTGCCGGCATCAACACAGGCACACTCATACAGGGACACACACACATTTACACACTTGGCAGGGTCAGGAGTGCAACGCATCACTAGTGGGATTGCCACAACACATCAATGTGCAGGTATCACATGCACCACATGGGTCATATGGAGGCTGTTTGGGCAAAGAGTATGAGGAGATGTCAGACATCAGACAGCATGCTTCAGTATGCCATGGGAGCTTGTAGTGAGTGTGGAAGTGGACATATGCACCATACAACACACACACATGAACACACAGGGTGCCAGTTCTGATATGCATGGGTGCATGTCTACAAGGGTGTGTGGTGGTCAACTGTGCCAGCAGGCTGTACAAGGGTAGGCAATGGGTATATCTTGGCATCAGGCCACATGACAATGGTCTGCATTGTGGCTCAGGCCTTTAGTTACTGCATTTGACCACACAGGTGGGTATTGCATCCCCCATCCAGTCACCTGGTTGACTGTTGTGTGTGGCCAATGCTGTACACCACATGCCATGTATGTGTTCCTTAGTCCATGACATGGATGGTGTCTGGGATGTGCACACCTCCTACATGCATGTCCAGTGACATGTGAAACTGTACCTGGGGTGTCTGGCCCATGTTGTGAACACAGATTATCATCAAATATCCCAGTCTTGCCCACCTGTGGCAGGAACTGGTAATGGACAGCAGGTTTACCCTTCACCTACATTGATAGCATGTTAACAGCATTCGCTGATGTCAGTGTCATCTGTCCATACAGGACATGTTGTCAGGCATGGTATGTCCGTTGTGAGTCACATGTGAAGGCACCACAGGTGGTGCAGGTGTCCATTGAGGAACATGGTGGTGGTGCACTGTCTGCATGTACGTGCATATTGGACGGATGGGCAGGGTGACATGCTCTCTGTAGCCCACTGCTATCACTGCATAGTTACTATCAGTGGTCAATATGCAGTGTACTACCCACATATTGGCTGTTGCCTAGGCGTGTATGCGAGTATGACACATGGGTTGAGTGTGTGCTCTGAGTAATAGTGGGGTTGCTAATTTGGATTGGCTGGCCTTGATGTCACATGTATGGGTATGGCTTTGCACCCCAGCCTCCCAGCTAATTTACATCTGTTATCCCTGTATGGTTGACATTGTGATATATAGTAGGGCCACCATAAAAGTAATAAGTAAAACCCCTTCACATTGACCTGAGGTGTCACACACTCACCTCTACACAGACACACACACACACACACACACACACACACACACACACACACACACACACTTGTCATGTCTGGGAGTAGAACCCCTAACTAATTAGTTTATTACACTACAGCACTACGCAGTTTTAGTACACACTACGGGCATTACAGGAGTACTTCTTCCCCAAAGGTGTATTTCACAGTGACTGACATCAGCAGGATTACCAAGTAGGGCATTTCAACTGTACTGCAAGTGACTAACCTAAAATGCATTGCTCTCTGCATAGACAGTGAGACACACACAAAACATCCTCAACTGTCATGTGTGGGTATAGAACCCTTGACCAAGGCCTATATCACACTATAGCATGGAGCAGTTATAGGTCATACTACAGGGATTACTGAAGAACTTTCTCCCCAAAGTTGTATTTCACAATGAATGACAGCAGGATTGGCAAAGTAAGGCATTTGAAATGTACTGCGAGTGAGTAGCCTATGATGCATTGCTCCATAGACAGACATTGAAACACACACAAAACACCCAGAGCTGTCATGGAACCCTACCACAGTTCTAAACCACACTACAGCAGTACGCAGTTACAGGACATACTACAGGGATTACTGGGCTATGACTTTCCCAGAGGTGTATTTCTAGGTGAGTGACATCAGCAGCCTTGCCAAAGTTGAGTATATGAATTGTATGGGGTGTGAGTGACTTAAAAAAGCATTGCTCTTTACTCAGTCAGACACACACACGCACACACACACACACACAAATATACACACAGTTGCCGGGTCTGGGGTTAGAACACCTATCTATCTACTTTATCACACTACAGCAGTATGCAGTTACAGGATGCGCTAGGGAGGTTATTGGGCTATGATTTCCCCAGAGGTGCATTTCTAGGTGATTGACATCAGCAGCCTTGCCAAAGTTGAGTATATGAATTGTATGGGGTGTGAGCGGCCTAAAAAGAATTATTCTCTACTCAGTCAGACACACACAGATTCACAGTTGCCAGGTCTGAGGTTAGAACACCTACTTAACTACTTTCTCACACTATAGCAGTACGCAGTTACAGGATGTGCTACAGAGATTACTAGGCTATTATTTCCACAGAGGTGTATTTCTAGGTGAGTGACAGCAGCCTTGCCAAAGTTGAGTATATGAATTGTACCAGGTGTGAGTGGCCTAAAAAGCATTGCTCTCTACACAGTCAGACACACACACACAGATTCACACACAGTTGCCAGGTCTAGGGTTAGAACACCTACCTAACTACTTTATCACACTACAGCAGTGGGTTCCTATCAGTTCGTCAAAACTTCAGCAGTTTGAACACCATATGTTCGAACTGTGAAGTTCAAAAACTGATTATCGTGAAGCCGCAGAACACTGAATTTTTTCCCAGGGAAAGAATTTGGTGGGCCATCTCTGTGGCTTCATTATTTTCAGCACTGTGGTGGAAAGTTACAGGTCAGATTCAGGTAAGTGTGTCATTGTGCGGACATTAGGGCTAGGGTGTGGGTTAGGGTGCGGGTGAGGTGGGTGTGTGATAGTGACAGACTTTAGGGTTAGGGCAGGATAGGTGAGTTAGGGTTAGGGCACGGGTCAGGTGAGTGTGCGATAGTGACACACCTTATGGTTAGGGTTAGGGTTAAGGTAAGTGGATAGATAGTAGTGTATGTACAGTTTAGTGTAGGGTTAGATGTAGGATTTTAAGCATATGTGTGTGGATTGCTGTTTTTTTGGTGTGCTTGTGTTATGTGTGTGTTTCTTGGAACAGCGATTTTTTTTCCCTGGGGAAAAAATCGCTGTTCTAAGCTTTCAAAGTTTTTGCACTTGGAGGTTAGAAGTTCGAACATGTGGTGTTCGAACTTCTGCCATTTCGTCGAAGTGATATAGACCCTACAGCAGTACGCAGTTACAGGATGCGCTACAGAGATTACTGTGCTATCATTTCCACAGAGGTGTATTTCTAGGTGAGTAACATCAGCAGCTTTGCCAAAGTTGAGTATATGAATTGTACGGGGTGTGAGTGGCCTAAAAAGCATTGCTCTCTACTCAGTCAGGCACGCACAGATTCACACACAGATACACAGTTGCCAGGTGGGGGGGGGGGTTAGAACACCTACCTAACTATTTTATCACACTACAGCAGTACACAGTTACAGGATGCACTCCAGAGATTACTGAGCTATTATTTCCACAGAGGTGTATTTCTAGTTGAGTGACATCAACAGCCTTTCCAAAGTTGAGTATATGAATTGTACGGGGTGTGAGTGGCCTATAAAGCATTTCTCTCTACACAGTCAGAAACAGAGAGACACACACACAAACAGACACTCAAACAGTTGCCAAGTCTAGGGTTAGAACTACTACCTAACTAGTTTATCACAACAGCAGTACGCTGTTATGGGACACACCATGGGGATTACTGAGCTACAGCTCTCCCAAAGGTGTATTTCACATTGGATGACCTCAGCAGGCTTGTCATGATACTGCTATGGGGAGGGTGTGTGTTCATGGGCCAAAACCCATTCATGTAAGGGTTGACATGCCGCATGCGGGCACACACTGGATCATATGCCACAGGTACGTGTATACAGCTACTAGGTGACTACTTCCTTGTACGGTCATGTTGCACAGCCGGCATGTGCAACACACTGTCATATTGACAGATACTGGTGGCTAGTATCTGCAGTGAGTGACACCTGCACCTCATGTGGTTGGGGCCCTTTGGCTGTGTGCTGGGTGGGACAGGCCCAGATGGCTCCTTGTCATGGTCACCCTCTTCCACACATCTATGTCCATCTATCTTATCTTATTATAGTGTGTTGTCCTTACATATATGTCTGCATTCCTATCCACTGTGTGTGCAAGGCAGGAGTGGTGCATACTGACATGTTTCTGCACTAAGAACTGTAACTGCCAGATATGTCTGGTCCACTGGTGTTTGCTGACATGGCTGTCATGTGTTTAAGTGTGTGAGCATGCCCAGTCTGACCTTTCAGTATGTTGTTGACTGACATTGCCTTCATTCCTCTAAGTGCGTGAGCATGCCCAGTATGGCCATCTATATTGCATGTGTGGATCAAGTCCAGGTAGTTTGTACTGCGGTGCTGACCTTTGTGTTGTACACCGACAGGTGGCATGCTGTGTCTGCAGGGTCTACATCGGTCATTTGGCATTGACTGTTGCTACATTTCTGCATAGCGGGGGGGGGGGGCACCTGACTGTTTCTACATTTCTTCACAGGGGTGGGGGGACACACTTGACTGTTACTATAATTGTACGTAGGATGGTGGGGCACATCTGACACTTTTACACATTTGCTAGGACTGTACTGGTATGTTGGGTACACCATTTCAGTCTGTAGTCTTACCTACCGTGCTGGCTAGAGGCATACCAGTGTACTACAGATCTTAGTTTTAACTACCTACATATTAGTTTCTGACTTCCTAGCCTTCACAACTTACATCCAACTGCCTGGCCTGCTGTAGTCTGTCTGTGTAGGCCTGGGGAAGGGGTTACCCATAGGGCTCATTCAGTGGCCATAGTACAGCATTTGTTTGTGTTTGTCTGCACCTATCTTGCTGGCTGTAGCTGTTGTTGGGTATGTGCCCCCCCAACTGGCATGTGTGAGTCACTTAACCTGTGGGTGTCCCAGTATTGAGGGTGGTGCTGCAGGGCTGCCTATGTTGGATGCACATAGTACACTCTCTATACATGGTTGAGTACAGGTAGTGTCATGTTTGGGATCCCTTTTACTGTATGTGCAAGTCAGAGAGAGGTGTCATTCGCTGGGTCCCTACTGTGTCAGTGCATGTGCTATGTGTTGCCTCTTTGCTGAGGCCAGGGCATACTGGGCATGCCTCCTTCTGCCTACTGGGGCAGGCTCAGGTTGTTCCTCCTCTGAGTCACTCTGTGTCTGTGCAGGACTTGGCACTGGTGAGGAGATATGTGGCCCTGCCCCATGCTGTTCTTGCTGCAGCTGTTTCTGCAGGATCATATTGTGTATCATGGCACATACAAGGACCAATTTGGGTACATGTAGTTGGTGAGTACTGCAAGGCTCTACTGGATGTGTCCAGATACCAGAACCGTGACTTGAGCATCCCAAACACACGCTCTATTATGATTTGTGTTTGTGCCTTATTATGGAGTTCTTGTTTGGGTGTGTGTGCATTTCTGATGGGTGTCATCAGCCATGGCTCCAGTGCGTATCCAGCATCCCCCACTAGGTGACCATGTGGGATGTCCCCATTGTCAAATGTCTGGTACAGCTGCGTCAGATGCCAGATGTGAGAATCGTGGTAGCTTCCAGGGCAGCCAGCACACACATTCATTATCATGCCCTGGGCATCACACACAACCTGGCAGTTGATGGAGGGGAAGCCCTTGCAGTTGAGGTGCTTTAATGCATATGTGCATGCAGTCTATTGCACCCACTACCTCTGGGTATGCTGCTATTTGGTGGAAGAGACGCATATTGCTGGCCAACGCCTCACGGGTGATGGGGAAATATACGTACTCACCGACATGTGCTGACATGGCATCCAGGAACTGGTGGAAGACCCTGGATGCTGATGCCTGTGAAATCCCCATCATATCCCCAGTTGGCCTTTGGAAGGTACCTGTAGCTAGTATTCTTAGGCCTACACATACCTTGGTATCCACTGGGATGGGTTCCCCTCTGTTAGTTCTGTGTGTGAGACGTGGCCGGCACAGCTTGACAATTTACTGTAGGAGGTCCCTGTCCACCCTATAGTGCTCCACTATCTCCAGCTCATGCATCCTTGGTAAGTTACCCTGGGTCTGTACACTCTTCTCTGTCTCTTCACTGTGGGCTGCTCAGCAGCATTCACATACTCTCCACCCTCAGCCTCTTGCACATGCTGGTTTATGATAGCAAAAGCAGCCCCTAACATTTTTTCTCTTGCTTTCGTTTTGTAAAATTTCCCCGTATGTATACAGCAGTGGTGCAGAGGTTTTGGGAAAAACAAGGGGAAAGGTGTTTGCATAGTTTATAGTGGTGTGCTGGGCTGGGCTACTGTCTGTGTAATTGGCTGTTTCTGATACATTTCACCAGTCAGCTAAGCTAGTTCTCCTTGATTACCTTCCTACTGCTGTTTTCCCTTCCCATTGCCTCCCTGTTTATGCCTGTGTGCGCACCGCGCAGAGTGCACAGAGCTGCTATTTCCTGGTTTAACCTCCTTTTTCTTCCTGTAAAACCTGGTGTGAGGTGCACACACCTGCTTACACTTTGTAAAGAGTGCTAGGCAATTTGGACACACCTCTAGCTTAGCTGTGCTAAGCTAGGAGCAGTCCAGAGCCACAGGGCTCTAATCCACTTACAGTATGCCTGACACACACACCCATGATGCCACTTATATCCTAGTCTTGCACCCAGCTATTTATACTCTTACACTCTTGGGACCTGCCTCACACCCTGGGGAAATCTGGGATTCACTATCCTTCCCCTCATTTGCATAGGATTGCCTGCTAATGCATAGTTACATGTCCCACACTGAGCCTCCCCCCTTAGCAACCATTACTCACTAGCCAGGTTGTCTTATGCCTGCCATTGACTTGCATGGCAGAATACTGCTTTTAGTTAGAATGCTCATTATAAATTTATTTTTTTATATTGCCTCCGATCCTGTTTGCGCGCTGCTGCCCTATGCTTAAACAGCCAAGATCAGCAAAAAAAAAATAAAAGTTTTTTTTTTTTTTTTTTTTTTAAACAGTTTGCAATGCCAGTGGCCTTCTACTTGGCCATTAGCATGCTTCCTCAATAATATGCAGCATTTATTTGGAGGTGTCAATAGCTCCATTTTGTAGTTTGCAGAAATGTACTTGGTTACTAACCGAGTACATTTCTGCAGATTGCACTAGTCTTGCACGGACTATTGCAAGCTTCCTGGATTGCAAAATCACCTAATTTGCATGGATTTCTCCTGCAAATTAGGTGATTTGCATACCAGGGCTTAGTCCATGCAGAATTAGTGCTGGAGCTCTCGACTACGCCCCTGCCAGCTGTTCCTGGATCACACAGCAGACATATTGTCTGTGTGAGCTCCTGCACTCATCTTGCATTCCGTGCAAGCTTTTGAGAATCCGGGGGAGTGTTTTGAAGGTAAAACAGAAGCTCTTCAACTTCTGAGTTATATATTAATCGTAATACAAAAACTATGAAATTAACAAGCATGTTCTTTAGAACTAACAGCTTTATAAATCATTAGTGCTGGCAGGTTAGACAGAGAATGTGCAACAATCACATAATATGTAGTGTAATTATTCTTGATTAAACTATAATTCATTTATTAACCTAATGATTTACATGTATTGTAAATGTTTGTCAGGTAGTTCTATAAGTTACGATATTTATTATATGTAAAAGAAATTTAGTGGTACATTTCTACTCATCCAGTCAAGACTTAATATAAAATTACCATAATCTATTCTCTTAACTAGTTTCTAGTCACAATACGATTCCACCTATGATGATACTAAACATATTTCAGATTATCCATTTGTAGAAATATTGTTCATAGTTATATTTAAAGTTACAATGGATGCCATTTGCAGTTTTGCATTTCTCCCAAGGTCCTTTTTATATTTAACCAAATACATTTGGTAAATATATGAGACCAAAATATATCTAACAAATCAGTGACTAGGTTATCATTACATTTTGAATAATATGGAGAAGATAATTTGCCCACTGGTGTTATTTTGTGAGAAGATAAGTATGCACTATGCAACAACATAAATTGGCAATGAATGAACCTTGGTAAGGTAATCATTTATAGATGTTCCACTGTATTAGTTTCAAATTTCAAAAATATATATTTATTTTAGAAGAACACCCCAAATAATTTTGCAAATGTACTACCAAGCAATATTTAAAACTTATAATATAATTAAAAGACATGACAAGTTCATGCAAAATAAGTTGAATGTATCTTTATCGTATTTGAGAAGTGGCATAAACTTTAGTGTGGCAATACTGACCAAACTTAGGACAAGGTCAGGCAAAGATTTTATCTTCCACTTTGAAGGCATAACACTGTTAAAATTTCCTTACTATTTTCTGTAAAATGAGAGAGGTGCATATTATGTATATGACATTACTCATCTTAAAGTGGTACATTGTTTATTGTAGCATTTGGGTTAAAAGAGGCTGCCAAATAAGAACATTTAAATACGTCCATTTTCTTTAACAAAGAATTAAAGTCGAAAGAAAATTAATACTTTTAAATGCGAAGGTGTATGATGAAATGCTTTGAATTACCATATGAATCCATAATGAAGTATTATATGGATTAATTTCATTTTGACTTCAGTTAGATAATATTCTAATATTCCCAGATGCAAGGTAAATAACTGGATTTTGGTAACTTTAGACCATCTATGATGTTAGGTTCAGAAGGTCCAATCAAGAACACTCCGGAATATGTATTTTTCCAAATAAAATTTATGAGAAATGTATTGAGTGTCTTAAAATACCCTGGTATAATGTATGCAATTGTATTACTGCAAAATAAGAGACAATGACAACATTCACTTTAATTATGAAGGATTTTGCAAAAAACTTAAACTTGAGTTTAGACTGCTACATGAGGTCATGTTTTGGATTGTATGTTTAACAATATTAAATTCAGATGACAAAGTGATGCTGACTCCACTTTATATTTAAACACAAAGTATATAAGTTTATCAAGTGATTTGTTTATGTTAGGAAAGTGGCATCCTTTTCGATTCCTAATTACAATCTTAAGTTGAAGAAATATTTCCATTGATTACCAAGCAAGTAATGGCAATTTCATAGAAATCTATAATGACATTCTATATTTGTCAGGGATGATACATTCTGGGCTGGTCACAGAGAATGGGAACTTGGACTTGATCAAATGCCTTATTAGCATGTACTGCAAATAAATCCATTGGTATATTCATTTTTATTACGGTATAGAACTAGATCTAATATAATGTATTCATCTTGTGTTTGTCTCTCTCTTCCATGCATATGACAGAAATCTTGATTTAGTTTAACTGGCCTTGTCCTAAAGGTTTGGCTAAGACTGTAATGTATAGTTTAACACCTAGTTTAATAGAAGACTGGGTGATACTTTTGGTTGGCAGAGGTTCAGTATTCATTGAGTGTATATTAACCTAGATTGATTCATATGTCAATCCAAAAACCCACTATTTAAAACATATATGTAACCTCTGAAGAATAAGAGCCAGATAAGATTTATATTTTCAATAAAAAGAATATCAGATCCATCTAAGCCTGGTGTCTTATGGGGTTTATATCAGATTATCAAAAGCTGACAATATCGAAGCACAAAACTTCAAACTTGCAACTTCGAAATCTGACAACATTGAACATGAAAAAAAAAAACACTAAACACCCAAAACAACATAAAAAACACTCTATGGCAGGGGGCATGCCCCCCTGCACCCCCACACCCCCCGCTACTTAAATATACCAACTTCGAGATCGTACTACAGTGCAGTAAAGGGAAATCTTCCCTTCATGCACTCTATGGCAATCTCCGCTTTACGTTTCAATGTTTTCCGTTTTCAAGGTTGCAAGTTCAAAGTTTTGAGCTTCGAACTTGTCATCTTTCAGTATTATGATATACACCGGTCTTATGTGATCTTAAGGACTTAAATGCTTCAGAAATTTGATGTACAGAGTAAAAATCAGCTTATTATTTGGAATTCTAGTAGGACTAAAGTTAGTCATGAAAATGTTATATCAGACGATTTAATGTGAGGTGTTGATGCATATACGATATTGTAAGTATTAAAGAAAAGTGGAAGCAATTACTGGGGTTTGCTACATGGTAAATTATTTCTTTACTAGAAATAATTTTAACAGAAGTATGCTTAAGCTTTATGATACTTGCAAGTTACTTAGAGAGAATACAGGCCCAATCAGTATATTTGACATATTTTTTCTTTTCTCAAAAATTGATCGGTTATTGGCCTGAAAGTTTTTATTTTGAATTCACTTTGAGCTAAAATTGGAGTTGAATACTTTGAATCATCAGTTTTCCATTGGTCTTTATTCAGTTTAGTAATCTGTAGATCTAATATAGTTATTTTTTAATTTTAGATTTCTTTAGAAAAGATTCTTTAATAATTAGAATCTCTTGTAATGCAATTAAAATCGCTTTTAATGTAACTTTAAATGTTGCCCATCAGTCACTCAGGTGGAATAGAGGGATAAAGCCCTGACTATGACCTGGTTTAAATTAATATCTTGAATGACTGATGGAAGCAACAGGAAGAGATGGAAATTAGCATCCTGGAGTGGGTGGGTGGACAAATGGGCATCTACTAGGTTGATCCCTGGCATAGGCTGGACAAGACACTTTGGTAGGTATGCCTAAATAAGGAGAAGAAGGTGAAGACATGGCTGATCTGCTGTGATATGCTGCAAATCTCCATTGTACTTTTGCCCCTGGCATAGCATTAGGTTCACAAGGGAGGGGGAAATGGGTAAGACATAAGTAACCTCCGTGGATGGATGCACAGACGTGCAAAGCTCCCAGATGCCTAGTTTCATAACCAGACACAGCAATATTAGATTGAAAATCTGGGGATAAGATGACAGTTAGTAGACATGGCAGGGATAGATACCAGGGTGCCAAGCCAGTGCAACACAGGCTAACTGTCTGATTAAGTGACTTGCACAGAGTCACAAAGTAGGAAAATAGAGGTAGAAGTAATCAAATCCTGTACCACGGAGACAGGAAGCAGTACCATAAGGGACAGAAGAAACACAAAAAATGTTGTCCATCAAATATGAAATAGTATGTTATTGTCAATGATATTGCAGAAAGTGGTGCTTCACTGGATTTTGACAATCAAGGACCGAGTCACCAATTAGATTTAGGACTTAAGGCCATATGAATTTTATACAAAGAAGCATTAAGGAGGGATCAGCAATGATGGTAGTTCCATTTTGCATTCCACATTATATTTGCTCCAAGTTTTTGACAGCCAAAGGAAGTTGAATCTGGACCACATTGTATGTGGGGAAGAGAAGAAAGTAAAGTCTTTGCTGTCAGAATGTAAGAATATATAAGAATCAAAAGAGGTCATTTATATTCATTATTTTTTAAGAAAACAGGAAAAGGACATATAGAGCCTAACCTACCACATTCAGAGCTCAGGTTTAAGTTCTAGTCCCTTGCCTATACCTCACAATATCTAACAGTCAAAATAGATATACTCAACATTTCAAAGCCCCTCTGCATCCCCACTCCCCCTGCAAATTATGATAATCATTTCAAATGCTGGGACCCGCTAGAGTGAGTCCCAAAACATGGAGACTGAATTGCCAAAAGATAGGACTTACATATACTAAGCCTGAAATGCCATTTCTCAGAATATTCCCTTTTCTGCAAGGTATGGTGATGTCAGAGTTAGGAAGTTTTAAGGAGAAGAGAAATTTTTGAGATTCACTGCTCTCCTGCGTTTTCGATCTTTTTTCAGCTTTTTGGCACTCGGCATTTTGAATGCTGACATTTCAATAGGGGGCCACAACTTATATATACCAACTCTAGGATTATACAACTGTCGAAAAGGACAAATAGCAAGTAGATATTTTGTGCCAGCAACAGCTTTTAGATATTTTGAATATAGATCAAATGAATATATATATATATATATATATATATATATATATATATATATATATATATATATATATATGGGTTCCATACACTAGATCAAATTTTTACTAATTCAAAATAGTGCATGGAATGCTCACTGCAGCGAAAGTGTACTTAATCGAAAGTGCACTTACGCAAAGTTCAGTACAACGAACGGGTGTTGTACTGAACTTCCGTGCAGTACTCATGGACCTTAGGGTTAGGGCACGGGTCATAGTCAGGCTATCCCCTTACCATGACCCATGCCCTAACCCTAAGGTCTGTGATGACTGCAGCCCAGTGAAGGACATAGCAATGTCCTCCACTATGGTGCGATAGTCACGGACATTAGGGTTGGGGCATGGGTTAGGGTAAGGGGATAGCTTTACTAACTATCCCCTTTCCCTAACTCGTGCTGTAACCCTAAGGTCCATAGTGGAGGACATAGCTTGTCTTTTATGTCCTCCACTGTGCTGCGGTGTTTTCGGTGAAGTGCACTTACGCTAAAGTTCACTTTCGTTAAAGTGAACTTTCTCAGAAGTGAGGCTTCCTATTACAAGTTCGAAGTAGTGAACTTTCATTCTTGTAATAGGAATCGATATATATATATATATATATATATATATATATATATATATATATATATATGGGTCTATGTCTTTTAAGCAAAAACTCACTTCACCGAACAGTAGTTCGCCAACTCTAGTATACCGAATATACACTTTAAGCAAAAGAACACTGTCTAACCTATAAGATCAAATATTCCCAGCCTGTTATTGTCTATTCTAAGTGTTTGAACTCATTTAATACAAGAGACAATAGTGCAAGAATACACAGTAATTTGCAGACTCTTAGTCACAATTATTGAACTGAAATGTATTTGACTTTATTTTTACTGTTTGATGCATCATGTATGACACAGGCAATAACCATCACAATGATCACCACCACTTTGAATATTAAAATGAAGAACAGCCATTAGAAGAAGTTCAATAAAATATTGTTAATAGCCTATAAAATTAAAAGCAAGGACTGGTGCCCCTGGCAGGTTTTCTTCCTATCTTTTTTATATATAACCTAGTTACTTTGTTTGGAGTAACATTACAATTGACAACATTTTCTTATAAAGTAATATGGGAATAACATCAGTTAATTGAGTTTCATGGGAAAGGAAATCCATTCCTTGGAATTCATCATTACTATTTTTCCATTAATTATAATTCATTTCAGTGCAAACCACCATGCATTATTTGCATCATATTCTTAAAGATCCAACACTAAATCCTGGACAGATGTTCTAAGTCATATATCCAAGACATATGACTTTACCTCTCCATCCTCCAACAAAAGATATACTATTTGGTCCACAAAGAATCTTTCAGACTGAAGCCACTTTCTTTTAGAAACTTATTTTTGACTAACTAAAGCAAATGTAGCTTTTCCAGCAGCCACCTGAAAATTCTGTCAAGCACGTAATTTCCTTAATAAACTTCCAAAGATAGAATACCAGCTAAAGAAAGAATTTTAACTGCATTCACAAACTTGCATTTAAAAGGCAAACAATTAATTGTTAAGATCTAAATAACTACTCTGTTTGCTTTCTACTCGATTGTCCATTGGATTGGTCTAGGTGAGAAGAAAACCTTGAAAATTGACTTAGGGAAAAAGAAAAATGTTGGATACCATTAGCCCCTCACTACATTATTTATTCACCAGCCTAAAGTTTCCATAGATATTTATATAAAGCCAGCAGCATGCTTCATTAGCATAGATATTGCATCCCTAATTATGATGTGAATAAGCACGTTCTGGATATGGTACTTGAGGATGTAGCCATGAAGGACATAAGGGAACAGAAGATGGTTGGTTGTCCTCTGCTGAGTGGAGGGAATGAGTTTGTCTGTCACTGAAGCATTCTGTAACATACACCAGAACACTAGCCCTAATACAGAACCATTGACTCTGAGAAGACAGTATATTATAAAACCACACTGAAGATTCAGAGACATCAGTTGGCTGATACGTTTATGCATTGTCCATGTAAATTTTCCATTTATGGATGGTGGATATCTTGGGCACATGTAATATATGTGGTACCTAACTACCATTCATAACAACTAGCTAGAGGTAACTTGCATATCATGTGGCACACATTCATTTTACAATTTCATTGTTAGTAAGTACCTTGTGGAGGGTAGGAGCTCATCCTCAATTATTTTTTTTTGTTTTTAGAGCATAATGACCACCTCTCAGATGTCACATGATGTCTGAAATGGGATATTCTATCTGCAAAACTGAAAAACTATTTGCAGCATGGAAGAAATATATTTGTTTTCAAGAGTTTATGCATTTAAAAGTACAGAAATAAAATTCACAGTGGAAAAAAGCTGCAGTTGTAGCCATTAGGAATCCCATCACTGCAAGTTAACTTGCAAAAATAACTGTAAACCAAGGATCCAGAAATTTGATTTGTTCTGCATCCTGAGCAGAGTAGCCAAGAAGCCTGAAAAGGTACATCATGTCATACTTTTGCATATTGCTTAGGGAGAAACCTGGATGCTATTTAATACTTTTTGTATTCTTGAAGAGGAGAAAGTGAAATCAGCAAAAAATTTAGAGAATACTAGTAAACATTATGAACCATTGAAAGAACCTGCTATTTTCTCATTTGCCCTTACCAATGACATGAAGTACCAAAAGAATATAAAGATTATAAAGATTACAAAGCTGAAGAATCAACACAATGAATGTGAATATGATGATCTGAGCGATTCATTAAGACACAACTGTTTATGGCATAAGAGATTATCAAAAAAGGGGACAGATTATGAAGAGAAGCAAGGCGGATATAAGCAGAAGAAATGAAATTTTAGTACATAGTTAAAAAAGATTAACTGAGGAAATGTAGTGTGTAAAATAAAAGACAACACCGAATCTGATGGAGCAATAATGGAACTGAAGAAAAGAACCATATGAAAATAAAATTTAACAGTAATGAAGACAAGAAAGGGAGCCATGAGGTACAAGAAAAAATGGTGAGCACTTGAAATTCAGTCTTCATGTACTAGGTTTGGTTATATGCATGGGCAAAAAAAGCATTGCCCTACTTTTAATCACATTTATAGAATATGTTCAAGAAAGCTTACATTTTTAAAAATATGCCAAAGGAAAGACGAGTGTAATACTCTGCATGATTCCCCTTGCCCTGCCACACATACCCTTTCTTCTCTCCATCTGTTGACTGTCATTCTTATCTGACTTTCTTATAACAACTATTTTGCCATATAATCTAACTCTTCTCAAATCTGAACTACTTTCTGATCTTTCCTATATCTGTGCAATAATACCTCTGAAATTTTATGACATTTCTGATATCTACTTTTACTCTACTGCACATCCAATGTTTTTTATGTATGGATAGACAGATATGCTTCTTAACATCTCCTATGCACCTCTTTTATTTCAGACTCACTATATAGAAAATGTTTTTGCTGTTGTATAATATTTGAAAACAAAAATGTTTTATTATTGTATTGCATCTAATGTAATGTGTCTATATGATGTAACATAAACCATCTTTTGCAATAATTTAGTATTCTATGATATTTGTTCAATGCTTTTTGTGATGTAACCTAAAGCTCTTCTGCCTGGGCCTCCACTGAAATGAGTACACTGTGGGCCTGGTCAGACTTTCACAGTAAACAGACAATAATAAATAACAACAACAACAACAATAATAATAATAATAATAATAATGATAATTAAAAAGGTCTGTTGAACAGAAGCATGAAATGAGATATTTGTCAGTGCTATTAAAGTAAAAATAATAAGAACAGTGAAACCTTAAAATGCATCAGAAACATTCAGATAAAATTGCAAATCAGATTGCTGGGAAGTAGAGATGAGAATCAATAAACAGAATGTTAAATTTAAATTAGACACAGGTGCAGAGTATAATATTTTGGCTAACCTTGGTGTTGAAGCATTGGTAATTAGAAATGCAGAGAAAAGAGGTCCAGGAGCTGCATGAACATTGGTACATATTCAGGGCACCAAGTGGAGTAATTGGGTCAGACATTACAAGCATGCATATAAAAATGTGATGCAGAACCTTTTTCTAATCATGCCTCTTGAAGGTGTATATTCACTTAATATATGACTATCAATGGGAAAACAAATTCACAGAGAAGGCAAACAGTGCATGTGTTCCTGTACATGCTCATCAACAGTCATGCCTTCAGAGAAAAATATTGAAGACTGTGGAGGTCCATAGTAGTGATCTCCTTCATAACTACTCCACTTTATTTACAGACTTAAGTTTGCTAGGAGAGTTTGTTTGTTTGTGTCTTTCGGCTTTTCCCGGTTAGGGGTCTAATGCATGCAAATAAATCACGATGCTGTGCCAGTTAAACATGGTCCTACTAAAATATTGTAGAGCTTAAGACCTGAAATGACCAAAATCTAAAGTGAATGGAAAGTTTAGGTGTCTATAAGAAGCAATTACAGGCAAAATAATTGGTATGTAGAATAACTACTTCTGTAAAGCATGGCAAAATTTGTATTTCTATTAATCCACAAAATCTGAATGAAGTAATTAAAAGATTATATTATCCATGATTTACATTTAAGGAAGTCCTCTCAACAATGCAAAACGTTGACTTATTTCAGAACAAGATGCAAATCAGGCCTTCTAGCAAATAAAGCTAGAAGAAGAAAGCCACAGATTATTTATTTATTTTTATTTATTTTTATTTTTATTTTACATCTGTTGACTGGGATAGTCCGACTGGATACATGTCCATTTTCAGCAGAGGCCCTGGGAGAAAAGCTCCACAATGATAATAATAATAATAATAATAATAATAATAATAATAATAATAATAATAATAATAATAATAATAATAATATTCTAAGAGAGCAAAGGATTTAGATACAATATTTCAGATAGTTCAACACAGTAGGAACACATAGGCATATGCTAAAGGTTAATAGAGCGAGAAAAAATATGAGATTATATTCACTTAATATTAATAATAATGTAAACTGAATTTAATTTTATGTAAATGTATAATTATGTAAACTTAATATGTCATTCTAAAGATATGGATTCCTTAGATCTTTGTTTAGCATTTCATCAGCACCAGGGCTTTAAAGAAGTACTATTGCAGATATGATTGGCATTGGAGCCGCTGTAAACATAATTGATCATCTATTAATGGAGGAACAAACAGACAAAATGTATGACAAAACACAGAGACTGTCAAATAGAATGAGAAACCATAATTTCATGTTAATTGAGAGCAAATATAAAATAAGGGTGATAAATCAGAAATATGAGTCATTATCTATTGCCCGAGGAACTGAAGTCAGATACAAAAAATGTCAGAACAATTACAACAATGCAGTAGCCAAAAGGCAAACAGGCTTTACATAGGGTTCTAAGAATTCTGTGTATTGCAAATCTTGTACCTGCTATATCTGAGACCACTGTAAATCTGCAACCTGGAAATGGAACTATGAAAAAGGAACAAACATGAAATAGACTATGTTACAGATGCACCAGCTTTAGAATATTATGATGTGAATAAGCCAGTTATGTTGCAAGTAGATGCAAATCAAAATACAATAGAAGCTGTGATCTTACAAAAAAAAAAAGTGGTTGCCCCTGTTTCAAGATTATTTACAGACAACACAAAAGAGATATTCTCATCTTGGAAAAGAACTGTAAGCAACAGTGTATGGATCTGAGAAATGCCATGAATATGTCTATGTTAAAAAAGTTCAGGTGTAAACCGCCCATAAAGCATTGCAATATAGTCTTAGGTTGCAGAAAATGTCACTTATTCTGTAGAAGATTGGTCAGAAAAGTAATATGGTTCATGCAAAGAATTGCATATAGCAGATATTTTTTGCAGAACATATTTACTAGAGAAGCATAACTGTTAAAAGGAGATCTTGAAATTGTTTGCTTAATTCATATTTATCAATGACTGAAGAAGGGGTAAAAGAGTTCTAGAAATTTAGTGGTGTTGATGTGAAAATACAGTTAATGACAAAATGCTCTGAAAGGCTAATATGAGCAAATATCATCTGTATAGAAAGAAACTTAGTCATATTTTTCTTTCCAGTAAAAATAAGTTGTGACCAGGGTATTGTGTTGAAGGCCAGACAACTAATACTTCTCAAATCAGCTGAGAAGACAGTTGCTTTTCGATACGTGAATCACATCTAGGAATAGTAAAGTGCAAAGAACCAGCAGGCAAGACAATGTGTTGGCCAGTAATGTTAATGCAGAGCTGTGTCGTTTGCAATTCAAGATATAACAACAATGCAAATGGAGACACAACATATGGAAGTGTTGTCAAGATATGTGCTATCTGATGTTGTTATATTTGATAACTGTGTGCAATATGAGAAGGGAATTCAGAAAAGATTTATGTGAGTTAGAATCCAAACATGTTGCATCCTGTAGTATACAGTATCCACAATCTAAACACCAAGTGAATCCTAACAAAAAAAGCAGGTGTATCAAAAGCTATGAGGATTGTTTTCCACAATTTTGATATAAAGGAATGCCCCATTACATGAAGCACAACCCACTAGCTCAATATTTAAATGGCAGTTGGTTGAAAAGCAAATTATTTGGTTCATCTACATTACTGATGCCTGAAAATCATTACAAAGAAACAAAAGTCATCAGAGACAAAGCATTATAATTATATTATGACAGAAATTGTGGAAAACTAGCAGATCTGCCAAGTAGGGACAGAGCACAAATGCAAAAGTCGTGAGAAATTTCACTGCTCAAATCTGAAATTGTTGGTCAAGCAACAGAAACATGAAATGTTGCTTGTGGACAGTAAGGAAAGCTTTATATAATGAGTCACAAACAACTGTATAATAAAATATGTCAAAATTCAAGATGAAAAAGCAATGAGCAGCCAGAAGTATTATGGCCAGGGATGTTGCAAGAAAATAGAAATTGAGGCAACTATGATAGTCAGGAGTTGCAGAAAGAATGAGAGTGAAGCACCAAGTGAACCTGTACTGCAGCAAGAACTGGTTCAAGATGAAGATCTGATGCCTAGAGTAAACTGCCTTGTCAAATATTCCAGGCATGGAAGACAGCTGATGAAACCAGACTCATATCTGAAAAAATCAAGCCCTGACCATTAATCTTAAAGATTAATGAGTTTATTTTATTAAAATGTATTCCAAATGTATACAACTATCATATTTGAAAAAAGCCCAAGAAATTGAGTGCAGGGTATTTGAAATGCTTAGAATAACATAATGCATGCAATTTCATGGATAATAGATAGATAGATAGATAGATAGATAGATAGATAGATAGATAGATAGATAGATAGATAGATAGATTTTATGGGTATGTGCTTGTATGTGTTTATATATAAAGACAATAAAGTACTAGACATTCTTTACTCTGCTTTATTTTATTTGTAATTTTATATTACAGCACTTAGAACATGGTATTGGGTATTTTTTAATCTCTTGTTATGTTGCACTTCACATATGGAGTGCATTTTGACATGCCAACTACATTTCCTTCATAGTTTTTCAGATTTACAGGGTCTTTGTTTTGAGAAGGGCTGATATGGAAGGATACCATTCTGGTTTGACAGATTTTTGTAACTAAACCATATGACTCACTTTAGAAGGAGGCATCATATAATCAATCTACACTGGTGGAATTTGAGAAGTTATTTATGCAAAGAATCTGGTATGGGATAACCTATTAATAGAGAAAAGTGTACAGGAAAATTATGTACTGAGAGAGATTTGTATTGCAAAGTTTCTGATCAGTATTTATGAAAAGGGTGATATTGTCTGCAAATTAAAATAACTGTTCATTGATACTGGGATACATATTAGTAGATTGCTGATTAAACTCAATGAAACCATGAAATAGTTATTTTTGGCCTGCTCATGGTGAAAAAGCTCTCCCCAGCCCCTTTTCAGTGTGCACACCTGCAACACACTTGGTCTGCCTGTATCATCACAGCTCAGGTTCCTCCCCCCAGCAACTGCAACATTGCCAAATAAAACCACTGCTACAGTCTGGTTTCTCCCTACAGTTATTGCAAGCCAAGAATAACACTTTTTAATAAGGATACCTACCAGACAAGTCTGCATAGCACACTTGGTCTGCCTGTATCATTGCAGGTTGGGTTCCCCAGCAACTGCAACATTGCCAAATAAAACCGCTGCTATGGTCTGGTTTCTCCCTACAGTTATTGCAAGCCAAGAATAAGACTTTTTAATAAGGATACCTACCAGACAAGTCTGCTTCCCACACTTGGTCTACCTGTACCATCGCAACTCGAGTTCCTCCTTCCCAACAACAGCATTGCCAAATAAAACCACTGCTGTGGTCTGATTTCTCCGTACAGTTATTGCAAGCCAGGAATAGCACTTTTTAATAAGGATACCTACCAGACAAGTCTGCATAGGGGACTGGATGTTTACTGTTTTTGTTATTAGCAGATTTGGTTCTTAATAGTTATTTACATTTCTTTTTATAGCACATTTGTTACTTTTACTAGATATTTTTTAAACATTGTTTTGGCTGGTGTGCACACCTGCAAGGACCCCCACCCCATCCTACCCCAGGGAACTTATAGCTTCATCTCTTGCCACTAGATGGCACAACTAACAATATACTTGCTGTATCCTGTCGCAAATAAATCTGCTTCCCCATTGAATTCTTGTAAAGTAAGGCTGGCTAGTACCATTTACTTTGTGTATTTTGTCCCAGAAAGATCCTTCCTTTGTTTTACTTACACACCAAGGCCATAGAAGTAGTGTTTCTGTAGCTATCTGCTTACACTCATACCTTTCTGCTTCTATCTCTTCCTTGCTTTCACTTACCTTACTGCTCCAAGGCTTCCACTTCTCATACTGATTGTTTTTCTTTGCACTCTTCTGTGAGGGGGGCCAGCCCACTCTATTCGCTCTCTCTATTCTCAGGCTCACTCCACTCCCCTACCATACCCCCATTCCCACCCACCAACCCATGCATCAGCTAGACTTATACCAATGCTAACCACTCCCCTAACTTCCCCCAATCAAGAATCACCCTCCATCCGCCAGTCATACCTTAATTAACCAATACGCTATTTGTAACACTCCTCCTTCTCCTCACACAACTTAATTGCAGCTGTCCTTAATCAATCTACTCCCACCACACTACACCACCACCCCTCTATCCCTACATCTTCATCACACCATCCAGATAACCCAACATTTAAAAAAAATACACACCATGCTCTTTGTCCTGCTCACACTTTGTACCCTACTGCTATCAGCATACTATCTGACATCCTACACTCAACTACAGATACATGTCCATAGCCCCACACTATATTATACTAATACCATCCATTCCTCACTCTCCTAACTTGCCATCTCCTCCCAAATCTACAATCACACATCTATTCCATACTTCCACTTCAAAGACGTAGTTGAATGTAATTTTGAGACAGCTTCTCTACTAACACTCTGCTGCCCCAAAGGGGGTAGCGGATAAGACCTATGTTCCTCATACTCTCTTTCTCCAAGCTTTTTGCTTTTACTTTGTTTTAATTCAGCAATAATACTATCAATTTTCACAAACATATTATAATAGTCTGATTTTTTACTCTCAAATAACAAGTCAGTTTTAATATTCTTAAGAGTGTTAGTAGAGAAACTGAGTATGATTTACCTAACACCAACAATAGCAATAGTAATGCTGTGATCAATAACACCCCAGACCCTTTAGAATACCTCCACCTGAGGAGGTCAGAGAGACTAAGGAACCAGAGAGGGGGGAACACCTATTACAACTACAACCACCAAAACCCTACATACACAAAGGGGAAATGGAGAGGGAGGTGAAACAGATACTAAATACTGAATTCAACTGCAATTTGGTTATTTTACTGAACAGTGGAGGTGACTTTAAAGTCTATAATTACAGCAATTATGAGTTTAATGGTCAGATAGCAGATTTGTTTGAAAAAGGCTTGACGTTTGTACCTGACAAAAAAGCCTCATTAGATCAAATTATAATTGACCTAAAGCTTTTTATTAGGAAGTTGAATTTTGAATTTTTATTCAAGGAAACTAGTAACAATAATTATGGACACGCCATACATAAAAAACTAGTATTTTTAATCCCATGTTGCATCCTTCAGTATTGACTTTTGAAAAACTATGTGAGAAGGACATTAGGGAATTGTTTAGAAGGGATGGGGGGAGACATGTTAATAATTTGAACACTGTGGAGAGGGCACTATTAAGGGAAATATGTGAAAATGCAGAAATAAGGGTCATGAAACCTGATAAAGGTGGAGGCCTTGTTATTATGAACCATAATTCCTATATAACTAAAATGTTTACCCTGTTATATGGAGACACCTACTGCAAAATTAGCTTGAATGAAAATAACATTTGTTATAGCAAGATGTATATAATGTTAGAAGAATTGCTCATGAATCAACAAATCCACCCAGAAGAACACCAGTATTTGTTAGTTAAATATCCAAAAATACCTACAATCCTCTGTATCCCCAAGGTACACAAAGACCTAGTTGACCCCCTGTTTAGACCCATTGTGGATGCCTGGGCATCTCAAACATTCCCTATAGCCAAATTCATTGATAGTAAATTAAAAAAATATATTGAAGGACTGCCATTGGATACTTAAAGACTCCTGGGATTTCTTATCTAAAGTTAATAAAGACATGTACACAGATAGCCTGATTTTCATTACAATTGATATTTGGGATTTATTCTCAATCATACCCCATGATACAGGTATAGATTGGTTTGACCAATATCTCTGTCAGTACACTACCCTCAGAAGGACTGCCATTGGATACTTAAAGACTCCTGGGATTTCTTATCTAAAGTTAATAAAGACATGTACACAGATAGTCTGATTTTCTTTACAATTGATGTTCAGGATTTATTCTCAATCACACCCCATGATACAGGTATAGATTGGTTCTACCAATATCTCTGCCAGTACACTATCCTCAATCATACCTGTATTTTAACAATTAGGACACTAATGGAACTAGTGTTAGATATTAACATTACTACCTTTGAGCAGCAGTTATTTAAACAAGTCAAGTGGGTAGCAATGGGGGCAGCTTGTGCCCCCATTTTTCCCAACATCATACTGGCTTTCTGTGAAAGAGATATATTTAATAGTCCTTATGTTAATTCTTGGACATTTTACGGTCGTTACCTGGATGATATTATTATCCTGTGGAACAGGGATATGAGAGAATTAGGACATTTTCTAGAATTCTTGAACACTAGCACTGACTTTTTAGAATTTATACATTCTACTCGTGTCATGGAAGTGAACTACTTGGACATTACTATTAAGAAAGATGAGGTCAACAACCAATTCACCTCTACTATCTTCCATAAGCCCACCTACTCAAACACCCTCCTACACTTTGACAGCTGTCACCCCCTGCACCAAAAGAAGGCACTTGTAAAAGGACAGGGGGTACGACTTGCCAGGATGATATCTAAATATGATGGTTTCATTGAGCAAATGGAGACCTTAAAAGGGATGTTAAAACAAAGAGGGTACCCTGCTAACTACATAAACAATATTTTCCAGAAGGTAATAAACAAGAGGGCCAGTGGTTATTTTTCCCCCTACTTGGTACAGGGGAAGGGTCATTAAATAAGGAAAATCATGAGACCAGGACTCTTTTTAATAAATCAGCTATCTTTAAATTCAATCAACATTTTTATAACATTAGGAACATCATCAGACATAATTGGAATATTTTAGCACTGATGCAGAACAAGCACAGTTACTAGGTCCTGTCCCCAGTATTGTGTAGAAAAAGGATTGTAGTATCAAAAACATGCTCGAAAGGCAGAAACATGACCTTGACACAGGGACGGGGATGGTAAAATGCTGCTATTAATTACAATGCCAATATATTATTGAGGCTAAGGAGATATGTATTCCCAATTATGGGAGACACATTATATGTAGGAAAGTCTCTTGTAGTAGTAAAGCAGTGGTTTATTTGGCCCTATGCTCCCAATGTCTGAGTTTCTATATTGGTAAAACCAAAAATGCATTTAGGAGTAGAATATACCAACACTACTATGACATCAACAGAAAAGATGGTAAAAATGCATTGGCAACACATGTAGCAGCCAATGAAGGACATGGGTTTAAATTCATTATTATAGAACAGATTAGAATGGAAGAAAGAGGTGGGCCACTTAATGATTTTTTAGAATTGTCAGACCTTAGATGGCAAATTAGGATGAATGAGTCAGAAGTACCAGGTCTTAATAGTGCAGTATCCATCAGCTCTGTTCTTAGGCTTAAGGCACACTTTTTATATGATAGTCATAGACACTAATTTTAGGATAGCATGGTAAAATACAATACATTTTAATATCATTTATATGCATATATATATATATTTATAGTTTTCTTGGACTATTTTAATCTAAAATATGGTTCATTCATTGTACACATTTTGATATGTATTTTTTATACATTTTTTCAACTGTATTATTTCAATTTGGACTGCTATATAATGTGTGTGGCTCTTTAAAATGCCCTTTAAGGGCACTATTTTATTAATTAGTCAATTATGTTCATTAATTTCATGTGGTTGCATATATAAGGCTGTTGGATAATATGTTGCATTATTCTGAAGAAATTTCTATTCAATAGACGAAAGCACTCAATAAATGTTGTTTGTGTGGATTGGACCTTATCAGTTTGTGCGGAGCTGTGGTTTCATACTATTGTACTATCTAATTATTGTATTTTGCTTATATTTCTGCAGAGCTTTTCTCCCCGGGCCTCACTGAAAATGGGCTTCTGGCCCAGTCAGACTTTTCCGGTAAACAAATGTAAATAAATAAATAAATAAAGACATTAATGGAAGAAACTAAGACTTCAGTATCCAAAATTATTTATATCTCAAATATGAGTGACTATACATTTAGGATCAAAAAGATTTTCCAGAAAACAAAACTACATCAAAGCAAACTATGATTGCAAAAAATGACTACATGAATAAGGAACAGGACAGATTACAATAAAATAAGTTGATAATATTAAAATGGCTGTTTCAATAGTATAACTTGAAATATTTGTTTATAACAATTGAATACATATCTCTTTATAATACTATACAATGTATATAAAAATAAGAATAAATGTTTATACAAAAAGAAGTCTGGTTTAAAAATTTCCAGCCAATCAAACACTGAAAACGTAAATAAGGAAGAAAATTAGTGTGACTTATTGGAAACTGTGGGTGAGATTTTTAGACAACGAATAACAATCAGTCACTGTTCACAGGTCAGTGTGATTAGAAGGCAGAAAGGCAACCGACTGCAGTGGTGACCAGTTAGAAGGAATCACTTGAGAAGAGCAGAGTCCAATGGCAGCAAAAAAGAGGGACAACAAGTGAACTAGGATATCAAGGAAACAGTATATATCAAGCAAACCAGCTTTGCAACTTCCATCAGGGTCCCAGGAAGAGCAGAACATGATAAAATTGGAAGTTTGTCAACAATCATTGCAAAAAGTACTGAGGAAACAAATTCACCATGAAAAAGGAACACTAGATCATGCTGGAGAGACAGATACTTCTCCCAGAGACTGCTGCATCTCTAGAACAGTCTCCCTATTCACATAAAACAGAGCTCCTCACTGACCCTATTCAAATATAACCTAGATAATTGAATGGGAGACTGCAAAATCGCCCCTGGGGTGGCACCCATGTCCCTCATGGACAGGGGTAGCTGCTGTTGATCACAAACCCACTCTGTTCATAAATTTGTTCTGTGTGTGTGTGTGTGTGTGTGTGTGTGTGTGTGTGTGTGTGTGTGTGTGTGTGTGTGTATCTATATCTATATCTATATATATATATATATATATATATATATATTTGGAAGTAGTGGTGACTTACCCCCATGTCAGTTGGTGAAAACATGTTTTTGTTTGGTTTCTAATGTTGGGAGTGTCACTGATTCGAGTATGACTTCCTAAGGTTTTAAACATTTTAGGATCTCTTAGAAAGCTCAAGATTATTTGTAGTAAACCAATTTAGCAAAATAAATATACAGGGTCAAATCCTAACAGCTTATTAAAAGAAGAGTCTAAATGATATCTGACTATCAAGTCTTTCATTGCAGTCACAATAATTTTTGTTTTGTAAAATGCTTCAGCACATTTTATGTAGTACAAAATGTCACACAGAATTTGCAATGACTTCCTGGGACACTGTGTATTCTGAATAATGTGATGCTTAATAAAATAGCATAGCAGAGGCATCTACTAAACCTGGAATGTGAACTGAAATGGAATTTTAAAAAGTATGGATTTATAATAATGTGCAAAAATAGATTTATCACTCAATACTGTGCTGAAGAGCTGTAATCTCAGTGATATTTGTGTGTGTGTGTGTGTGTGTGTGTGTGTGTGTGTGTGTGTGTGTGTGTGTGTGTGTGTGTGTGTGCATGTGTATACCACTTATTTGCAAAAACATATATATATATATATATATATATATATGTGTGTGTATGTGTAGGTGTACCACTTCTGAGCAAACATACACAAAGTCAGCTGAAATAATATTGACTGTATATGGTCAAAAACAAGAAAGTCGACAAGTCACTATGCATGGGCTGAGAAACAGCCTCAGTTCATGTAATTTATAACTTTTCAAAAAAAAAAAATAAAACATCCCTGGGTATTTATTAATATGTGTATACATGTCACACTAATCTTACATGTTTATCTCATGTTAATGCAATGAGCGGCAGTGCTCACTGAATATGCAAATTGCTAGGCAAGCCTACTCATTCAACAGCACCTGTTCTTGCCCAGAATACCTACTAATGGTGATACTGAGGTACAGAGAGGCTTGAGCACACAATATAAACAACAGGTTGTAAATGCACTCAGCCATATTAAGCAAGCACATAAGGACAGCACAATACAAGGCAAGGGTAACTTCAAGTACATAATTAAAAGGCACAGGGAGCTTAATGAGTAATGTGTATTTATAAATAAGCAGGTTAATGTACAAACACCACTAATTAAACATTAATGATGACTTATATAAGTAACCATGTCAACACAGGAACATATCTACATAATAAAAAGTAAAGGCTGACAAAAGCATGTGAGAGGGACACAGCTAGAGTGTAACAGAGTAAATGTGATACATATAAAATTCATTTAAATTATAGATGTGAGGTAACAGTTGGCAAAGAAAGTACATACATTAGCAGATATTGCATATACTGCATGTAGTACACATCAGGGATGTATCCAAAAAGTGAAATGTTGTAACAAACATTATGCTGTTGGGACACCTCCCATTTGCCACCTAAAAAAATAAACTCTCAAACTGTTGCCCTATGTACTTTATAAAGGGACATTTTATGTTCAGTTGTTGACACTTGTAACAAAGAAGTTCTATTTTAAAGTTAAAATTGTCTCAGAAAGGCATGTGCTCCATACAAATGTACATTATACAATAGTTTAGACTTGCTCAGAAAATAATTGCACTCACATAAGTTCATTTAGAAGTGCCTTGCTACACCCATGTTGAATATGCACGGACCTTCTCTCCCAGTGTGATGTATGTGATAAAAGTAATCAAAGGAAACAGTTTACATCCAGATGATTGATGTTAGAATATACATACAGGTTAAAGAATTGTCACCCTTTTATTGCCTTATTTGTATGAAGGAAATAATAATGAAATTGTAATGGCAATGTTTATACCTGTAACAACTGTGAAGGCATTCCAATAATGGAATTAAATCAGGAAAAGTATTTGAGGCAGCAACCTGCATGTTGTGAATCACAGAAAGTGTGACTGTTCATACATGCAGTGTGTATGTATGTAATCCATTCCAGAGCTATGACTTTGGCCAACTTATCAACAGAGTAATGTTCTGCTAGCCATACTTTTAATTGTCTAACAGATGTGAGATGTACATATTTGCAAAATGAGGGGTTTGGTCATGTAAAATATACTAACATGCACATAAATCAAGGAAAGATTCATGTATACACAGTACCTTGACAACTGGGATGTGTGTTTAGGAATGTTAGTATATCAGTATGCATAGGATGTATCTGTATAAGACAAATGTGTAGGCAGCCCATACAAGAGTAGGTCAAACAAACGTACACGCCAGCATTATTGTATAATGACATCAGCTACAGGGGAAATAAAACAACTGCCATGTTATAATTACTTGAGTATGAAGCATTAGAGAAAGCGTAATCAATTGCATAATGTGTGTCCTTCATGCTGCAACTGCCACACCATACATGTTGAAACACAAAAGTCTATCAAAGTACGTGTGAATGCAGTATAGCATCATGCTGTACATGACATTTAGTCCTGAAGTGAGCCTTATTAAACTCATTAGTAATGCCTGTATGAAAAGTACAGCAACATAAATCACAACCATGTTAAACATTCGTGTGTAATATTAACTGACCTTTTGAAGACTTACATTACATACACAAAATAGACACTGACTTGTGACAAACATTGCTATCCTCCATGTGTATATCAATGATTTCATTGTGAGAATGTTGGCAAAGCCAGCCATGCAGAGGATAACTCTATTTCTTTTGACAAACACGAACAAATGACAACCACTATATCATAATATTTAGTGCATAATGTTCTTTGTGCTAAATGGTGCACATCTACTACATCATTATACTGGGCATGCTCATAAGGAAGTATAGCAATGGCTACAATAACAACTACCTGACACAAACCCATAAGAAAGTATCATATCACAGGTCCAATCATACTTTGTGACAATGTTGTAGCATGCCAACATCAAGAAATGATGAATAAGCCATTATTTCCTTTAAAGCCCTATATTGTGAACAAAATAATAAAATGTATACATAAATGTTTCCATTAAGACATGCAGTACAAATCAGTCTTCTTGAGGAAATAGGTAATGCCTGTGAGCATTCTCTGACATACTCAGCAGTAACATCTTGCTAGACTCAAACACATGCCTGAGGTCAGACTTCAAAGAGAGAGGAATATCAACCATTGATGCCACAGAAAGAAGCACATCTGATATGTCATGAAGAACACACTTGAATGGATTACGTCAGTATCCTACTGAAATCGCTATGGCTACCCTAACATAGAATCTGAGATCTAAAACAGTGCCCATTTACTGTGCCATATCCCTAGCCTTAAGTTAAGCTACTCCTGCATCTCATAACTGTCTGACATACTTACCCTACCAGATTCAAACTCCCATATATGATACTCCACACTCTACAGAGCTGTGAGTTAACTGCTTCTACCACACAAGATAGTAATGGACATGTGTCACAAAGATCACACTTCAAGGTGTAAACTAAAAAAGACTTTTGATGGTCATTTACCGAATACAAATTGTTCCAAGGGATCAAAAGGATGTTGTAATGTTGCTGTACACACAAGTGTGATTTAGCCATGTCACTGTTTGTTGGGTAAGCCATTCTTGTCCATCTATATTGTTTTGCACATATACCTTCTTAAATTTAAACCAATACCTATTTGGGTACACATGTTACAGAAGTCAGTATTAACTGCATGTGGCACAGGAGATCTCTAATCACAAGTATCACAAAACACCTATTTGACTGGCATAAAACTCTCAATGTGTTGAAAGGCATTTGTTATAGCTATTCCACAATCTGTAGAACTGTGAATTAACTGCACTCACCAAAGATGAAGTCTTAGTATAACTGTGAGACAGAACATATTTGCAGGCATAACATAATTGTGTTTCAAATCATTTGTTTGGGCTAAAACTAAAGGAGGACCCCTATCCCACTGTAATTCTATACAATACAACTGTGATGGAAATCATTCATCCTTAGCAGTAGAGTCACTCACTCATACTACTGAGGCATTGTGGGAGTCAAACACATACCTATCTGACAACATACAGCTACAGGATATTACATTGACTGTACATCCCACAGGAGAAGTCATACTATAAATGTGAGACAGAGCATATCTGAATGTATGATGTCATCATAGCACTGCTTGCTATACATGTAGCTTTAAATTAAACGAGTAGAGTGATTGTTCTCAAAATCCTGCATGACAGTAGGTGTACCCAAATGCATGTTGCATAATCCATTCATCCCTGTGACTGAAAAAGCATACACATGCAGAATAAGTAGGGAATACCAGATTCAAACTCATGTCTTACTAAGTCCACAAGTTACGGAATATTGAGTTACTTCCTGATGCCACAGGAAAAGGCTTACCACAGGGTTGATATAAATCACATTTCAACAAATGGGCTTATCAGTGTTTAACAAAGCAGTTGTCTGTGCTAAAATGGGCAAAAGTAGTGAAAAGACCCTCTCTGGCTATGCAGTGACACATCAGATCTGTAGGTGATACCATTCCTACATAGCACTAGAGAGCATACCTCTCAACTTCTTAGAGCAAGAAATCTGGACAAAGCTATATATAAAAGTGGAACAAAGGCCCAAAAATAGGGACGATTTTTAAATATTGCTCTTACAAACTTAGAAAGTTGATAGAATAATAGGTTTTTCATTAACATGTATTTACTGAAGGGTATGAAGATATGTACGAGGGTAGTGTGACAGTGGTGGGAGTGACGGATGTGTTTAAGGTGGAGGTGGGATTACATCAAGGATCAGCTCTGAGCCCTTTCTTATTTGCAATGGTGATGGACAGGTTGACAGACGAGATCAGACAGGAGTCCCCGTGGACTGTGATGTTTGCAGATGACATTGTGATCTGTAGTGAGAGTAGGGAACAGGTGGAGGAGACCCTGGAGAGGTGGAGATATGCTCTAGAGAGAAGAGGAATGAAGGTCAGCAGGACTAAGACAGAATATATGTGTGCGAATGAGAGGAAGGATAGAGGAATAGTGAGGATGCAGGGTGTAGAGGTGGTGAAGGTGAATGAGTTTAAGTACTTGGGATCAACAGTTCAGAGTAATGGTGAGTGTAGAAGAGAGGTGAAGAAGAGAGTACAGGCAGGATGGAGTGGGTGGAGAAGAGTGTCAGGAGTAATTTGTGGCAGACGAGTACCAGTAAGAGTGAAATGGAAGGTCTGCAAGAGAGTAGTGAGACCAGCTATGTTATATGGGTTGGAGACATTGACAAAAAGGCAGGAGTCAGAGCTTGACGTGGCAGAGCTGAAGATGTTAAGATTTGCACTGGGTGTGACGAGGATGGACAGGATTAGGAATAAGTATATTAGAGGGTCAGCCCAGGTTGGAAGGTTTGGAGACAAAGCCAGAGAGGCAAGACTATGTTGGTTTGGACATGTGCTGAGGAGGGATGCAGAGTATATTGGGAAAAAGATGCTAAGGATGAAGCTGCCGGGTAACAGGAAAAGAGGAAGGCCTAAGATAAGGTTTATGGATGTGGTGAGAGAGGATATGCAGGTGGTTGGTGTGACAGAGCAAGATGCAGAGGACAGGAGGAAATGGAAACAGTTGATCTGCTGTGGCGACCCCTAATGGGAGCAGCTGAAAGAAGAAGAAGAAGAAGATGAAGTCTGAAACTCAAATGTCTGTCATTATTTTTTAACTTCAGTCCTTAATGATGAACCACTAATGTGCCAGAAAACCACAATGTTTATGAAAAAAATGGACCATAAATATTAGGCAAAATCTGGACATTCCGTGCAAATCTGTACTGGTGAAAGGTATGCTAGAGAGACGCACACTCAGTGTAGTCAGTCACTGCTGGATTCAAACCACCTACATATCTAGCTATGCAATCTAGTGAACACGGTGCTAAATGCAAGAAACACAGGTGAAATCTTAATGTAAGTTCTAGATAGAGCACATTTGAAAGGACGACATCATCATTGTGTAGCAATACAGTTGTACTTCTGTTAAAAGAGGAATAAATTGATGGGGCAGTCCTATTTCAGTGCAAATGTCACTCCTGAGTGGAAGGGTCCACATCAGATACATGGGTGCAGTCCATCCTACCTAGCAATACAAACACCCACACACACGCGCACACACACACACACACACACACACACACACACACACACACACACACACACACACACACACACACGCACATACTCATACTGGTTCTACACTATTGGTTATGAACCACCTACCTATCTAGTTACATAATCTAGAGTACATAGTACCATCTGCAAGCACCACAGCAGAAGTTGTATTTAATTGTGAGATAAAGGTAATTTAAAAGGATGACCTCATCAGTGTGCTGTACAGAAGATGTGAATAAAATAATGGGGGAGGCCTCTGCCAGTGTAAGCATGTCTCCTAAGTGGAAGTATGCAGAATGGATCTGTTGTGAAGCAATTTCTACCTGACATTACAGACACATACATAATCATACTACTTGTTCACTGGTAGATTTGAACCACCTACTTATCTAGTTACACAACCTGGAGTACACAGTATCAACTGCAAGCACCACATGAGAAGGGAGATTACAAGAGTAAGATGGTGCACATTTCAAAGAATGACCACATCAGTGTGTTGCAGAGAAGATGTATTGGCTACAACTGGAAGAAACTGATGGAGGAGCCTTTTCCCAATGTAAATGTTTCTCAGGAGTGGAACTGTAAACATCAGATCTGTTGTTGAAGAAATATTTACCTAACACTTGAGACACACACATGCACAAGCATACTAGTTCTACGCTGTTGGATTTGAGCCACCTACCAATCTAATTACACAATCTAGAGTACACAGTATCAACCACAAGCACCACAGGAGAAATCTGAATGTAAATATGAGATAGTGCAGATTTGAAAGTGTTGCAGTGATGTCTTGGCTAAAACTGGAAAGTAATAAAAGGGAAGCCCTTTCCCTGTTTATATGCTTCTCCTGAGTGGAAGTATCCACATCAGATGTGTGGGCAAAGCCAGTCCTATGTAGCACTACAAAGGCATACCTACACACTAATGCTAGTCAGTCACTACTGTATTTGAGCAACTACCCATCTAAGTGCACAATATAGAGTATATTGTATCAACTGTAAGTGCCACAGGAGAAGTTTGACTTTAAATATGAGATAATGCACATTTGTAAGGATTGCCACATCAGTGTTTCAAAGATGATAGCATTTGTGCAATGATAACCACACTACTGCAATCAAAATTAAAATCTGCAGTTTTCCCATAACATATTTAATGCCATTTACCATTACTTAGTATTGTTGCATGATATCAAGCATCATGCAAATACTAAGGGCAAAAAATCTAGGGTTTACTTATGGGTCATCTCTAGCCATGTATACTGTGTGTGATTCTATTTTTTTTTCACCAGATTAAACATGCAAAAAGGGATTAATAGGACAGTGATGGAAATGGGGGACAAGCAGTGAGTAGGACATTTGAAAGAATAAAGGAATGTGTAGAATGGTGGCAGGAGAGAACCATAGTTATCAACTTTCTCGCAAGATAAATATTTTTGTAATAATAATTTTATGAATTTGGATAGTCATTACATCAGGGGTGGGTGACAACAACTGAATAATGTTCTATGGCCAATTGGACCAAATCCATTGTATCATGCAGACATAAAGGTAAAGTGGAGAGCTATGTATGGGGTGTAACTTTTTTGTGGAACAGGTGTCCATTTTTTTTTTTTGTAGAGTGTGGGATTGTTGGGAAGGTGGTTAGGAATAAAAGGGCTAGGTAGGGTAGGTTAGGTAGCAAGTGCAGACATACAGGACATGCAAGACAGACATGGATGGAGATAGATACAAAAGGCTGGTGGTCACCATGACTGGGGTTAGGTGGGAGACCTTGGAGGCACATCCACGCAGAGCCAGACCCAGCACTATGTGATTTAAGTAACTGCCTAGGACCCACTGGCTTGAGGGGGGGGGCAGCTACAAAATTAATTTAATTAAAAAAGGTTAAGTTTTCCTACATTTTTTTCTATAAATCACTTTATTAACAAACATGCATAAAAAAGCATGCATTCATAACTGTTAGTAAATGCATAACAGATAATAAAAACAATACATATAAACATCAGATGCCATGACCTACTACACAGACATTACTGAATAGTATCCCTAAACTTGAATCATGAGTAGCTGTCTTTAATTTAATAAAAAGAGCAAAATTGACCAGGATTGATTCCATAATGGCGTAAACAAATAAACATTGTTCCACATTTTTAGACCTAGTCTTTAGTCCTCCTGTCCAGTTGAGCCTCATTAGGGTAAGATCCAGTCAAAAATTAGTTTCTGAAACATTAAAGAGGAATGAGCAAGGAGGCAGTGTCATTCAGGAGTTTTAAACTGCAATCCAGTTCTGAAAAGAGATTTAGGTTAGAGACATAGTGACCCATTTATCTTAGCTGATTAAGCATTAAATCAGGCAACTGCAAAGTTCTCATATACCATTTCCTATATTTGATTGTCACTGAGCCCCTTCCCTCTCTCCTAACACAGCTGTGGGAGTCTTGTTCAAACCAGTGGGTACCTAACCTTATGGATCCATTAGCTAGAATAGTTGACTTAAACTGCAGGCACTTCCAGAGATAGGATGTGAAATAATCATTCTTCTTCTTTCGGCTTTTCCCAGTTAGGGATCACCACAGCGAAACACCGGTCCACTAATGATTGGTAGAAGATTTTTATGGTGCCGAGGTGCCAGCTCGATGCCCAACCTTCAATGAAGGCATGCCCATTCATGCATGTCTTTCAAAGGCCACTCGTCTGCGGGGAGGACATGCAGACTCCACACAGAAGGCGCTCCAGCCAAGAATCGAATGGGAGAACCTCTTGCTGTGAGGCGACAACGCTACCACTGCACCACCGCAGCAGCATGTGAAATAATCATTGTTATCCTTTAATGCTGTAAAAGAGCTTTAGCTCCCAGATCCCATAAATTCTGCATGGACAATACTCTGCCCTTTATCCACTCCACCCACCAAATCAGTTTTGAAGCCATTTTATAACTGTCATTCTCCCATAGTGGGAAATCTAGAGTGCTCACCCTCTGTGAACTGCTCTTAAGCCATCCTTTTAATAAAAAAAATATCTTTCTAAGACCTCTGGATCCCACACTTTGAAGGATGGGGCTATTGTCCCTGTCCCTAATGGCAGTTGAAAGGGTACTCACTGGGGGAGGTGGGATGGGAATGAGTCTTTTCATAAAGATGGTCCACTACAGAAGCTTCATACGCAACAGATCAGGTAGTCCAAATCTTCTTAAGAACTAAGGACTCATCAGCTTCCGGTGACTTACCCAAGGGGGTTTACTACACCAGATAAAATCAACTAGCAGTTTGTTACACAGATCTGGACACCAAAGAGTTGAAAATTTGGCAGTAGATAGCAGTATTTTGGGAACCATGTACATTTTTACTACCTGGATTTTATTGGGGGAAAAACAAATTGATTCTTGACAGGTATATGTACTTATCCTTTATACTTTTAATAGTAGATGCCATATTAATTGCTGCCAATTCATCTGAATTCAGAGATATAAGTTGCATAACCACCTGGAGAGGAAGCCTTGCTATTTGATTCAGATTAGCTAATCCCACCTGGCTAAAGGGAAAGATGACACATTTATCCTCGTTCACAGTAAAACCTGTAAAATATTCTGTAGTGCTCAAAAAAGTTAACACCTGCTCAACTTGCATAACAGGGTCTTGCATCCAGATTGTATAATCATCTGTAAACAAAGCAGTAAAAGGAACTGGGAGACCTCTAATATGTATCTCCATATACTGAAACTGGGACCATTCTGTAGCTCTGCCTTAGGGGAGTGAACCCCATTGGTGAAAACTTGTGCTGAGTGAGTTTTAGTATACAAATTTACATATATTAATAAAACTCTGAGAAAAACCTGTAGAGCCCTCCAAATAAATTTCCAGGAAATCAAGTCAAAGGCCTTGTGAAAATCAAGTAGAACCACCACAACTGGGACATTCTGTTTAAGACAAAATGCCTACATATTAAGCTAAAACTGCACCGACTCTACACTCCCAACCCTACCCTTAATAAAACCTTGATGAGTTTGCTCCATGAACTGTAGAAAGACGTTGTCCAATCTATTGGCCAGGAGACTAGCAAACATTTTAAGATCAGATTGCAATAAAGAGATAGAGCAATAGTTGAATGGGTCTGAAACATCATTGTTGGGATTGGAGAGCATTATTACTTTAGTGCATGTTGTATCATTTGGAATGTAAAACCGATATAAGAGTATTGTCAGGGATTTCTGAAAACCAGCATATAAATCTGTCAAAAACGTCCATCTCTGAGACTTTACCATGTAGAAGACCTCCAATAGCGTGGGATATCTTTTCTGAGGTGACAGGCACACTCAGAACTGCCACAACTACCTGGAATAATTGGGGAAGCTATATCCTTTGAAAATGACTGCCTCGTTACACTGTGGGTCATCCAGTTGCTAATCAGTATGTGTAAAATATTCCTTATAAAAACCTTGTTTATATCAGCTGGATTAAACACCAACTGGCCCATGCTATCTTTTATAGCACACACGCTACCATTTCTCTAGCCCACCATTTACATTTAAGTGCCAAGACTGTGTGGGATTTTATCCATTTAGTCCAGTGGAAGAGCTTGATTCTGTCTCATTTATCAACATTGCTCATAGGATCATAGGAGGTTACTACACTATCGACCCGGAGGTCATTTCAAGCCTAGCCATTTCATTCTAATGTAATACTATAGATACTCTAGTCAATACCCAGAATTGCATTTAGTAATAACTGCCCATGCCCAGGAGGGTTGTGGGCACTCTCCCCTGTAAGAATTTATGGTGCCCCATCCACTCATCCAGGTTCCTTTTGGACAGTGTCATAGAGGTGCTCTACTTCACATGAATTGGCAGTATAGTCCAAAGACACGGTAGTCACTGGGAGACAAATCTGTCTTTGTCCTATTTAAGTTGCAGGCCATATTTAGGTTCCTGGAATGGATAGCTCTAATCCCATTTGATTTACAGATGTGCAGCAAATTCATTAGGTTTGGGTCAGAGATTTTGCTGTAAGTCAGGTATAAGTCTCCCCTAAGGAGTCTATACAATACTGAGTAAAGTGACAGGGACTTTAGTCAGTCTGCATAAGGCAGTTGCTGGAGTCCCTTAATCGTCTTAGTTAGAAATCTCTGTGGTCTCTCCAATTGCTGCAGGTGCTTTGTACAGTACATTCCAAAAGGGGCATTATACTCAATTATGGGCCTGATTAGTGACTAGTATAGAGAGCTTATAGCCTCCTTTGATCTAGAGGCGATGCCTTTGTTAATCAAGTGTGCAATGCAGAAAGCCTTCCTCACTACAGTAGATGCATGGTGGTCTAAGTTAAGGTCACAGTCTACTTGTGACCCCAGATCTCTTACCACTTTGTAGGCACATAGTGCATTGTTGTTAATCTGATGGTGTGAAGGGACATTGTTTTTACTGAAGGGAATGATGATGCATTTCTTTGTATTCATTTTGGGCCATGACTAAGACACCATTCGTTGGTCTGCATAAGACCCTCATGAAGTATACTGACATCATTTGGGGATTCAGCAATTGCACTCAGTTTGCAGTTATCCACAAACCTGGTCAGCCACAGCCCCTTAGCTTTTGCCTGAACTTCTGAGAAGTATATATCAAACAGCATCTCTCAGTATACTTCTTACATCACACTACATCTACTTTTCTTTCACCCCCACTTTGTGCTTAAAACCCCCAGTGCATAATTATGTCTATACTGTCAGTTCTTCTCACTGCTGCTCTCAGCAATTATCCTAACATTCTGCCTGCACCTATCTAGTACTCTCCCAACTGATTCCTTTCAGTATTCCTTTCAATACCAGGGTACACAGTACTACATCAAAATACACCCCCCCCCCTTACAACACTAATACTCCGAAAACAGAAAGTTCACCCCAGGAATCACTCCAGTTGCCCTACTGGATAGGGGCACTGTGAACTATAATTGGGTGGCACTGTGCCTGGGCAATTTTTTGGGGCTAGGCTTGTAAAGGATCCAAGGCCATTAACCTAGTACACACCTATGAACCTATGAACCAGTAGGCCCAGCACTGACCCTTGTGGCATCCCACTGGTGACAGTTATACTGGTTGATGTGGAGTCACCCACTTTGATAGTATGTGACCAGTTTGTGAGCCATTTGGCAACCCATCTTACAACAAAGAGGTTTACATTCAGTTTGCTAAGTTTATTGGTAATGCCTGAGTGTGGGATTGTGTCAAAGGCCTTCGCCAAGTCGAGATATGCTGTATGCACAGATTTACCTTCGTCAATGGCCCTAGTCACATTTTTGAAGAAATCCGCCAGATGTAACAGCCAGGATCTGCCCTTGATGAAGCTCAATTGGGTTGGATCCAATGTTTGGAGGTCACCTATGTCTTTATTTATGAGGTCCATGATGATACATTCCATGGCTTTACAGATGAGGCTGTTCAGACTTATGAGTCTATAATTCCCTGGGTCAGTTTCTAAGCCAACTTTGTGGAGTTAAATAACTGTTGCTGTTCTCCATTCCACAGGAACAAAGCCTGTGGTTAAGCTGCGATTGAATAGGGTACTTAATGGTGATGTTAGTTCATGTCTTAGTTTGTTTATAAGGCAGCTTGGGATGCAGTCTGGTCCCATAGAGGCTGTCCTTTTTTGCCTTAGACAAGGCTTTAATGACCTGCTCTTTGGATATGTAGGGTGGGGGTTGGGAGCAAGGTTTGTGATAAGTTTGGAGGGGATAATGGAATCAATTTTCATCAAATCTGTCTGATAGCAGGTTTGCTATCTCTGTGGGTTTGATACCGTTAATCAATAGTTTGGCACATGCTTGGGTCCTACCTTTTAGGCTATGTATGTAGCTGTAAAAGGCCTTATGGTTATCCTTGGCTATGATTGCTAAGCTTTTCTCAAAGTTACCCTTAGAGGATTTGACATGTTGCCTTAATGGGTGTATATTACAGTATCGAACTTTTAAAAGTTTGAACGTCATATGGTCGACACCATATGATAGAACTTTTAAAAGTTCAAACATTTCAATGGAGATTTCTTCTGTACAGTGCAGAATGGGAAGATTTCCCTTTCCTGCACTGTAGTGCGATCTCAGAGTTGGTATATTTAAAGACCGGGGGGTGCAGGGGGTGCGGGGGGGGGAGCAGCCCCCCATGTGGGTGGTGCAGGGGGGCTAGACCCCTGCTTAAAATGGTCAGCTAGGTTTTTCTGTTGTTTATTTAATTTTTTTAGCTTTTCAAACTTTTAAAAGTTTGATCATATGGCTTTGACCATATGACAGTCGAACTTTTAAAAGTTCGATAATGTAATATACACCTGCCTTAATTGCCTGTTCAGGCTGAGGTGGGTGCTTTTCTATTGTTGGGGCCTTGCCTTAGTTTTCTTAGACAGCAACCTTTTACTTTTGTTGTAAAGTTTGTTGATGGTGGATGTCCACCAGGGCAGCTGTTTTTTTTTTTACTTGGAGCACTGGCTTTGATTGTTTCTGGAACACTTATATAAGTAATTGTACAAAACTTTAGTGTAAGCTTTGATGTAGTTACCACTTCCAGCTGGGGATGGGGCTTGAAATGCATTTATACCTCCCCCCTAGGAGTGTATAGTTTGCCTTGGTGAAGTTTTTTAGTCTGACTTTGCCCTTTGAGTTCTGGTGTTAGTGCCAGTTTGAAGGCGACCGATTTTCGGTCAGATTTAACTAATGAGGGTCTGACAGTTGTGGTGGTGCATCTGTTTGTCATGTTAGTGAAGACCTGATCAAGTAGGTTTGTGTCTCTTTTTTGGGTTTGAATAATTTGTTCCAGGGCATTTGAGTTAACAAAGTCAAGGAACTTTTGCGCTAATGAGTTATGGCTAGAGTAGGTTTCTCAGTTTATGGAGGGATAATTGAAATCCCCCATGACCAGAGTGTTTGTCAGTATTTGGATTGACTCCAGTTTGGTCACGTAGGCCTCATGCACATCATGATCCATGGAGGAGGATCTATGACTTGAATGTGGGTCTTACCCACAGTAATCTGAACTTGGAGTAACTCCATGAAGTTATCCAGTCTCACTAGTCAGGAGGTAAATTTATCTCTAATATAGATGGAAACACTGTCTCCTTTGGTTCTCACATATTTGTTTTGCGGTCTGAAGGTGCAGAAGGCATTGTAGCCTTGCAAGGCCAGGGTACTCTCTGAGGCCTTGAACCAGGTTTCTGTGACTGCACAAACTGCACAGACATCTACATCCTTCAGTGATAGAAGTGCTTACAGGGTGTGCAGTTTTTGGTATAAGCTCTTACCGTTTAGCAGCATAACCCTTATTTTGTTATGGTTGGCAATTTTCATGTCTGCAATTTTGTTTTTGAGACCTTGCCTAAAAAAGCACTATGGTGGAGGCAAGAGCCTTTGCCAGCAGCTGAAAGCCTAATGGTGCCAGATGCACACTGTCTCTGGCAAAGCAGCAAGGTTTGTCGACCATGTCATCCCAGGCTGACAGAAACTGGATCCCCTTTGAATGACAGCAAAAACTAAGCCAATTATTGAAATCAATTATTTTTTATTCATACTGTGGCATCATCATTCTAGATGAGAGTAATATGCTGCTCAAGGCTAGGGACATACCTGCCTGGGACACATACTTGGAGAGCTCAATTATGTCTCTCTTCATATAGTCCAGTGAGGTACATTTCAGGTTGTTTACTCCAACATGAGCTATGACCATATCATAATGTTACTTGTTGCCAACTGACATGAGTGCATGTGTGATCTGACGAATCTTGGCATTGGACAGGCAGCTGACCATGACTTTCTCCTTTTCTAACCAGATAAGTGGGACATCCGTGTGTCTCACTATGGGGTCTCCAATGACAAGAAAAAAGAAGTTATGTACTCACCATAATGTTCCATCTGAGTAGTTAGACTTCATTTGTCATCAACCTGTGGGTTTTGGATCCGATATGGATCTGAGCTGGCAGCTTTCCAAGCTAAGATCCGAGCTCCAAGCTCCTCCCCTTTACCCATATTACACTGCAACCTCTTTCCAATCCTCAGATCAAGTTTGCCACCCACCACATGACACACATCAACCCAAGAGACATAATCTGACCTGATCACATAAACTAGGCTCACCAAACCCAGAAACTCTGAGTCCAAGGACTGACGTAAACCACCAAGGTCAGGGGGAAGAAGGGAGGGAAGGTTGATGACAAATGAAGTCTAACTACTAAGATGGAACGTTATGGTGAGTACATAACTTCTTTATCTGAAGTAGTTAACTTCATTTGATAAACAACCTGTGGGACAGAGTCCCCAGCTACCAAAAATCTTGGGAGGCCCTTAAGGAAGGATATTCTGGAGTACTGCAGAACCAAAAGAAGCCCTTCCTCTAAACACCATGTCCAACTTATAATGAGTAATAAATGTGTGAGAGGAAGCCCAGGTAGCCGCTGAACAAATATCATCCAGAGAAACTCTGGACCAAAATGCAGCAGAAGTAACCATAGAATGAGTAGAATGAGCATGAATCCTGGCTGGTTCTGGTAATCCATGTTCTTTGTACGCCTGCAAAATACAAAGTGAGAGCCATCTAGCAAGAGTCATCTTTGAAACTGGTTTCCCCAAAAAAGGTTTGGCAAAGGAAACAAAAAGCTGATCAGACTTACAGAAGGGTTTAGACCTATGTAAATAAAAGTGTAACTGTCTGTGAATATCCAGCAAATGAAGTTTGTATTCCCCTTTATTTTGAAAGTTAGGAAAGAATACTGGGAGATTAATAGACTGATTGATATTTGCTTCTGAAGTGACTTTAGGGAGGAAAGAAGGGTTCATCCTGAGAAACACCCTATCCTTATGAAAAACTAAGTACGGGGGTTTCATGCATAAGGCTTGAAACTCCAACACTCTCCTGGCCGAGGTGATAGCCACCAGGAAAGCTGTCTTCCATGACAAGAATTTCAAATCAACAGACGCTGCAGGTTCGAGCGGAGGTGCAACTAAGGCCTGAAGAAACAAGGTCAAATCCCACAGAGGAAAAGGATGCTTAATAGGAGGTTTCAGTAAAAAAGTACCTTTGATAAAGGTCTTACAAATTCTGGCAGCAGCTAGAGAACCTGAATTTTCTCCTACATGAAAATGGGATATAGCCACCAGCTGGACTTTCACCATGGAAGCGCTGGCCCCCTGTTTGGAAAATTTGAGACAAAGATTCTAATACCACTGCAACAGGAGCGGTAAAGGGATCCAAATTTCTCTGAGAAGCCCAAAATGGAAAAACGCTTCCATTTACTACAGTACACCTTTCTGGTAGAGGACTTGTGTGCCACCACCAGAATGGACTTAACGGGGGAAGAGAGGCCGGGAGTCCTGGCAATTAATGGAACTGGAGCAACCAAGCAGTAAGCTTGAGGCTGTCCAGATTCAGAGGAGGGATTCCTGAGGGATGACAAATGAGATCTGGAATGGGATCCAATATCCAGGGCGGAGCTGCTAGATGAGACTGTAGGCAAGGGAACCAAACTTGACGAGGCCAGAATGGGGCTATGAGAATAATCCTGCTCCCCAACTGCCGAGCTTTCTGCAAGAATTTTGTCATGAGAGGTAACGGGGATATGCATAAAGAAGACCAGGTGGCCAAGCATGGACAAGAGCGTCTGTGGGGTTTCCCCCGAGGGGGAATTAGAGTGAAAAACTCACTGCACTTCACATTGGATGGCGATGTGAAGAGATCACAGCAAAGCTGACCCCACTTGAGGAAGATCTGTTCTGCTGCATAAGGGTTCAGAGACCAATCATAGGGCAACAGGATAGTCCTGATCTGTTTGTCCGCTAAAATGTTGGACTGACCCAGGATGTGCATTGCTATCAGAAAACGGTTGGTGGAGATCACCCATTCCCACACTCTCATGGCCTCTCGACAAAGTGAGTAGGACCTGGTTCCCCCCTGCTTGTTGATATACCAGACCACTGACATACTGTGTGACTGAATCACAATAGTTCCCAGAGGAAGAGAAGCATGAAGGGCCTACAATGCTAAAAGGACCACCCTCATCTCCAGAACATTAATATGCAGAATGGTCTCATTTGGGGTCCATGTGCCTTGGACAGTCCTGCCCGAGCAATGCCCACCCCACCCCAGATGGGAGGTGTCCGTGGTCACCATGGCTTTGGGGTGGGGGTGTAACAAAGTGGTGTCCTTCTCAAAGATCCTGGGATTGAAGCCACCACATGAGGGAAGCTTTGCATACCTTGTTTAGAGGAATTGGGAAGTTTAGGGGCTGGTATAACAGAGACCACTGAACTTGTAATGTCCACTGTAAGACTCTCATATGGAAATGTGCATAAGGAACCAGATTTATGGCTGCTGCCATGGACTCTAAGGCCCTCAGCACTAACTCTGATGGGGGTGAAGAAGTCTGAAGAAGTGCCAAGACACAAAGGGTCAGGTTTCGAAGTCCGTATGGAGTCAAAAATACCCTGGTCTGAGAGAATCTATTCTCATCCCTATGACGTCCAGAATCTGAACAGGCTGAAGAGAGGACTTTGTAAGGTTTATCTTAATACCCTGTAGATGTGACAACTGAAGGAAGAAATTTCTGGCTTTAATAAGTTGATGCCTGGATGGGGCGGTGAGGAGCCAATCGTCCAGGTAGGGAAAGACCTGAATGTCCTCAAGCCTCAGGTGGGCCACTACAACTGCCATGACCTTGGTAAACACCCTGGGGGCTGTGGTGAGGCCAAAGGGTAGGACCCTGAATTTGTAGTGATAGTCTCCTAGTTGAAAGTGGAGAAACCTCCTGGATCGCCTGTTCATCAGGATATGGTAGTACGTATCACTGAGGTCTACCGAGCACATCCAGTCTTCCTCCTGCAAGAACGGCAGGATGGATTGTAAGGTGACCATCCAGAACTTCTCCTTGGTAATGGACAGGTTCATCGTGGGTAGGTCGAGAATCAGCCTCAAGTCCCCCATCTTTTTTGGCACCATAAAGAACCTGTAATAGATGCCTGATCCAGACTGGTCTAGGGGGACTGGCTGGATTGCTCTTTTGTTTAGCAGATTTTCTGTTTCCAAAGCTGCCGCCTCCCTTTGAATGGGTGGAATGTCTGGGAGGCATCTTGGGGTTAAGGGGCTGTTCATAAAGGGAATGGAATAACCTCTGGATATTATTCGAAGCACCCAGCGGTCTGACGTTATGGACTCCCATTGAGCTAGGTGCTTTGAAAAATGCCCCCTGACTGCATCCAGAGTGGAGCAGTCAGGCAACCTCTCAGGGCTGCTGTGCGGGATGATCTGAAAAAGGTTCCTGTGACCTGAAGTTCTTCAGCACCCCCCTCTGCCTCTAGGCCGGTGTCCACCTTGTCCCCCTCTGCCTGTAGGGGGAAAGGAGTCCAGAGCTTCCCGGGAATGCTAAGACTTCCAGAACCACAACTTCTTTTGCCCTCGCTGATTCCTGGAAAAGGACCTTTGAGGGTTAGAGAAGCAGATCCTGATGGCCGACAGCATCTTCCCATCCTTCTCACTCTAGACTAGTGTGTCTTGGATGGTCTTTCCAAACAGGGTCGAACCGTCAAAAGGGGCATTCACAAAGGACACCTTGATAGGTTATGAAAAATCGCAAAGCCGGAGTCAGACGTGACGTCTCATGGCAATACCAGACCCAGCCGTCCTAGCGGCTCCATCGGTGGCCTGAGAGAGTAAATGCATGGACATATTAGTAACTGACTTAAGAGTGGCCGTACGCGCTGAGAATGAACGTTTACCCTGGACTCCAGGGTGGACTCTGCATACTCTTTCACAAGGTCGCTCTGAAGCCTAATCACATGTGCCATATAGTTCAGCACCCTTATGGCAAATGTAGATGAAGCATACATCCACTTTCTGAGTTGATCCATCACCCCAGACTCCTTGTCTGGAGGATGGACCGAGGAACTCTCCTGCACCATTTCCTTTTTGTTGGCCGCTGCCACCACCATGGCATCAGCTGGGGAACCTTTACTCCATGCAGGCTTGTCAGTAAGAGGGCTCAACACTTTATCTGGCTGTTTTGGTATTGGCTCTACAGTGTCCAGTTCCTTCCAAGCTCTGGCAGTAATGAGGTCCTCCAGAGGATCGGCTTGGGGGGACACCCAAGAGGTAGATGGGCCTGTGTCAAATGCCTCCAGGAATACCGACTCATCTAAGGAAGGCTTTTGGGAGGACCAGCTTCCCCTCAGGTGGAGGATTTCCATTATGTCTCCGAAGGAGATGTATTTGGGAGGCGATCTGGAGGAGCCTTCTCCTTCCTCCCAGTTGGTATCTTCAGTGAAGGACTCAGGGGAGTCCATGTACCTCCTCTTGCACCGGCATTTGTGTGGGACCTCCTCGGGGGGGGCTCTCCGGGGAGGGCTCAAAAACAGTTTTGTATTCCTCGAGGGAAATCGTCTGGGGTGTATCAGACACAGGCTGTCCCTGAGAGGAATGAATGACAGAAGCCATACTCAACTGCTTTACTTGGTGAATAAAGAGTTTGAGTTGACTGGCTGCTGATTTCCTGGAGTTTGTTCTGCAACATTTGTTCAACTGCAAGGGAGCAGGGGCAGACTCCAAGGAAAGAGTGAGGGGTCTCGAGCCTCCTGAGAGAACCCTCTCCACAACATCAAAGGCCAAAGGTGAACCAGCTTCCCTGAAACTGGTAAGATGAGTAGCCGTGCTCCTTGGATCCAATGACAGGATCGTAGCCGAGCCCGGAACAGTCGGTCCCAGGGGGATGGTATTCCCCGACCACAATGGAGCCAATGACACACTCATCCCCTTGGATCCAACACCCAGATCACGGCTCCAAGAGCTTAGAGCTGACATAGGATCTGACAAACTCGAGGGCATGGCCAGCGTCGAGGTTGGAGGAACCATCGGTCCCGAACCCCTGACTCCGGGGCTCCTCAGATCCAGGGATTCCAAAACCTGGGGAATGAATTGGAGAAGGAGCTATCGGGGTGAACATTGGAGCAGAACTCCCCACTCTGGCAGGAGGGGGAGCCAGCAACACTCCCATCTGCAATTGAGTCTGCAAGAACCTTCTCATCATCTGGTCCATGTCAGCTTCAGAGAGGCTTCTTGTGGATTTGGAGGATGTCACCAACACCAACTGGGAGGGTCGATGCGAGGATGACCTCAAAGTGGGCCAAGCCTCCTCCTCTGGCTCCGGGGAGAATCTAGGAGAATGGAGCCGAGGGGTAGATGGTGTAGGAACCTTTTCTGAGGTAGATATCACTTTAACAGGGGGGCCGATGGAGCCGAAGGTTCCGCTGATCTCTTATGACCCCTTTCCTTGTCTCTCTCTCTCTCTCTCTCTCTCTCTTTTTCTCTTTCCCTTTCTTTTTCTCTGTGCTTTTCCTTCCTGGCCTCTTTATCGCCCTGTTTGGAAGTGGGAGTGGGAGTCCCGGACAGGGAAGGAGGACCAGAAGCAGGTACAGCCACAGCCATGGTCGAAGAAGAAGAAGAAGCTGCCGATTCCACTGGGAGAAGACCAGCCAAAATCAACTTGGCCCTGCAATCCTGCAGAGCCTGAGGTTAAAGGCTGCACAAATTTTGCAGCCCGAGGTAAGGTGGGGAACCCCTAGGCACACGACGCACAGAGTGTGACCATCAGCCGGTGACAGCTTATGGCCACACTCTGTGCATTTAGAGAAAGTCGGCTTCTGGGAGTCCAACATAGCCACCCCCACAACAAGCAAAGGCTAACTACGAACCTAGTTAAATGCACGTACACACACACACCAAGAGCGGGAAGGGGAGGCCTACACTAAGACAAAGTTTAAAACTCTAAACTTTTTTTTTTTTTTTTAGCGGAAAACCGTGGGGGAAAAACTAACCATGCACACACACACACACACTTAGATCGCACAGTTAAAATTAGACCAAAATGATCTCACTCTACCTGCCTGGAGCTCAGAGATCATGTCTTGGTGAAGCCGGGGCAAATCAGATATGAGGATTGGAAGGAGGTGGCAGTGTAATATGGGTAAGGAGGAGGAGCTTGGAGCTCGGATCCTAGCTTGGAAATCTGCTGGTTCAGATCTGTATTGGATCCAAAACCCACAGGTTAATGACCAAATGAAGTTAACTACTTCAGATATTTGGTTTTTGTGTGTTATGCCTTAAGGGCTTGGTAGGTGAGACACTGGTATTACTATGTGTCTTGGGTGTTGTGGGAATTGTGTTAGTTTTAGGAGTCTTTCATTTTGGAGGTCTCTAGTGTTTCAGTAAATTTTTTGCTAGAATCTCCCTGTATGTTGATTTATATGTTGGATGTGTACTATTTGTATGAGTAGTGGTACTATGTGCATGAGTAGTGGTGGGTGAGTTGACAACCTCTTCAGTGTTACTGTTTTTGGTACGAGAACAGGGATTCAAGATTCTTGGTGTAGATACATATTTCACACTCTGTACTATAGTGAGTTATTTTTTGAGGGTTGTCAGTGTATATGAGGCAGTTGCTACACTGCCTCAGAAAACCCAAGTCAATAAGGCTAGCAGGAGAAACAAGGGTAGTCAACCTGTCCATAGTGATAGGTTTGAAGAACTGCTATCACAAAGAGGTGCTTTCAGGACTGATCTAGGAGGTGCTCTGTAGATGGGTATTTCTGACTGGGTTTTTGGCAGGTGGTATAATAAGTCACAGCTCACTAGCAATACTTCATAGACCAGAAATATACTAAAGATGAAGACTACCCTAATGCACTACAGCTGTATCTAAGGGCAAATTATCAAAATTATCTGTCTGGCTATGACGCACAATTGCGCTGCAGTGTTCGGTGCTGTATGACATGCAAACAAGTAGAAACCCGCTCAAATGTGGGGCTTAAATACCAGAAGCTAAACATTTAAAAAAACTTTAAAAAACTCAAAAGAACCAATGAGGGTGCTTACTCCAACCCCTACACAAATCACCCTTCACCAGACAGGTTCCAGTCAGCACACTTCTCTCACAAGGGTGCAGATGGGGCCCTTTCAATCAAAGATGGCTTGGAAAATGTGCTCAGAATACAATAGCCACTACAAAACAGACCCAGATGCAGCAAAACTGTATCTGGACTATGCTACAGCTACTAACTACACTAATTTAGCCAGGAAACACTAAAAAATGTTTTAAACTGCAGAAAAACAACAGTGAGACAATAAAATGTTTTAAATGGCAGAAAAACAACAGGACACACTAAGGAATATTTTGAACAGAAAGCAAATCAGTTATTTAAGACACTGTTTAGCAGGAAAACAAAACAAACAGAACAGATGCTTTGCAAACAGTGGAAAGTAAAAACAATTACTTTGCAAACAGTGAAAATAGCAAAAAAAAGCTCTGCAAACCATGAAAACATCAGCAAAATGCAATTTAACAGGCACAGTAAGGCAGACAAATGCAGTACAACAACTGCAGTTTAGTTTACAGTATTAAAATACAGTATTAAATAAGCAGAACACAATAAAAAGTGCAGTAAATAGTGTAATCAAACCAAAAAAGGGCAACTTATGTTTTTTGGGAAGCTCAGAAGCCTCTAGTCATCTGATATCTCAGGTCAGAGTTGTGACTGGTAGCCAACCTCAGTTCAGCTCGGAGGGCTATATTCCCTAGCATACCTGCCATTTCAATGTTTTTATTTTTTCAATCAACTGCCTTTTCTTGTCCTCTCACCCTCTAAATTGCTTTAGTTTATCTTCTTGTTCGTTTTCTAACGCAATGATAAAGTGCATCTCTCCTGTTTTCTTTCTTACAGAAACTCACTATCCAGTGTTTACAACCACATTTAAATAATTGCCACTTCTCAGAGGGGTTACCTTGCCCTGCCCCTTTGTCAGTCCAAAACTTACTTATTTTACCTCCTTTTAGTTTCCACAATTTAGAGTTTATCTTTAAAAGAAGATCAAACCTCCACTCTCCGGGGAAACCCATCTATAATATATTGGTTAAAGTGAGGAAAAGCTTACAGTCAACTGAAAGAGCAGAGGGATACATAGTAGTTTCTGTAATAGAGAGCACAGAGCCCTGCTTACTAGCCACAAATCCAAGTGGCTAGCTGTTCCAGATGAGCCCCAAAATGTTGTCAGTTTCTAGTGGGTGGTGGGCCTGCTGCATATCTATTAGGTCCAGCTCAGCTATAATCACTGAGTCTTGTGAGATCATATTGTACTGCAGAAATTCCAACAATCCGAGGATCTAGCACTAAGTAAAAATACCCTCCCCCCCAAACAGAATATATTGTGTATGCAACAAGAGAAGTTTGATCGCCTTAACACACATGTCTAGAAGAGAGGGATCATTGATATTGGGTCCATAGTAATTAGCTAGGATCAGATGAGCAAAAAGGGTTTGGACTAATAACACAGTCCACCTCCCTTCATCATCCTTAACCTCCTTCTATATAAGAAATACATATATATATATATATATATATATATATATATATATATATATATATATATATATGGATCTACTTTAAAGGATCAAAATTTCACAGCATCAAATCATTGAAACTTATTATCATGGAACTTATAAACAAAGACATTGGCAACCTTCAAACAATGGACGCCATGCAGTTTGGGTTCGTGAAGGGCCGATCTTATCTCCTGAACCTGATTGACTTCTTTGAATCAGTCTCCAGAGCCGTGGACAAAGGTAAGGTGGTCCACACAACCTATCTGGACCTCGCCAAGGCCTTCAATACCATCCCCCACTCTGGAACCACAGATAAAGTTACTAAGCTGGGCATTAATCCCTACATCACTCGATGGGTTGCCAGCTGGCTTACTGACAGAATCCACACTGTAAAAGTAGCCAACTCCAAATCCGGCTCGAGATAAGTGACAAGTGGTGTACCTCAGGGTTCAGTCCCGGAGTCACTTTTGTTTGGCATTTACTTCTCTGAAGTACAGGCCAACACTAAGGGACTCTGGCTAACAAAGTTTGTAGATGACTGCAAACTGGGAGCCATTGTTGAATCCCCAAATGATGTGGATATTCTACAAAAGGGCCTTAACAGAAACAGATGCTTAGTGCCAGAGCCATGGGCTCAAGCTCAATGCCAAGAAATGTATAGTTATCCTCTTTGGGAAAAAACATGTACCCATGAATTACCACATAGGTAGCAGTACACTAAACACCGAAAGTGTGACAAGAGACTTAGGGACACAGGTGGACAGTGGTCTCACCTTTGATAACCACATTGCCACAGCAGTCAGGAAATCCTTCTATGTGACACACCTCATCACTAAGGGCTTTTCATCCAGGAAAAAGGAAGTCATTGTCCCACTGTACTCATCCCTCATTAGACCCATTATAGAATACAATGCCCCATTTGGTATGTACCTCTCAAGACATCTGCAATAACTGGAAAGGTTGCAGAAATACCTCACTAAAAGAATCACAGGCCTAAAACAGATGCTCTATGCTGACCATCTAAAAAAACTCCACCTATACTCTGCAAAACTCAGAAAGTCCAATACTTCAATACTCCAAGCGCTAGACCTATTGTCCGAGTGTGGCTATTTGGAAGTTGTTTTGAGCTAGTTTTTCCACCTATACTCTGCCGCATATCATCTACTCAGAGGCGATCTCTGCTTAACATACAAGGCCACGTCAAACCCAGAGCTGTTAGACATGTTAAACTTAAAGAAATCCCAATTTCTCAGAGACAAATGCTCCAGGGATAAAAACCTTGTCATCATAATGAACAAAACATGCTGGAGGGATAGGTTCCTGACCCAGAGACTCCCCAGACTCTGGAATAGACTGCCCATACATGTCAAGCAGAGTGTCTCTTTTGCCCTCTTCAAAAGGAACCTTGACGACTGGATGGGAGATAGGAAATTCACCTCGGGGATCACATCAGTCACCCTGCTAGACAGGGGTCCAGGGAAGTAAATACTGTGGGAAGAAATAGCCAGGGAATTGTTATGGCTAGGCTTGTATAGGCCCTAGGGCCGATAGCCTAGTACAAACCTATGAACCTATGAACCTATGAATCTGTGAAGACCAGATGATCAAAGTTGTGAAATCTCGACCCTTGTGAATGGAGATCGCCGTACAGCACGGAACCAGAAATTTACAATTCTCTTCACTGTAGTGGGATCTTGAAGCTGATATATTTAAGTTGCAAGGGTAGTGGGGGGTGCAGGGTGCTTGCCTCACTTGTAAAAACATGAAATAAGAAGTTTTCACTAGTTAGATTTTTTTATAGTTCAACATTTTAGAACTTTGATCCTCTCGTCTTTGATGATCAGAGGTTCGACGTTGTGAAATGTTGATCCTTTGAAGTGCATATATATATGTATATAAATATATATATATATATACACACACACACACACACACAATATAATATATGTATATATTATAAATTTATATTGATAATATATATATATAATTATATATATATATATATATATATATATATGTATATATATATATATATATATATATATATATATATATATATATATATATATATATATATTATATAGAAAGTCCTTCTGCATTGCACAGCTTATGAACAAGAGGATTGCATCTAAATCTAGGGATGTCATTGCTCCCTTTACTCAGCCCTCATTAGGCCTATCATTGAATACAATACTCTCTTTTCCATGTATCTGTCCAGACACATGCAACAACAGGAATGCCCATAGAGGTACCTTACCTTTGCCTAAACAACATGTCCTGCATGCAGCAACTCAAAGCCCTGTCACTTACTTGATATTCTACAGACTGCCAAGGGGTGACCTGTGTCTGGCATACAAGGCATCCTCTGACCCATTACTGATGGATTTATTGCACATCAGCAAGTCAAATATCACCAGAAATACTCAGTCTAGGAATCTAAACCTTATTTGCAGCAAAAACAAAACAGTTTGGAGGGACAGGTATATCTCACAGAGGAATCCTCTGCTCTGGAACAGACTTCCCATCCACATAAAACAAGGTTCATCCCTGTCCATATTCAAGCACAACTTAGATCTATTGATGGGAAACAGATAATTGACCCCCTACTAATGGACACAGGCAGCTCATAAATGCTTTATCCCATGCATGGGTCCCCTAAAATTATTCATGATATTATATATATTATGGTATGATCTCAGTCATTCTCATGGGGGTAATATATAATTATTGACCATGGAATGGGCAAGGCTAATCTATAATGAAATCAGGTTATTTTGAGCACAAAAATGGAAACTGAACCTATGAACCTATGAACCTCGATGACCAACCACTGCAGTGACTTATGTAAGAGAATAACCATCCTCCTTTTTGCTGATTTTGCACAGGAGGCATACCACGATCCAGGCCAGATGGCAAATACTTTAGATACAGCAGATTTCTTTACTATCGTTTCTTGCAATAAAAACATTGAAGCATGGTCTTGTAAACTGTTCAATATTGCTCTTGTTCTCCAACATCTTTATGCTGCTTAGTGATAGTGATTGGTCCTGTTGTTGGTATGCCAGACTGTATCCTTCTATACTTTCCCCATGTTTATCCTGCTTTCTCCATTTTCTGTTTTTAGTTACACAGTCCCTGATACTCCAACTCTTCCAGCACCTCCAGTGTTATAATCACGCTCCCTACAGCATAAAGCAAACATTGGGATCCTGAGTAGAATTACCAGTAAACAAGACACAAGAAAAGAGACTTGCATGTCACATCCCGATTACTTTGCATATCACCTAAGCTCAAATTACGAGCTGTAGCTCTGTTAACTGGCTAAATTTAACTTAACTACATGTTTGCAATATGCCATAGTTTTGTACATGTAACTGTTACTGCTCGCCACACTCAGGATGACAGCTGTTTGGCACTACTGCCATTTTGGTCTAATTAAATTTTCCCTCTAACAACTATTAGAATCACATATATTACCTCAAGCTAGCAATAGTTTTCTCTCTCCCCCAGCAACTTCTAAAAGTTATATGTTTGTGTGTTATTATCCAGTAACTGTAATCTAAACTTGTACTTTATTTTCCTTACCTGAAAGCAATCTCTCTGATTGTTTCTTGAGATCTGGGTTCCATCCCTCTCTGTTCTGCCCTCACTGTGCTAGGGCTCCATTCGGATCCTCTACCCTACCCCCTTTCCTACCCATCCCTACTCTTCATAGATTTATAGCTACAAGACCACTCCTCCTCTACCTCCTCCAATCACCTCGTCCCTTCATTTACAACTCCCTGTCATACTTCCTGCTAACCTCCCTCCTACATCCTGTCCACACACAGTCTAACAAACCTCACACCCTTAAATACTTCCTCTCCCCTCTCTATACCTTCATTCTGTGAAATTAATTAGCAGTAGCACACACCTCAAATGGCCACCTCTAAACACCCTTCTAAGTCAAACAGACTCATGCCCTACCAAATATCCACTAAATCAGTATAGTGTATAGTATACTCCTTGTGGCGACATAGGTTCATAGGTTCATAGGTTGGTACTAGGCTATCAGCCCTAGGGCCTATACAAGCCTAGCTATAACAATTCCCTGGCTATTTCTTCCCACACTATTTACTTCCCTGGACCCCTGTCTAGCAGGGTGACTGAAGTGATATACATCCAATCCCCGGCCCAGCCAACAATCCCTGAACCTCAGCCCCTAATCCTATCTCTTAATTCACCTCTCATTAGACATCAGTCATTCCCAGTAGAGATAGACCAGATTTATTAATACTGAATATGAACATAAGAAGCAGAAACAACAAAATTCATGAGCTTCATGCTAACATGTCTCTTTACACACCAGACATTGCACTACTTACAGAGACCTGACTAAATCCTAACACTAACAGTAATGAAATAATTCCACCAGGCTATAAAATTATTTGCTCTGACTGAAAAAATAAAAGAGGTGGTGGTGTAGCTGTAATCTATAAAAAACACCTCTCTATAGAAACACTAGCTGAAAAAACTTTAGAACTTAAAAATGCAGAAATAATATTAACCAAACTAAACATCAACACCAATAAAAATATATACATTATAGGACTCTACATGCCACCAGAAGATTATATCCCAATGCTGGAAAACATACTACACTGGTGTAGCAATAACCTACCCCAGGAAATACTCATAATGGGTGATCTTAATATAGACTTGTCAGATTGCAATTCTCCACACCCCAAAAACTATATTGACCTACATGGCTTTTCTCAACCAATCCAATCACCCACCAGGGTGAATACGTTTTCAAACAGACATGCCACTGTAGACTGGATGTTAACAAAGAGGCCAGCCCTATACCCCTACTCAGGCTGTCTACTAGATAGCCTCATTGATCATTATCCCACTTATCTGGTCAGAAAGAGAACTATCCCAACTAAACAACTCACTCTGCTACAAATAAGTAATAAAAAGCAGCTCAACCCCAGTAAAATTATAGAGCTACTTAAACATTGTAACTGGACACCTTTAAAGCTGCTACCCCTACAAGAAGCTGTGAGTTACTTCAGCACTACTTTCCGTTCCACTCTAAACTCTCAAGCACCCAGTAGATTCATACGTGTTAAATGTAACTATGCCCCATGGTTAAAAAAGGAAACATTAACTCTTCTCAGGCTTAGCGATAAGGCTTGGACTACCTGGAAAGCAAATAGGACTCAACTCATATTTCAAACTTATTGAGAACTTAGGAATAAAGCAAAGAAACAAATTAAAATAGATGAAGTTAACTTTTACACAGAAATACAAACCAAGCACCACAAAAACCCACAAAAATTCTGGTCCACAATAAATAATATTTTTCTCCCAGGTAAAACTTGTACTCCCCCACCCACCACCACCAATAACTCAGACAATATAGCCACCCAATTTAACAAATACTTTAAATAAACCATCTTAGAACTATCCAAAAATCAAACAGCCTCAACAAATAAACCCTCCTTCCCCACACAAAACACTGCATCCCCCTTCTCACTGCAACCAGTATCAAATGATACTATCAAAAAACGTCTGAAAAAATTTAAACCGACTACATTAGCCGCAGACAGTCTACCCGCAGAATACTTAAAGCTAACAGCAGAAGGCATAGCATTCCCCATATCAATACTAATCAAAAGATCAATAGCTGAACACCAGGTCCCTCCCATCTCGAAAACCTCATACATCATTCCCCTACATAAAGGTGGCCCATCAACTGATCTTAATAACTATCGACCTATTGCAATATTGTCACCACTATTAGAAATTCTAGAAGGAGTAATTCATAAGCAGGTCACTGAATGCTTACTTAATAACAAACTACTAACTAGTACCCAACATGGTTTCAGACCATTCCATAGCACAACAACCACACTAATGTCATTTACTAATATGATCAACTATCACAGGAGCAACAATAACTATGTCTCTTCTATCTTCCTGGACCTGTCAAAAGCCTTTGATATGGTCTCCCATACTAACCTACTAAACACTCTCTCTGATCTACATTTCTGCAACCCCACCCCAGCTTGGTTCAAATATTACCTCACAGGACATAAACAAGCAGTCTCATGGCAAAAATACCTTATCTCCCCTATTACCAGTAGTCCTTGGAGTGCCCCAAGGCTCTATCTTAGGCCCACTTCTATTCACTATATTTACTAATAACCTCCATCTTGCAACCACAAATGCTTCACTCATCCAATATGCAGATGACTCAACTGTGATTTGTCCTGCTCCCTCCTTACTAGAACTTCAGACTCTAACTCAAAAAGCCTTTCATGAAGTTGAGTCCTGGCTCACAAATGCTCATCTAATCTTAAACCCTAAAAAAAACAAAAAACTATTGGTCTTCTCGTCTAACAAAACTCCCCCCAACACTTTCTACATTACCTCACATAACAATGCCATCATAACCCCCTCACTGCACACTAAACTATTGGGGGTTGAAATAGACTCTAAACCTAAATTTGATATTCATATTTCCCAGACAGTTAAAAAATACACAAAAAACTTGGTACCCTTTACTGGAAAAAAACACTGCTTCACCAAAAATACCAAAATAGCCATTGACCAAATCCACTTACTGTCAATCTTAGTATATGCAGCTCCCATTCTCACTAAGCTTAAGAAATCTGAAATACAAAAACCTGAAACCTGTTACAATAGCTCGATATGCCACTAATTTACCAGCTAGATCACACCATTGCCTAGCACGCAAGCAACTCAACTGGTTAGAACTCCCCCAACTCCTACAACACACAGAACTCACAATGGCCCATAAAATCCTCTCAAATCCTGAAAAAAATACCTGCCCTACAAACACTTCTTCATCCCTATGCTACTAGCAGACCTCTCCGATCCACCAACAAAAAACACATAAAAACCTATATATCCAAAAATTAAGCAAGATATTCCTTCTTTGTAAACTACATAGGTAAGATCTGGAATGACCTGCCAGTGAACCTTACCTCTCCTTAACATCCCTAGCATTATTTAAACCAAGCTTAAAAAAACACCTCCTTAGCAAGTGGCTCTGTCCTTGTTCTACTGTCGGCTGATAGCTACCTACTCACTCTCCACTGTCACATCTACAACTCTTCTCCACTCTTTTCACAACCTTACCTACAGTCCTTTTCCACCTCAAACCACCCACTTCATAACCCCTGTCCACCTGATATACCAACAAAATACTTTTAAGAAGAAAGTATATCTATAACTCTTGCCTGTTCAGTATTTTTTATAATGGTAACTACCTTGTAAATATGGATCACTCATTGATGCCTGGATCCAAAATTAAACAAACTATGTGATTTTTTGCTATTACTATAATGTAAAACCTCTCTCTGAGAATCTATTTTTCCTAAATGCATGTACAAAGTTCCACAAGTGTCCAACTGTTTGTATAACATTAGATTGTATATCACATTGTATAGTACTGCTACTTATCCTCTTTGACTTGTACAGCTTAGATCTAGATTTTAAGTTCAAACTATTCCTATGAGGCATTTTTTTAAACTTGTATTGTTACATTTATTTTCATATATTATGTATATCACTGTTTTAACTGGACCTTTTCTCCCCGGGCCTCCGCTGAAAAAGGACATGTGTCCAGTCAGACTTTCTCGGTAAACAAATGTAAAATAAAATAAATAAAATGTTTTGCTTCCCTTTCACATTCCAGCTCACCATTTTAACATTGGACCTTGTATCACAATGTTTCTCTTCCTGTTTCTGGTGTGAAGCCCACACATTACTGTTCACTATGTACTACCTATTAACTTTCCCCAATCAATGGTTTCATAGCTATTTCACAAATAGACAGCAATCAATTAAATGGAAACAAGAATTCTCCTCTTTCCTTCCAAAGTTGGAATTCCACTAGTATCTATACTGGGCCCATTTTTACTTAATATATTTGTAAACAAATTCCATACTGCCACAAAAAAAGCAAATAGAGCTTAGCACGCAGATGATGCAGTCCTCTTCTACTCTGCCCCCACACTACAGTTCCTCCAGGAGATCACCCAAGAGTCTTTTTCATCTGTCAAATTTTGTCTAGGTAATGCAGACCTACTTCTAAATGTGAACAAGACTAAACTAATGCTCTTTATACCAAAAAATTAATACTGAAAAATACAGTTTCCATATTGTCTCATCTGGCAATACAAAAAATGAAACCATGCAGAAGCCAAATTACTTGGAGTACTCATAGACGACAAGCTCAAATATGGTCAACACATTCTCCAAACTATCAAAAATGCACACAAAAAAGTAATCTCCCTATGTAGAAGAAATCAATATCTCACAGTATCCACAAACTCAAGGTCTGCATAGAAGCATACATTTAGCAAGTATACTTATATCCACCAAATACTAACATTAGTGAACTCACTAGCATGGGAAAGTTAAATCCTCATATAAGGTAAACAAAAAGGCCAACATTATAATAAAATCTGTTCCTATGATCCCCAGTAAACCACAAAATGCCATTCATTATCATACAGCCTAAAACAATGCAATGTAATGCAGTTCAAGAAGTCCTACCAAGAGGTGCATGGCCCGATGGCCCACCAAGATCAAACAGCTGTCCCATCATATATGGTGTGATACATAGTCCCAGTAAGAGTAATAGTAAGATCTACTTTCCCTCAACCACAGTAGCATGAATAACTCAAAAATCTTTACCGGAAATTTGTAGAAAAACACCAAGTAACAAAAGGTACGAAAATAGAGCAGGATACAGGAATAAATAAAATTTATTAAGCGCTTTCATCAAATATTAGGATTGACTTCTTCAGAATACCAGACAGTCAGCAAGACCATCCTTTTATACATACAACAATTAAGCCACTGATTAAATACAATTGAATAATTGAATAATTAAGCATACAAATGTTAAAAGACATAGACTCCCTTGTTTTCTGAATTGTTTCTTTACCAGTAAATTAAAATATAAGCCATTACTTAGTACCACTATAAAAAAATGTATATATGTGGTAAATGTGTCCCCTAACACTAAATTACAAAAAATGCCAGCTTGTGGGTATAATACAAAACTATCAATTGTTTTTAGAGAAAATATGAACATCATCTGTATGAATCTGTGCAACAAGCAATATATACAATAAAATTTGTCCAATAAAACCCCAAATGTCTTGGAACAAACAATAATTAATATCAGTGCTATAAAAACTTACATAGAAATGAAAAACAAGAACATAGTGTACACCTCATTAAAATAAAAAGTCTGCTTTAAATTTTAAATAACTGGTGAGGGACGCCATATCGTTCAAACCTGGGCTAGTAGTGGCATTAACTCTGAGTTGCCACATAAGTTCTTTAAATTCAAGGAGCCAGTCACTGGGTCCCCCTCTCTCATCCATTACTACCCTTTCCAGAATGATAAACTTGAAATTATGGTTTGAAAATGTATTAATGTGTTTTGCCAGGACATTTTTGGTGTTGCTTTTAGTTATATCATATGTATGCTGATAAACGCGTGTCCTGAAGGCATTTTTGGTCTTGCCAATATAAAACCCAGGACACGCCTGACATATAGCAGCATACACTACTTGTTTACTCGCACAGTTACAATTCTGGTTGACTTTTACCCATCCATAACCTTTAATAAAGATTCTGTCATACTCTAACATATATTTGCATTGAGTGCAGTGCCCACATTTTGTCATTTTCCCAATACCAGGTTTTGTGATCTTACCACTGGACTCCAAAAGGTTCTTAATACTGCAATCCTTTTTGTATATTATAACAGGGGAGTCACCCACCTTCCCTCCTATGGTCTCGTTACTCATAAGAATGAACCAGTTTCTCACCAATATGTCCCGTATCAAAGGGAATTGTAAGTTGTATGTAAGAATAAGCCCATGTTGAAATGGGGCAGTTGTCAAAACCCTGCTTTCCGAAGGTGCACAGAGTCTAGAAATGTCCAAACCCAACAGTGGGTAAAAATAACCTTCCACTCTCTTTTTGGATACTTCCTCAAGTAAAGGTATCACAAATTCTTCAGGGTACCCCCTGTTGACTAACATATCCAATAAAACATCCCTTTCCTTGTAAAAGTCATCAATTCTGCTGATCGTACGGGCCAATCTCACCCCTTGTCCTTTTATTAAGGATCTTTTTTGATGAAGGGTTTGTCCGCTATCAAAATGAAGAAGGGTGTTCGAGTATGTGGGTTTCCTGAAGATGTTAGAATAAAACTGGTTGTTCTCCAGATCCTTGGAAATTTGTATATCCAGGTAACTAATGGATTCCATATGAGTTACCATGGTAAACACCAGAAAGGTAGTACTGGAGTTGAGAAACAGTAGGAATTCAGACAACTGCTCCTGGTCCCCCCTCCAGAAAATAAGGATGTCATCTAGGTACCGCCCATAGAATGAACAGTATGTCATCCATTCAGATGTGAAAACTTGGGACAATTCCCATTGTGTCAGGACAATGTTAGCAAAAACTGGTGCACAGGCCGCCCCCATAGCAATACCTGATTTTTGCTTAAAAAGATGTCCCTCAAAAATCAGGAAACTGTTTTCCAGGACTAATTCCATTAAAGTCCTAAGTGTTAGAATCCTGGTATGGGAGAATGTGGTCTGTTGGCACAAAAAGTCATAGAACAATTCAATGCCTTCCGAATGTGGGATGACATTGAATAAATCTTTGATGTCAGTAGTTAAAAAAATAATGTCACTGTCAAAAAATTCTTGTCTGATTTTTTTGAGACAGTCCCAAGAATTTTTTATAATATGGTAAAATGCACTCAGACAGTTTTTTAACTTGTGGTCCAAACATTTTGCAATACTAATAGTTTTGGAACCTTTCGCATCCACTATGGGCCTTAATGGTGGGTGGGAGATGTTCTTGTGGATTTTTGGGATCCCAAATATCATTGGGATCTGTGGATGTTTCTGTGTACAAAAAACAGTTCTTCTTCAGATATCTGGTTGTTAAGAAATAAATCAGAAAGCACCATGTCTACATGACTATATGCAATGTTTAATTCATTGCATGATATTTGTGCATATCCGTCACCAAGAAGATGTTCTAGCATACAGTCAATGTACCTTCCCTGATCCATGACTACTAAACCACCCTCCTTGTCAGGTTTCATGACTCTGATCTGTCTGTTGTTAGAAATACTGTCTAGAAGGATAGTCTCCTCCTTAGTTAAATTGTACAGTTTACTACTGTTATTCACCCTATTTAAATCCCTGATTTCCTTAGTGCAAATGCCTTGGAACAGTTGTAAAATGGGATGCAGTGGGGGGTTATAGGTGCTTGTTTTTCTGCACCCATCTGGTAAATGGTAACTATAACCAGTTTCACTTACATAGACTCCCAGGTTTAGCTTTCTAGTATAAAGCATAACGTCAAGGATTGTTTTTTCCATGTTGAATTTCTTATAGGGTACAAAATTAAACCCCTTCTGAAACACGTTCGCCCGATCTTTTGTAATTTCTATGTTACTTAAATTATAAATTTTGCACAAGTCCTGGTGGTCATTAAAAATAATGGAAATCTCACTGTTGCTGTCTAAAACTTGCCCTGTCTTGTCTGTTGCCAATTCTCCCTCTCCCCCTCCCAGACAAATTCTGGAGTAAATGGTGTTGGTCCCCCTGGAAAGCCATACTGGATTGTCTCCGGTGGGTGTAACCTTGTTTCTGGATCCTCTCCGATCTCCTTAGGGGTTGACCTAAAGGGATAGGACCTGGGTGGTTGTCTTCACTGGGTTGCAAGTCATCAGTAAGTTCATCAAAAACATCATTATTAACATTGCTATGCATTTGTACATTGTTAGTATTTCCATTAGAAACTAAAGGGTAGGCTACACCTGCCTCATAGTCTTTGGCATCTCTATCTAGTTTTTTACTCTTTTTCAACTTGATTTTCTCAACAATCTTATCTATGTAAAAAAACACAGTGTTGTACTCCTTATGTTTGTTACAAAAATCAATGTCATTTTTAACAAAGCATCTAGTTTACTCACAGAGTTTTGCAACAATTAAAATTTCTTGTCATTGTCCCTTATTAAAACTTGTAGTAACTCACAACCTTGTCGGTTAAATAGTGAAACCAAGTCTTTATGCAGTTCAGAACCATTTAAAATCCCATTGCGGAAACGCCAGTACCTTAACTCTTTGGAACTTGTTCCCTTTTCAAACATTCCCTAAGGTACTGGTTTTCTATTTGTAATTTCTTCATTTTCAGACTATCCTTTTCAAGGTTGTTTAAAATGGAACTTACAGTACCTTGGTTGAGGTTTCCGGTGTCCATGTGGTGAAACCCGGTCATGGCCCTATTAATCCACTTGGTTAGATTAAAATCACTGCTTGTATTTAACCGAGGACCCAATTTCTCATGTCTTTGTCTCAGCTTTCCTGTAATTGTGTTTGAAGCAGAAGTCCCAGGTACTGCAACATCATTAGAGTTTGTGGCAGTCCTGTTCCCTTTGCTTTTTGGGCTGCCTTGCCCTGGTTGTATGCTGAATAGGGAGTCTTGTGATGAGGAAGTAAAAGTCAAAGAACGGCGGTTCAAATCGCCAGTTAAACCTTCAAGCTTGCTGCCCAAGCCGACTATTTGATTGTTGAATACACCAATGAGTTCAGTTAGTTTGTTAATAGCCGAGGTTAATTCCTCATGTGTGCCTTTAGTATCCCCTCCACTCAGAGTGCTGGAATCCATACCAGAAATTTGTAGAAAAACACCAAGTAACAAAAGGCACGAAAATGGAGCAGGATACAGGAATAAATAAAATTTATAAATTTATTCATACAGATGATGTTCATATTTTCTCTAAAAACAGTTGATCATTTTGTATTATACCTACAAGCTGGCATTTTTTGTAATTTAGTGTTAGGAGACACATTTACCACATATATACGTTTTTTATAGTGGTACTAAGTATTGGCTTATATTTTAATTTACTGGTAAAGAAACAATTCAGAAAACAAGGGGGTCTATGTCTTTAAAAATGTGTATGCTTAATTATTCAATTATTCAATTGTATTTAATCAGTGCCTTAATTGTTGTATGTATAAAAGGATTGTCTTGCTGACTGTCTGGTATTCTGAAGAAGTCAATCCTAATATTTGACATAAGCGCTTAATAAATTTTATTTACTCCTGTATCCTGCTCCATTTTTGTGCCTTTTGTAACTCAAAAATCTTGCTATTAGGCGGGCTATTGTGCAGATGTGGACTCTTGGTCTCCTGAAGCTACATGCGCTTTCCAAGGAGATAATTTCCTCAATTTGAATCTCTGGGGAGGAAAAAGAATAGTCTCCCATATTTCTGTCCCAGCATTTCACACCAAGTCATTAAGGGAAGCAAGCTGATTGTTATCTTCAGGGAACTGAGGGAAGAGAGAGAGGTCTTAACCTCATGAGACTGCCTTATATGGTTGCCTGTTATATCAATTCCCTTTTTCCCTACTGGTGACTTGCTAGGAGAACATGCTGATGATCAGTTCTTTTTCTTTGCAACAGTACTAGTTTTTTTTTGGGGGGGGTAGGGCATGCCATATCTTTATAAGAGTTTGTCAGACCAGGTGATTGTTTTGCCGAAAATGCTACAGCCTCACTGGATTCAGCAAAGAGAGGTGCAGCTGACCTTTGGTAAATAGTAGTGTTGCAGGATAATGGAGCTGTACCTGAAAGCCTAACTCTCTATCTGGATGACGAAAGGGGGCTAAAGCTTTCTTTTTATATATACAGTGAGGTACTGTAGTCCAGAATAGCTCTGACTGAGTAACCTGCTAGCTTAAAATTAATATCCAGTGCCTGGGCCTTGGCAAGAATTTGTTCGCTGTTCATGTAATTCAAGCATTTAGTAATAAAAATGGTGATGTATATTCAGCTGCTTACCTCATGAGGTGATTTATGGGCCCTCTCAATGACTGGTGAAAATCCTGCTCCCAAAGCTTTAGGCACTTCTTTGCATATGAATAAGATAGGGTCTGCTTCTTCACTTGCTTGAGCAACCCAATGAATCTCACATTGTTGTACTAAGTTCAATTTTCCAGGTCCTCTACCTTGTTTTCTAGGTGCTGCACGTGGGTTTGCAAGTCCAGTATATCCTGGGAGTGGGTAATGGCTTCTCATGATTAGCAGTGACACTTTTTATATGTTGGATATCCACTGTAGCCACTTTCAGGAGATCATTGAGGGCTTCTATGGAAGAATCAATAGCATGTGGTTCTACCAAACAAGTAAGCTTCTCTGTGGACATGCACACAACTCATGCAAGTAGGACATTCTGGCCATATCTGATCGCAAGAAAGGTTTTACTGCAAAACTATACCATATTACTAACTAACAATGTCTGAATATACTGCTGGCCATAAACAATCTTTTTGTCCTTATAAGGAAATGAATAAGATAACTGCCCAGGGGATCAAGCCATGTGCTCACCATGAACATAACATTTAAGTTTTCCTGCATTTACTTTTTTTTTCTTTCCGTCCGTGCTTCCACTTTAAAATGCAATATGCATCATGTCTTTCTGTGCATGTGTCTGTGCGTGTCCACTTTACAATGCACAACCAATGTGTGAATTTTTGATTTTCAAAATACTAGGCTGGAGTAATAGCAAATGGGTGCAAATACTACCAAAGCAGCATTAAGGGTGATTATGAAGAAGTAACACAGAATTATGAATGCTGCCATAAGGAACATGCTTGCATTATGGATGATACTTACAGTGGAACTTTCAGGTACAAGGTGTGTGTGTAAGTGTAAAATGCCCCACTTGGGTGAGCTGGTTAGTTAAATAACTTACTCAGGCTCCAACCCTGCTGTAACTTGGCTACAGGAGGCAAGCGCTTTAATCCTCTACTCCAACTACCAGAGAGTAGAGTTATGAAATGGGCACTTTTTGTCATTTATTGGTTCATACATTTTGTTTCACTGCTTAAAGGGTAAAATATTCAAAACTACAAATTTAAAATGTACTCTAATAGATGTTCTTGTATTTGACAAGAACTACATTAAATAAAGAAGATAAATCAAATGGCACATGCATTTATGTATGATCCTAAAAATGTATGCAGGGGGGCATGGTTTGAAAACAGCTCAGGGACCAAGATACATCTGCCTGTGGCTGGGTGCATTTTCAACAAATCTGAGTTTGAGTTGCAATGCATTTTCAATAAATGTGAGCTCCAAGAGAAGAGAAGGTTACTGTTGCTCATGGTAAGTCTGTTTTCAATGCGCAAGTACTTTGTTTAGCAAATGGCCATTAGTGTTTGTAGTAAAAATTTCTAAGCAGTGTTAGTAGCACAACAGTTAGTATACTTGCTTTTGGTAAGACTGTGGGCTCTACTCTCACACCATGCAGATGGATTGCTGACACTGCAGCGTAGTATAAGTGGGGGTTGCTGCACTCCTGGCTGTGTCATCCTTTAGATGCGATGTTAAACAAAGGCCACAGTTTCCTGTGTTGATGGTAGGTGCTTGTCAGCTCTTTTATAGTCACCTGAGCTATTGAAAAGAGTAGGGTAAGTTCCCTGAATCCCTGGATATTTTTCCTCTAGTAGTATAAATACCATCAATGGTTTCCCCTGAAAAGAGGCTACTAGCCTAACAAAGGATAAATAAATCAAACGTTTTAAATTAAATCCACGTCTGTTTTTATTTCAAAAGTAAATATGAAAATAGCATGTACACTGATAGTTATGAACAGTGTCTATAATAATTGGGGGAAAGAGACATGTAACAGGTCACCAGAATGGCTGTGGGAGGGCCCGGTCCATTACCCTGCCTAGGGCCACATTTGACCATCATCTGGCTCTGCATTTATATCCTGCATGAGCACAGTGAGAATCTTGTCCTCACTTTTAGAACTATCATCACTGTTTCCTGTCAGAGATCCCCGGGTCAGTGCTGAATGGAGCATTGACTTTGCAATTCAATGCAGGACTTTTTGACTCTACTGATTCAAGCACTGTAGCCCCTCTCCATAATGTCTTCCACTAGCCCTGTCAGTTCCTGATGGATGACAAAATTGCCAACTTCACTACTACTACTCCCAAAGGGTATCACAACATCAGCACTTGGGGCAGAGCTACCTAACATAGTTGGAGAAGGTAGGGCAGGAGTTGTGGAGGCAATGCAGACAGGTTATGACCCAGATGTGCTGAGTGTCTGTGCTGCATGTGATGGTGCCGCCACATCCACCTGTGAAGCTATAGCATTCTGATCCTCAGTGCTCAGCCTGTCTGATTGTGCTGATGGTCAGTTGTGTTGCAGCAGCAATGTTTCCACAGAAAAAAACAAGAGACAGAGAGACAGGGTTGAGGCAGAGAAAACAGATCTATTTTTCTTCATTGAAAATACACTTGTTTAAAAAAGAAAAGTAGATCCCCACTTCAGCGAAAGTGCACTTCAACGAAACTGCACTTTCACTGAAGTATAGTCACTGGATCCCTATCAGAAACAAAAAAAATCACACAAAAAAAATCTTTTGCAGGGGGGCAAGCCCCCCTGCACCCCCTCACTTTAATATTCCCACTCCGAGATTGCACTACAGTGAGGAAAAGGGAATATTCTCTTATCCCCACTGTACCACAATCTCAGCACTAGTTTGCTTAGTTGTACATCAGCACTAAACATTGATGTACAACTAAGATTGCATGCAAAATGTTTTTATAACTACCTTTTTTTTTCTTATTTTCATCTTCACACGAAAGTGCACTCGCAAATTTATGTTTCGTTGAAATGTAAATTCATTGTAGTGACTGGATCCCGAGAAAACATATATAATGACATCAATGTATGTCAGATTAATTTTTCAAAATAGAAACAACTAGACATATAAATATGATAAACTTACTAAATCCAGATATAATGTGAAGTCATTAATATATCATAAAATACATCAGTCTCAATGCTTTTATAAAAAGTAGGTAAACAGTTAGGTAACTATGGCATATCTTATATATGCATTCCAAGTAAAGATATCGATTTACAAAAATGCAAAGTTTAATGTTAATTAATATTGCAGAAAATACGTTTCACATACTACTGTGTACTAAATGCTAATTGCTGATGCGGCTGGGAATTGAAACCCCATACAGCTAAGGTGATTTACCCATTGTTTAAAATAATGATCAGGAGCATGTATGCTTGATATATAGGTAAGGAATGCCTGCTCAGCTGTCTGTGCCTCAAGCTCATATGGACTGATGTCCTGAAATTTGATAAGTTTCACTACATTTCAGAAGTATTATGCATTCATACATGTGCCATACTAACCCCATGCCTCTTTGAGGCATGCCAATCATTCCTGATGTGTTTCCCTGTTTCTAGCTGTGTCATCAGTGGCTATATAGATTACAAAAGAGAAAAATAAGAAACGTTATGAATACATATACTGTCTGATCAGTCCATTGTATTGTATTGGCTGGTGATGGATCACTATACTTTCGCAACTCAGGGGTGTACACAGTTCTAAATTCTGTCTCCAACTGACTCAGAAGGTCCTGCTTGCACCTCTTCATATCACTATAATGGTGACTACATTGTTCAGCAGTACATGGAATGCCAGCTGCACTAGTAACAGACTTGGCCAAGCCATTCCAAGGCTTAGACTTGTACTGTGGCCTGGTATAGTCCTCCTGCAGAAGCCTACAGTTGTAGCACTTTATGGGGGGTGCCACAAATATCTTGGATTACTTGACTCTGTCTTTAGGTTCTAAATAGAGCACCAACCTCACCTTCCCCTGTCATATCTTCTGAAAGATACCTAGAAATATGGCAGTGAATTGGATCCCAATTCAGATCTCATGCATACCAGCCTGTGTGCAATGACAGACAACCTAGCCAGATGTATTTGCATAACAGAAATCACTCAAATGGTCTGGTAGAGAAATCGGTGTGAAATATGGTAGTGAGACTTGGTGTTGTGTGATACTCAGTGTATTTATACATGTTCTACTGTGAAATCATTAAATGCTTTTGATGGTGATATGTTAATCACATTTCAAAAGATATATTGCCATATCTGGCCATGATCTCTTTTTATGGAGGATGATAATCATGCATACAGTGATACGAAATGACATAAAGCTATGATTTTGATAATAGTCACTGCTGGTAAGAGATACAAATATATAAATTGGGATATAGTGATTTGGTGGGACATGCAAATGGCAAACTTTGACTAATACTACCTGGAAATTGAAGACATGACTAAAAGGAAGTCTAAACTGATAAATGTTGTTTATTACCCATTAATGTCACAGGGGAACTAACATTCTGAGCTTGTAAGTTGAGGTGTAACAATTTCAACATGAATTGAGATCTAATTATAACAAGCCTCTATGTGTTTGACTTTCACTTGCTATGTTACTGGAGTTATATATAAAAGTCTGTATTTATTTTTGTTAATCAGTTTCATATGCATTGATTTGCATGAGCTTAGTAAAACATGTTGTTGCAGCTAACATACATACTTCACATGACATACTTTCCCATACACCTAATAATATGTGTGTTGTCATATTTTTTGCAAGACTATTATAAAGGTTATGTACATACAAGTGTAGTTTGAACTAACTATGATCATGTTTACACTAAACATACCTGACAAAGATTATAGTTGACTTATATAGCAATCATTACACAAAGCTGTGTTGCAAATTTCATTTTTGTAATTGTCAGCTATACTTCATATTAAATTCCTACTACAAGTCTGTGAAAATTCTTATTCTGACTCCCTCAGTAAAATTATCGGTAAACTGGATTCATACCTTCCACTACCTCTGCTGTTCCTCCAAACTTACAGCATTAACACCTTGAGCCACAGAGAAAGGTAACTAGCAGCTGCATTCTTCATGTGGTAGTGTCCAGAGGGCTGAGAGAAGCACAGCAGTGCAAGTCTCATTTGCGCTACTGATGGTTCAGGTTCCAAAAACAAAGCATTTTTGTCACTGTGAATAGTAAATTCAAAATATCAATAGCTGGAATCAAAGCCTGCATAACTGTTCTCATATGTTAGTGCATTAACACATTGAATGCAGAGAAAGTTGCATAATCATTGTCTGTTTGCCAATCACTACTAGGTATTGTTTAAACTGTACATATACAAGTGTGGTTTAAATTAAATATGATCATTGTTTTTCTTAACACAATTTACTCAGAGTACAGCTAACTTATTTAGCATTCGTTATGCAGAGTTGGGATGCACATTTCATGTTGCAACTTGACAGGTGCACTTCATTTTCAGTTCTTAATAAAACTCTCATGATGATTCTTGCTCTGACCCCTCAGTAAAACAATCTGTAATTTGGATTTGAATCCTTCATTACCTCTGATGTTGCTCCAAACTTATTGCATTAACACCTTGAGTCAGAGAGAGACAGGTAATTAACATGTATTTTCTTCACTCAGTACAAACCAGAATGCTGATGGAAATGTACCAATGCAAGTCTCATTTGCACTGCTGATGACATTCCTAATTAAATTTCTGAGCCTTTTCCTTGGAAGTGAACCATCATTCACTGCTAGTGACTGCTGACTGTCACTGACCCACAATGCAAAGCTTTGCACAAAGGGTGATGTAAAAAACATAAAATACCTCTGTGTGATTATTTCTCTGTCTGTGGTCTTATATCATGAAAATGTGGACATTAAGGATCCCTAAGCTCCCTCTCTAAATTTGAGCCTTGAAACCATGGCCTTAACAGGAAATATTTAGAAGATTAACAGTATGTGCCACATACAGAGAAGTTTTTGTAAGGCAGATAAATTGAAGCACATATACTCAAGCTTTGATGTTCCAACTCTTTACACTTATGGAGCACTGTACCCAATTTCTCAAAGTTTCCCTTTGCCATTTCCCAGTGGATGCCTGGTTGGATGTAATATTTGCAACAATTAACCTAATACTGTCACAGTAAGAATAAATGCATGCAATCCAAGAATATGTTCTTCCCTTTCTTTTGTGAGCATTACTGTATTTTCATACATTTGAAATGTGGTTGCATAATGGTTTGTATTTATTTAGAAATGTATTGTTTGTACATATCAATTTTATATGTTTCATATAACTTACACACTCCACTCAAAGGCACATTTAACTCTTAAGCATATATTCCTAAATGTGCTATAAATTTTGTTTTCCTAAGTAAGCCAATGCAGTCTTAAACTTCTTTTGTAAGTGTATTCACCCTGACACATCATCTCTAAGTTACATCAAAGTGACAGGAATATCAAACCCTGAATTATTCATGCACTACTGTTAATGATTCATACTTGCAAGCCCCAAGCATGCCCTACTTCTCAATACTTGCTGTTGTACTGCTAGTGCATATACACAGTATCATGTAGGTTCTCTCACCATGTTTACCTGTCAAGCACTTCTTGCAGATTGAGTGATTCATAAATGATAATGAGCTGGCACCTGATTTACATATTCACCATGTACAGAAGGGTTAATTTACATGATATAAGCACAATTTGAGGCTAAGAAACTTGTACTGAAGTAGAGATTCACCAACTTCAGATATTGCTGTTTGAGGGCTGCAATTGCATTCATTTTGGTAAACTTTACAACAAGTCCTGTTAAGGTAGTTGATGGTTCTTTAAAAGTAATAGTTAGATGTCTGCATTTTGTACATTAGTGTTGGTATAGAAGGCATGGCATTTGGTACTGCAATGATCGTCATCTAATGTTACATGCCTTTATAATAACAGTTCTCTGAGGATGTCAACACATTTAAGAATTTTTATATTAGAAGTGGCTATGTCAAATTACATTTCAGCAAATAATAGTATGTTAAGGCTATTGAATATGCTTAACATAAACAAGTATTCCCTGACTTTTTTTTGTTTACTGGTATAGGGTGGGGGCAATGGTTGTTTCATGGGGAGGGTGTTTGATTTTCATTACTTAACTGAGTGTTGTGTACAATTTGCAAATTCCTTTGTGTAAATAAGCTTTAACAGTTTCTATTACAAAAGGATCATTGACTTGTATTACATATTTCATTCATTGGTAATGCTGTTATATATTCCAAGCTAAAACATTTCTTTATCCTTATTCACATCTGTTATTGCTGGGGGTTGTTGGAAATTTACAGTGATGTTTTAGACGAATGCCTGCATAAATGCATTTTTTTTTCTAACCAGCTCATTAACTTATCAAGTTTCACTGGACAGGGTGAAAGACAACCAAAGGATGTCTTCTGTTGTTGCACCAGGTATGCCATATAGATAGATAGATAGATAGATCGATAGATAGATAGATAGATAGATAGATAGATAGATAGAATGGGTGAAAGAATAAAGATATATTTTATAAAACTTTATTTAGATTATAGGTATTGTGGACATGGTTATATTCCTTGTAATATATTGCTATTTATGTTGTGTATATCACTCATGAGTTATGTCTGCCATTCCTGTACAGTTGAGTTATATTTTATCTTAGTGACGATTAATACGTGAATATGAGGGCAATCATTTTTTATCTCTTCTTTACAGGTTCATCACTTATTTTTGTTCTGAAAGCAGCAGTAGCAGCAACACCTTGTATTAAAGCCTATTGTATTTACAGATTAATGAAAGTAGCAGCACCCCCTAACATTTTTTCTAAGTGTTTTTGTGGATGTATTCCAAAGAATATTGGAACTGAGAGCTAAAGGGATCACAACATGCACATGCAGGTTTTATATATTCCTGAATTGCTCCATCATGTTGAATTGCTTCATTGGCATGCATTTCACCTGTTTATGTCTTCATTATCATATTCTGCTATTTAACCTTGTTTGGAAGCTGTGCATGATGTACAGACCCATTTAATAAATACAAATTAGTCCACTTACTGTTGTTTACCATGCACACAATATTAGCAAGTCCCTTTATATATACTAACTCTGTAATCACACAAATATGGTATAAGGGCAAATTTCCCAACCCCCGAATCTGTGTGATCTTTGCAAACCTGTCAATCAACTGACTAAGCGACCATATGCAGTTGACCATATACACACTCAATATATTCACTAGCACTCCTATGTATATATGGGTATATGGTAATTGTCTGAATGACCTAAATGCTGACAGAAGAAATACACAAAAATACCCAGTGTTCAAAACATCAACATGAAATAGCAAATGGGATAGTGCACAGCTGAATGGATGATATCACCACTGTTTATTAGCTGGATGTTTATGCTAAAAAGTGGTCAAAGGGCACAATAACACTGGACAGCTACACATCATATATGTATTTGAAGAGTAGTCTACAGAGTATGAGGGTGAAAAATACACTCACAGCTGGCCTCAAACATCTGACATATGTGTTACACAATGGACAAAGCACAGCATCAAAGTCATGCAACACAGGAGAATTCACACTACAATTGTGAGATACTGCAGTTATGGTAGCAGTATGTAATTATTGGGAGACCAAAAAGTTATTTTCCCTGTGGATGCTAGGATTTGCTAGTGTAACCCTGTGCCACTTTAAATCTATCTAATAAGTGGAAGTGTACATAAAGGTGGTTTTGAGGTGGCCAATGGTATATGACAGTAATCACAGTCACTGTATTTAAGCAGGGATGTACTTGAACCACCTATCTATCTAGTTACATAGTCTATACAGTATATTATCAGCAGCCAGTCCACAGGGAAATACTTAGTATGAGTGAGGCATTCAGTACAGCATCTATGAAGGGATGGCATCAGCAGTGTATTATCAAGGAGATGTGTCTGATAAAATGACTCTTACAACCATTATGGAGTTGTAAAATTTGCCAACTGCAAATGTGTGCAAACCAATCCCGAATTCATTTACTGTCACATGCACACCTGTAGGGGTTAATCACTTCTGTCTTTGAACCTCTTACCCATCTATTTACACATTCTAAAGAATAGTGTTAGAAATGCAAGTATTAGCCATGGTGGTACAGCAGTAGCATTGTTGCCTCACAGCAAGAGGTTCTCCCATTCGATTTTCAGCTGGAGTGCCTTCTGTGTGAAGTCTGCATGTCCTCCCTGTGGTCGAGTGACATTCGAAAGACATGTGTGAATGGGCATCCCTTTGTTGAAGGTTGGGCATCAGGCTGGCACCTTGGCACTGTAAAAATGTACTGCCAATCATTAGTAGACTGGAGTTCTGCTGTGGTGACCCCTAACTGGGAAAAGCTAAAAGAAGAAGAAGTGTTAGAGATGCAAGCACAACTGAAGAAGTCTGACATTAAAAGTGTGAAAGTGCACTTTAGAAAGAAAGGTCTCTTCAGTTTGTTGCAACAGGGGTGTAGCCAGAGAATATAATAAATAAGACATCTTGTAATAATATAATTTCATGCTCATGTGCTGTTATTGCTGCCCCTAACCCACCTGTCAGTTAAACAATGAAGCATTCCCCCAGCACTTAATACATTTGCATTACTTTCCCTCTAAAACCATTAATAGATATTTTTCAACCTATGAAACTCTTATTGGAGGCATTAATTTAGACAGTTGTTTCATAGTATGGCCCCAAAAAGCCATGGCTTCTGTTAGTAATGTACAGATAATTGTACTCAGAACAGTACAAAATAGAATGCCTATTTACACCCTCATGTTGCAAAGAAGATGAGGTTATGAAAGGTAGGGTAAGGTGATGGTGGAGTCATCTAGCAGTTCAAAATGCTTCTCCAGAGGAGAAGTTTATTGAGCACTGTTGTGTTGGAGGACATGCTCGCCTGATTCTAAACTGTCCTCCATCTCACATATACAAGTTTCTCATATTGACCTTGAACCTACTACCTATTTACTTACATAATCTGGAGAGCACAGTATTAGTCATAAGTGCTATAGGAAAAGTCTGATTCTTAAGGGAAGAAAGTCCACTTTTGATAGGATGACTTCATCAGTGTGTTACAGAGAGGATGTTTCTGTAATAAGTGGGATAAGGGAGCTGTATACCAAGTTGAATGCACACACAAATACAATTTCCTCACATTGAGAATCAAACCTCCAACCTATTTACACAATCGAGAGAGCATAGTATTAGTCACAAGCACCACATGAGATGTTTAAATCTTAAGGGGAGTGCATGCATTTTTGACTGGATAACCTCATCAATGTGTTACAGAGAGGATGCTTCTGTAAAAACTGGGATAAGGGAGCTATGTGCAAATTTAAATGTATTGTTCTCATGTGAAGTAGATTCAGCACCAAGTATTAAACATACACAAACACACACAAATACCCCATGTTGAGCATCAAACCTTCTACCTAGTTACACAGCCTAGAGAGCATAGTATTAGCTGCAGGTGCCACAGGAGATGTCTGACTAATAAGGGTAGGAAGTGTACTTTTGTGAGGATGATCTCATCAGTGTGTTGCAGAGAGGATGTTTCTGTAAAAGTGAGATAAGGGATCTGTGAGCAAAGTTAAATGTGTTCTCATCACTAGAAGTGGATACAGCTCTAAATGTTACACACACACACATTTCCCATGCTGGGCATCAAACCTCCCACCTGTCTAGTTACTCAGTCTGCAGAACACAGTATTATTTGCACGTGCCATAGGAGAAAACTGACTAACAATGTGAAAAAGCACATCTGTACTTCTTGAAAATCCACTGTTTGGAACAGATGGTACTGTGCATCACAAATTATGCAACAAATGCATATGTGTGCACAGGACAATGTAACATCACTATGATTGTTGCATGTAATTGCATAACTCTACTAACATTTAGATACTGTCCTTCATGTACATTGCATTATTGTGAGGTACATTGACATGTTTCACAGCATGGGATTCTAATGAAATTCTCAATTGTAAATCAGTGGATCATGATTCAAACTTTCTTGCCACTTCATGCCAGAATGATTGCACATTTGTCTTCTCTCATACCTGTGCAATGTGCATTGACAAGATAAACATGCGAGTCACACATTGGAAAGTGCACTGCAGAAGAACAGTGATGGATTATATGAGAATAGGTTAACCAAACTTGTAACACAGTTGCAAGTATAAACATTGCAGAGTAGACATATATCAACTGACTGAAATAACTGACTCAACATCAGTCTGAAATCAAGATAACTTGTTGACAAAATTAATACAGAGATGCAAATGTTATGCAACCTAAAACAATAATAACTTGAGTTTCTTTTTTTCTGTTTTACTCTTTGAATGCAGCACTGCCAATCTGAATTGCACTGCTGATGGCACACTGTTAGCACATATGTAATCATATCCTGAAGTGTTGAACTTAGAATGGAAATTAGTAGTACTCTGTGTTGTTCTATTCCAACTTTCACACAAAGATTTGTAAAAGACAGGCTTCACAATAAAGACCATGCACATGAATATAGCAGGAGGATAATTATGCATCAAAGAAAAGTGTAGCCAACATTTACAGCAACAGGAGGCAGATAAAACATTGTTCTTCCATCTGGATTTGAACCTTTAGAGATATCCAGAAAAACATTTATACCTGAGTATTATCTAAGCACACTACATAGGAAGTCATAATTCTGATAGTTAACATTTAACACCACATTTCAGCAAATATAAATGTATGTATTCATCTTCATTACCCTACTGGCTACTGTAATCTGTACATCCAACTCTTCAACTTCTTTTAAAGAACATTAAACTGAATAAACATAACTAAGCACAGTGGCATGAAACACAATGGAGTAATGTGGCCAAAGGCAATAAAATCACAAGATATCACCATGAACTATGCACTTTCATTTAGCCTTAGTCACATTTATTGTCCTGTGCCAGACATTGCACATACAGATGGGGGAAGATATATCAACAGGATGAGATAGAGGTAGGGGAAAAGAACCTTATGACAGAAGAGGGATGATGTTAGCTTATAAAAGTATATAGCCAATAGGTACACAAAAGCAATATATCAAAAACAGTCAGTAACAGCTAATAGCTGGATTAGACCCCTTAAAAGAAGCCAGAAATCTATATACATGTGAGCATTATCTCATCATGAAACAAAGGAATTATTACTTCACAGTATTTATATAACACAATTGAAGCATAGCGACAACTTACTGAAGCAGAAGGGGTGAACAGAAAGAGAGACAGACAGACAGATGCAGAGAGGAATACCAGCAATATGTTGTGTGGGACACATAGGAATATCTGAATAGTGTTTTACTCTTACTTATTAAATCATCATTACTCTATTATTCTCTGTACAATACAGTGGTTGCCATAGGGAGAAATAAAGAGTTGGAGTGTGCAATGAACACAAAGATATAAGCAGGATAAGATTGGCTTAATAAGTCTTCCTGTTGAGGCTGCAATGTTTCTGCAAATTATGTCTTGCTACATTATTCAAATACAGATACTTACAATTAAATATATGATAGGAATATCACGTCATGAATTTATAAATTGACCTACTGCTGTAAGTGAACCCATGACACTGCAAAAACATCACTCTATGACTGGGATAAGTATCTCAGCATGCCACACAGGACCTCCTACTTTATTACATCTGTCAGCCTAGGAACCATTACATTAACTGATTCACAGTACTGTCTTTAATCTGCCTTTACTTTGTATTCCCATATTGCAGCAGATTTTAGCACATTGACACAACAGTGACCAGATCATGGCAGATTAAATTGAGATCATCTGCTTTGGCAATAAGACGTTAAACAGCATTTACTGTCACTAAGCATTGTGATATGCCAACCTCCATGCAAATGCCATGGACATAAATTGAAGGCTTTTACATGGGCCATTTCTGACAATGTGGATTGTGTGTGAAACTGCGAATATATTTTTTGACCAGATTAAACATGTGAAAAGGGGGTGGATAAGACAGTGGTGAATATGAGGTTGGCAAGCAGAGTGTAGAACACATGGGAAAGAATATGGGAATTTGCAGGAAGCTTGTGGGAGAGTTCCATAGCTATTCATATCTTCACTACATTAATGTACAATTGTAAGCACAATTTCATGACTTTGGAGAGGCAGCACACCAGTGATGGGTGACAACAATAGAATGATTTTATCTGGCCAGTTAGACCAAATCAAGTGTGTCAAGATGACACATGGGTGAAGTGGAGAGCTATGTATGGGGGACCATTTGTTTTGTGGAACAGGCGTCCATTAGGAATGAGAGGGTAGGTTAGGAAGCATGCATAGACATACAGGACATACAAGATAGACAGGTATGGTGATGGAGACAAAAGGTTGAGAGACACCATAATTAGGGATAGGTAGGGAGCATTGGAGGTGCACTCATATTCAGCTTGAGAACACTGAGAATTTAGTCCTCACCTTCAGAACTGTTATCACTGTCTCCTATAGCAGCTCCCTAGATCAGTGTTGGACATGGCATCATTTTTGAAATCTGATACAGGACCTTTTCAACCCTGCCAATAAGTGCACTGAGACCCCCCTCATGATACCCTCCACCAGCCTTCTCAGCTTCTGCCAGGTAACAAAATTGTCCCTCCATTAGTACTGATCCCAGAGGGTACCACTGCACCAGTGGCCAGGGCAGGGCTACCAGATGCAAGTTGAACTGGAAGGGCAGGAGTTGTGGAGCTAACTCTGACAGGTTGTGACCTTGAAGTACTGGGTGGCTACACTGCCATCTGTGGAGGTACGGTGGGCCAAGCCACAGTGGCTAATCTACCTCTCTGTGCTGCTGGTCATTTATTTTTCAGTAGCAAAGTGTGCAATCTGTAGAATGTTAATAAATTATAACCTTTGTTTGGCAATACATAAACAATTATGATAATTTATTATTGTACACGTTAGCCACATCCGTAGATATTGGTAAGGTATTGATGTGTCATAAAATAAATGAATCTCACTGATATGATATAATCAAGAGCAGCCTTTATTTTGCTGTGACAGATAGGCTGTATGCATCCAAATGTAATCATTGCAATTACTATATTTGAATTGTTCCTGACATACTATTGCTGTTAATATTTAGAAATACTTATCCAGTAATATAAAGTAATTCCTGCTTTTGGGTATTGAATTCATACGCATTTAATCTGGTGCTGTCATTGCCTAATGCAAGCACCAAGAGTTATTGTGGAAGGCAGGCATACTTGAGATTAAGGTTGAGGTATGCCAGTGATTGGAGAAATGAAAAGAAATTTCCGGCTTGAATCTGGACCTGTCATACTTACCCCATGCCTCTCTAAGGCGAGTTAATCTCTCATGGTGCAGCTCATAGTTTGCAGCTGTTTCCTCTGCAGTTGTACAGTAAAAAATAAAAGAAATATATATGAAGGCATAATGAGTAACTGCATTGCCTGGCTAAATCCATATCTCAGACAGGTTATCGGTCAGTATACTTACAAAAGTGAGGGGTATTCATAGTCCTAAATTCAGCCTCCCATTGATTTAGAAGATCCTGCTTGCACTTCTTAAGGTCAGTATGGTACTGATGACATCAGTGTGTGGAATGTCAGTTGCACTGAATACTGCCTTAACTAAGCTATAGTATTCCAAACCTCGGCCTTATACTGAAAACCAGTACAACCCCCCTGCAGCAGTCTATGGCTGTAGTAGTTCATGAGGAGTGACACAAATATCCTGGTCTCCTCCCCACCCCACCTTTGTGCTATTAATTTAGCACCATTTTCTCTCTCAAAAGCCATAAATACAAAAATACAGCTAACAAGATATGTCTGAATTAATGCCCAGTTCAGCTCTCGCATGTTACTGGTTGGGTACAAGAACACACAGTTTTACCAGCTGCATTTGCACAACTGAAAGTATATGGATTCCTTGACAAACAAGTTGGTACTACTTACATCACATAGCAGTAAAGGTATGAAACATAGCATTGAGCTTTGCCAGGTATGAAGCTTAACTTATTGACAGAGCTTCCAGTGTTCAACAATGGAATGCTTAATGGCATGGCTTTTAAACCTTGCAGTTTGGAAGGAGAAAGAGGATGAATTGTGACATATTATAATGCCAGGGCTTACACAATGTTAAAATATTGTTGTACAAGCTGGGAATAAAATTATGGAATAAAGCATACAAGAAATTAAAGCTTAGCTTATTAATTGACATTGCCACAGGAGAATTACCTTTTAAGTTTAGTGATTAAAGAAATATACTAATTTCAGAATGAATGGAGATATACTTCAGAGAGGCCTCTATCTGTGTGATTTGATTAGTCTTAGAAATTAAGTATTTCTGTTTGTAAATATATTTCAGATGAATGCAGTTGAATGAGTTGAGTAATACAGGTTGGGGTATGTTACATACATACTTTACAAGACATAGCTGTACTAAACACATAGTTAAGATATGTGATAAGTCACGATGATTAGAACAAAAGTATTGCACCAGTCATATATATGCAAGTCAATTTTAAATTAAATGTCATCGTCATGTTTATAAAACTGGACACACATTAACTTGAGGTTATATGTGAAGCATTAACAATATTTGCTAAACAGAAACATGTATTTATTCAAGAATTACTGATGTATTGCTTCCAATAAACATGTTTAAAATTATCAGTTTTCTTTAGTTTTACAGTCCTAATCAAAATGTTGTGAGAAATGGGATTCTTATACTCTGTAAACGTATCTTTTAGCTGGATGTTTAATCAGCATTGCTCTTTATCTAAACTCACTACACTTAGACCTTTGTGCTAAACAGATGGTTATGTGACAGGTGGAATTTCTCCACTTAGTGGTGTCCACAGTGCTGAAGAAAGTGCACTGTTGCTAGGCATGTTTGCACTTAATAATGCATCCTAAACTAAATGTTTCACTTTTTTCCTTAGGTAGTGTACCATGTTTGTGTAATGCCAAGTGGAGAGCAAATGCAGATTAAAATAATACATATTGAGATTAACTGAAATGTGATCTCTAAACAGGATTCAAATAATGCATCATGTTCTTTATTTCTCTCAATTCCTTTTGTTTACACCTTCTGCCACAGAGAAAGTTACATGACAGGTGTATTTTCTTCATTGCCTACTATCCAGTGTGTGCTGCCACCTAGGCAATGCTGCCAGGCGTTTTTGTGATACAGAAGGTGAAACTAAGTTTTTCACTTTTTTCCTTAGGCAGTGGACTGTGTTTGCATATCGTCAAGTGGAGAGCAAATGCAAATCAAAATAAAAAATACATATTGTGATTAATTGCAATGTGATCTCTAAACAGGACTCAAACAAGGCATCTTGTGTCTTATTTCACTCCATTTATACCTTGAGCCACAGATCTGCACATCTGTTTAAGTGCATTCTCTGCAGTAATTACTATCCATGGTGCTAAGAGCCATGAACCAATGCCAGGCATATTTGTGCTACGTAAGGCAGCTTAAACTAAAATGCTTCATTTTTTTCCATAAGCAGTGGAAATACAGTTTGCACCGCCATGTGGCATGCAGATGCAGAAGGCAATATTTATCAGAAGCATTCACAAACATTTTTGGGGCAACAATTTGAAAGAATGAATATGAGTCTCAATCTAGCAATGACTATAGCTACTACTGCATTACACTGACACATCCAGCCTTCTCACATCTCCTTACCACATCAATGCAATCATGTATGTCTGACAATATCAGGACTTTACCAAATGCCATGAGAACAGAGAGGGGCACAGGAAACAGAAATGTTTTCATTTTTCATACAGCATATACTACTAATATTGACATAATTTTAAATGACATATCTGTCTGCCAGTTTTAGTCAATACTCTCTTATTTGAGTTTCCCTCCTTCTATATTGAAAATAGATCACTGATGTTGCTCCCATATCTTTTCTTCTGTTGAGTTTCCCACATCAACACTTACATTCACCAAATTAAGTTTCAAGATTTATTATGACCTGTCTTAGTCAAATGATCTGTGAGCCAGTTTCAAAGTCTGCATCCCCTGTACTATTTCTCTAAACTGATTACATTCACACATCATGCCACAGAGATATGTGTGTGACATTTTGAATTTCTATACTCTGTACTGTCCAGACTGCTGAGGAAAGCGGAACAATGCCAGTCTTAATTGCACTGTTGATGGTAGTCCAAATAAAATTTGTCAGTTTTTACCTAGGGCAGTGAACTGTCATTCACGCTACTAACCACTGTCATTCATCAGATTGCAAATTATAAAGGGAAAAAATGTTTTGAGACAAACACTTTAAATGTACATCTTTGATGTTTAATCACCTTTGTTATCTTGCAACAGGAACCTGTATATATTTAATCAAACCAGGGTAATAAGAACAATCATTGAAGAGTATTTCTAATATTTGCCACAGACACAGACAAATATTAGCAAGGAGAAGTGTTTAGATGTAATCAAAATGTGACATTGTAACAAATCACACTGAAAGTGCAACAGAAACAAGTTATGAAAGTTTTCATTTCTCATTTGACAGCAAAGGTCTGAATGACTGGGATATTGCCAACAGTTAGAATACCTGTATACGCATACAATATTAAAGAAAGACTGCATACACTGCAGGTGTAGTCACCTCTTTCTTAATGGTGCCTCATTCCCTTATCTATACTTTCTTAAGAGCAATTCTCATTTTATTGCATATGTTATCTGTAGCAATACTTAATGTACTCCTTTGAATATGAACATTTTTAGTAAGGGGCAGTAATCGTGATCATTAAAGCCAGCATTTGAATGTTAGGAATGTTGCTGTCCTATATTTGATAAATGGTATTTTACTGTTATTTCCACAGGTATTGCAGATGAGTATAGTATAACTTTGTAGCAAGGCCTGGCATTTTTACATGTGTTAGCACAAATGCATTTGTTAAGTTTGTGATATCTACCTGGCTGCCCACCACAGTAATTGAGATGACATTTATAATAGTTGTCTTACATTTCTACTTCTACATTGTGAATTGGTATTGTTAATGTTGCCATGTATTACACAGTTACACAAACATATGCACTCTGTATTACAGAACTTTTATATATTGTTGCTGATAGTTCATTTAGAAAATGTTGTTGTTGTGTCTTTCAGCTTTTCCTAGTTAGGGATCGCCACAGTGGAACTCCGGTCCGCTAATGATTGGCAGTAGATTTTTACATGCCGAGTTGCTGGCCCTGGCACACAACCTTCAATGAAGGTACGCCTATTCACGCATGTATCCACACAGAAGACGCTCTAGCTGAGAATCAAACAGGACAATGTCTTACTGTGAGGCAGCACCACCACCACAGGGAGTTCATTTAGAAAATATATTTTAAAATATTTTAAATTGTTCCACGCATGATGGAGGCATACATTCATATATAATTGAGTTCACTGCCATCCTCTCTATGTATTATATATTTAATTATTGTATCTGTTTTCTGTTTCATCTCATACAGAGATATGGCACTCAAGAAGAAATCTGTACCCTACAAGCCACCATACAGTGATGCAGAAAATGAGGTCATTATCCAAGCCTTATGTTGCCATGGAGATTTTCTCTTGGTGAGAGGTAGAAATGATCAGTCTGCTTAAGAGAGCATTTGACAGCATGTGGTCGATGACATCAATGCTGCTGAAGAGCATGGGAGAAGTTGCTCCCAGACGCAACACTGAGAAAGTGATATGATAATCTCTGCCTGCAATAGGGTGGCTGCAGTTGCCCAGGAACAGGTGGTTATGGGAGGTGGTCCTGCTACTGGACTACCATTAACTGTCCACTGTCAGGAATCCAGATAGCTCAGCGGAGGGTTCACACAGAATCCTTGATATTGGTACTGACATGAACAACAGGCCCAGACTGTTTCAAGCAGAACTTCAACGTATGTAAAATTCAATTGTCATTATTATATCTTTACATATATATATCTTAGATGTCTGATATATGTGGAGTCAGAGATGTGTGTGAGTCAGACAAACCAGTAATACAGACATAGATGAGGATGTCCAGGGAATCCAACTGTTCAGTGCACTTTTGTATGAGAACATTCTTAATCTGCACATGTAAAGGGCATTGATTTTCTTGTTTCATTTTCATTTTTTTATACTTATCAGCCTTCTTTATTTTCCCTCCCTCACATGCAAGGACACCTGGATTGCAGGCTGCAAGCCTACCTGCACATGATAAGCAAACATTTGGTTATTATTATTTCTGTATAAAAGATAGATTAAGGTCTAAATTAAAGTAAAATTTGTGTTGCTTTAGCATCTATTAGAGTTTAATATAGTTTTCATATAAGAAAAATATGTTCTCAGTTGTATTCTCTGTTTCTCTTCTTGTTATGTTCATTGCTTATTATCATAAGTGATCCTGACTGTGGAACTGTGAAACACCTACCACCTGATGTCAGAGTATCAGTAGCCTATTAACAATGGTGGCAATGAAGAACCACAGTCTAGGGATACAGAGGTCAGTCTGACACTGGGTTATAGATCCCACATTCCCTGCCCATATTTTGGACACAGTCAGTATGTCTACCCATACCCATGACATGGATACCTCTGATATAGGACAGGTTGAGGATGACACAGTTGATCAGGGTAGTGTGGTTACTCCAGTTGCAGAGCTGGTTGTTTCTCCCTGCAGCCATCGTAAGGTTGAAGTGCCACAAAGGAGGGTTGGTAGAGGTGCTTGGAGGAGGCCCGATGCCCGCTCACCTCCTGATGCTGGTGTGTCATTAGTTGCTGCCATTTGTACATGTAAGTCTGTAGTGGAGGCACAGGCACATTCCACCAGAGCCTCAGAAGAGATAGTGCGAGTACTAAACATCATGCATTCTGACGTACATTATTCCCTGAACAATGTGGGTGACTCCCTGGACAGGATGAATAACACACTGGATAGGGCAATGTCTGTGATGGAATATTTGCTGGGGATGGTTGGCATTCATGTGGCTGGAGAACTGCTACATATTCTGGTGTTAGCAGACATGGCAGTGCAAGATCCGGCTCCTGTAGTGACACTACTTTCACTTCTCTGTCAACTTTTCTGTCAGAGATTAAAGTGTCCACACTTTGTAGGCACAGGGTCATGGTCCTGGATGTAGTTGTGAGGAGAGCTCATCCAGTAGGCATCACTTGCACCCCTACTACTAGCCAGGGCTGTGGAAGTAGCACTACAACTCCTGGCAAAGGTGACTTTCATGTTTGAGGGCTACAATGCTGAACTGACTACTCAACAATGCATGATTCACACCTGTCTGAGATGCCAATACATAGTGCTGTCACAGTGCTTCATTGTGTTCATGTAGACACACACGCATTGAAAAAATAGCACTTGCCCATACCACATCGCACACATCCAAGCTATACATCTGTTGTTACTGTCCCTGAACACTGTATATCCTGACAGATACATGTGTTTCTTACTCAACACACACTCACTTCTTTGGTGTCAGCCTTGTCCACCTACCAACCGCCCACCCTGCACTAATGATGTTGTCTGTGCCCTGCCTTGCACATGTCTTTGTGACTTAGAGTTACATATATGTCTGATGTACACAGTGGATAGCAATTTTTTCCTTACTCACAAGCTCACATTTATCAATGTGTATTGCAGATGACAAGTGTTTGATTTCTTGTTCCTATTCATTTGTGAATGTTTGCTGGTATAATTGTTGAACCTCATTGTTTTTCAGTTAGTATCGTAAATAAAGCAGTGGAAGCAGTAGGTGCTTCAGTCTTGTTTCTTGTTATAGTTGTGCAGATGAGGATATAATTGACCTGTTCCATGGTTTATAGACGGGGGTCAATTGAAATGCTTGATACACAGTATTGGTTATAATACATAACTGTATACTGCAAAAATCTGACAAAGGAGGTATTACTGACATAAATGTACACCTCAGACAAATGCTCTGCTTAGGAGCATATAGATATTTCCATATGATAGTACTCAGTTATATACATTTTTTTTTTTTTTGTTAGAGGTTTCACACTTGCCTTGTCATTACTGCAGGTAACAATTGTGTCTTTCGGGGTTGCCCTTGTCTGATGCTGTCAGAAACACTGCCATTACTTGGTTATGTAAAGGTTGTGGAATTTTACAGGCAATAGTTTTCATGTATGCATGTACATGGGATCCAATGCTTTGACTGAAGTAGTGATTATATGTGCTATCCTTTGCCTCTTAGCCAGAGCCAGGCCATTTTGTGCACACCTCCATCTGTCAGCACCATCTGTAGTTAATGGTTTTCCCTCAGACTCCTCATCTGGATCTGTTGCTACTGGCCCTGCTTGTTGTCTTTGTAACTGTTGTCCTAACCCTTCCTGTTCTTGTTGAAACTGTTTCCTAGAAATTATATTGTGTAACATGTCACAGACTGTAAGTATTTCAGCAGAGGTGCCTCAGTTGTACTACAGTGGATCTCCTCATGTGTCTAGACATCAAAACCTTGATTTAAGCAATCCGAACACATGTACTATGATATTCTTAGTTTGACCATGGGACTCATTGTATCCTTGCTTAATGGGGTTGTGTGGGTTTCTCATGGGTGCATCCAGAGCATAATCTGCATATCTTACTAGATGCCCTTGATGAATGCCACCCCTAACAAACCTGGTGTACAACTCACATGTGTATCATATGTGTGAGTCATAAAAAATGCCTGGGTTACCTACACAGACATTGTAGATGATCCCTTGGGGATTACAGACAACTTGACAGTTTATAGAGTGGAAACTTTTTCTGTTTATGTACTTCTTTTCCTGTTTCCCAGATGTGGCTTTTATGTCTATGTGTGCAATTTGTGGCCCTCAATACATCAGGGAAGTATGCTACTTCACAGGCTTTCTGTATGGTTCTTGATCTGTCCTGTGGGATGCATGGGAAACAGATGTGATCCCTTGCATGTAGTAGCTTTGCATTTAAAAAATGATAATATTCTATAGACTGATGCCTGTGACTCCCTGTGCCTGTGGGTCTCTAGAAAGTACCAGTAGCTCGTATACATAAAGCTACACATGCCTTTGTTTCCACTAGGATGGATTCTGCATGATTTCTCTGGGGTCTGGGGTGGGGGGCAGCAGAGGTTGCATAGTTCCTCTAATGTTTCCCTGTCCACCCTGCATCGCTTTCTGCGCCATGCAGTCCATGATAGGTCAAACAAGGTCTAAACACCCTTCTTCTTTTTGCCTGAGGTCTGACAGCAGCACCCTGATTTAAAGTCTGTTGCACACACAGCATAATAATAGCAGCAGCAACCCCTAAAGTGTTTTTTTTCCCTAAATGTAATCATGTAGTATTCCAAAGAGATTTTCTGTACAGGGCAAAAGGTTACAGTAAGTTTGCATGATTGCTTTACAGCTTCCTGAATATATCTGCCATTTTGAATTAGTTAATTAGCATAGAATTAATCTTTTTATGCTGTCATTAGCATTCTCTGCCATTTCTGTCTGACAGCTCTACACATCTTGTAGAGCAGTTTAATGAATACCAAATAGCACTTGTGATAGCTGCACTTTATGCAGATGTTAATAAATCTGGATGATGGTAACAATGAGAATAAATTCTTCCTTTATGCCTAAAGTTTTTTTTTTAAGTTTACTTTGAGCAAGGTTATTCACCTTCCTATTGTCTATCTAGAAAATGGGGAGAAAGAACACTGTGAATGTCCACAGGCAACTCAGATACTCAGATATTACACTGACAGCACAAAAAACCTTCAGAAATTCTAATTAACTGTGTATTACTTATGAATCTAAGAAAAAGAGACTATCAAACCAGAAACAAATTCTAAATGGTTGTCACATGCTGTTGCTTTTTGCTGCTCTAACCATAACAAGAATCTTTCAGGCAAAGTCAAGACACACTCTATAAGAACTTTGGCTACTTTTGTGAATTTCTGGAAAGGGATAAACTCTAGAAATATACTAGAGGCAGCAACTTGGTCATCAAGGCATAGCTTTAGCAAGCACTGTGATTTTGTTTCTTTATCTAGGTCAAAAGCAGACTTTACTAGGACTATTCTCCAGGGACTCATAGACTTGTATCCTTATTCCTTCTCCCTCTCTCTCTCTAACCTTTGGTATGCATGCTACATAGCTTAGGCTATTGCAACAGTCATCTAATAATGACAATAGTACAGTTGTGTAAGTAAGCTTACCATAACAGTAGATGTTTAAATAGACCACTGCTGCAGTAGGAACACCCTCCCTCCATTCTCATTCATTTTGTTGCATTTTATGCCAAGGTATGTATATTTTTTCCTTTCCTTTTCCCTTAGCACATACCTAGCTGATAGGGTGCTAGCCCCTCTTGCCCTGAGGCAAGAAAGTTCTGAAGGTTTGGCATCCTAACCACTGACTTTATACCACTGTCTTCAAGTTGTACAGTGGTTAGAGTGCATGGAAAGTGCTCTAAAGCTTTGGAAGCTGGCAGATCATCCAATCCTTGGCAGGATATATGCCATATAACTAAGGCTACTTCAACAATGATCTATTCAAGCAGCTACAGTTATGGTAATTTACTTACACAGCTGTACTTTTAATCTAAGCAAAATCTCAGATCACTGATTAAACTGACTGGGAGCTCAATCCAACGAAAAAAATAAGAATGCTTTTTTTTTTTTTTTGCAGAGGAACAGCATCCCCCAGACTTATATATCCAAACTCTATAGTCACACAAACATTAAAAAAAGAAATCTCCTAAAACAAGATTCACTGTTGGTGCACAAGTTGGAACCTATCATCAGTAAATTCCTATGGAAATCAATAATCAGAGAGTTCAGCATTACGATTTGAACTTGACCAGATGGAACCTTGTCTATCTGGAACTTGTTAAATTGTAAGGAAACTTTCCAGAGATATAGGAATGAAGCTGAACATCTACGGTTATGCTGAGTGCCTCACACAGCTATATTTTTGCAGAAATTGATATTATGGCTGTACGTTTCTCTTCTACTAGACAAATGGTACATTATTTTACTGAAAATATATGTACAAATATCAGAGGTGACAGGACACACAGCTGATGTGCAGCATTAGGGAATGGTATGTATTAATAAGCACATACACATGCACACACACACACACACACACACACACACACACACACACACACACACACACACACACACACACACAATATTGTACACACACAGACATGCACAAATGTATTGAGTTGTTATATACCATTCGAACCTCAAAGTTTTATCTAACTGAACATGATGAATGTGCTAGACCTTGCTATCCCAGGCACATATTTTTCATGTCATGGTGTATACCACTGTGATATGCTGTTATATATACCACAATTCAGTGTTACAACACAGCTAAATGACAAGCAGTGTTAAATCTAAATTAACAAGAAAATTATACACAGTCACTTGTTGATACTGTAATAATCAACAATGGATCCTTTCCCAAATGAAACTGCAGTGTCACACGTTTTATTTATATGAATAAGTGGACATAGAGGCAAAGTTCCACACACTGGAAAGTTTAGGGGCTATAGCAAGTACCATTTCAAAGATTTAAGTACACAATGGGGTATTGTGATCCAGTGTTCATACACACTGCAGATATGCATTGAAGTCTTGACAGTGCTGATAATACAACTCTGACACAAAACAACAGTATGCAAATAATATTTTAAGTTTCCATTGCGGGGTTCATGTCTGGTATATGAAACTATACAAACTTATTTCAGTTTTTTTCTTTTTATTACCAATTGCAGACATTTCTGATGTAGGACTATAGTACTAGCCGTTATTGTTACAGCATTTTCTGTTGATGTGCTATCTTGTCTTTGAAGACATGCAAATATAAACTGGATGTCACAGTTTGATTTCTCCAAATATTTGGGGTTTCTAATACCATGACGGGAATAGACTCCATTCCTAAGTCAGGGTATGATTAGAGTTCATGAAATTAGTATTGCTTCAGTCTGTGATTTTAGTTAAAAGTGCCCAGAACTGTGTCCTTCTGTAATTTATATGGGGGTTACATATATTTGTACCATATTTAAGTATAGCTGTAAATTATTTTTCATTAGACCTGTTGCTCCTACTCCTAATAGAACTGTCTGGGTATCTTTCTTCCACATTTCTCTTATGTCTGCTTATAAATCCAGGTGTTTTCTGACCTTGTGTCTCTCTGTATGTAAGAAACTATAATCACTGGATGTTGCAATTTCAGTGATCAAAGCTACTTTTGTCTTTTTTCATGGGCTACTATATCTATTTTTTGAACCGTTGGTAATGGGTTATCTCATGTCACATCAACTTCATCATTATAATGCTGTGTAGTTTATGCTTCTGATGCTTCTCAGATACTTTTGGCACATTTAGTTGCTGTCTGATGATTTCTGCTGGTTTGTTTTCCAGTCCTGCTTTATACCAAAATGCTGCTGCTAAACTAGCCAATGATTTCATTTTAGACTTCTTCTCCTCATGTGTTAAAACTTTCGGTATGTTAGGATCTGATGAGGTCAGCAGATATGTATCCATTCCCACCATTGCAGATCTGCACATGTAATCAATTTCAGGGAAGCCCATACCTCTTTCAGAGCAAAGAATATATAATCTTGGTACACAGTGATTTTTATTTATCATTTGATAAACATGAAGCATTTTTTGTTTGTTCTCATGTTCAATTGATCCAATAACTTTTGGGGCCAGTCAATCACCCCAAAACTGTAAGTTAGAACAGGAAGAGCAAATTGATTCATAGCTGGGACTTTACTCCTAGATGTCAATTCAACTTTCCAAATTAGTTTTAATCTTTTGAACTATTCCTTACAGAGATTTATTCTCATTTATTCATGTTGTATTTCCAATCTTTCATCTATGCCCAAGTATTTATACATGCCTTCCTTTTCAAGTTCCTTTACATCATATTACTGTCCCAGATTGATATCTCTTGGTGCTGCAGCTTTCCTCTTTTAAATGCTACTTTTGCACATTTATCAAGATCAAATGTCATTCTTATATCACTTGAGAAAGTTTTAACCATTTATAGCCATGCTAATCCGATAACATGTATAGTTTTATATCATCTGCAAAAGTAAATGAAAAGTCTTTAAAGAAGGTTGGTTTCTGAGAGCCAGATTGTAACCATAACCTAATCTTTTAAGTAAACAACTTAATGTGTTAAGGACAAGACAAAACTGACATGCCCCCAGATTTAATAAAATCTGTGTAGACATAGTGTAGAGCCTACATGGAAGTTACCATGTCCATGTACATGGTTCCCCCTCGCTAGCGCACCATGCATATTAATGATGGCATATTGCTGAGGCAGAGGCGTGGAACATGGTTATTGAATCACTGTAGGGATGTGTGACTGTGTTCACATATGAGTAACACATGCCCTGCACAGTCCAAAGTGTATTATATCAATGTATTTAATTTTTTTTTTTTTAAGTTTGCGAGGTGTGGAGCACAGCAATTGACATGTGCCAGACATCTAAAAATAGAAACTGGATGCATTTGATTTGTGATTCAAAGGTCAAGTTTAAGCATAGTTTAGCAGGTTTGCACAGCATGGGATTGTAATTAGCAGTGCATAAAGTTAGCTCAGAGGTATATGTAAAAGTATAGCAGTGTTCTATACAGCCAAGTGGTTAAAGTTATGACCTTATGTGCAGTAGGCGCAGGGTTTGAATACATGGAAGGGAAATTAAGCATTTATTTTCCAAAGACAAATTATTGTGATTATTTTTCAATCCTGATCTGCTGCACTCAGCTAAGCTCTGCTAAAACCTGCTAAGACTTGTTAAGCGCTGCTTAAACAATCTCTGTTTATGCACTGCCTGGCAGTGCTTGGTATGCTGTGCTTAGCTGGTTTGTGTACTGCTAAGCACTGCTAAACATTACCAGTTTAATAAGCACTGCTCATCTCAGCTGCACTGATTTGTGTGGTGCCAAGAGACATAGCACATTTTAAAAAATTGCCCAATAGCATGTAAGGGTGGGAAAACAGGCTATATTAAGCTCAATAGGCAGGAATACAGCATAACCAGTTGGAGTTTGAACTGTGTAGTAACTATGGCAGGCATTGGAGAGGGTGTGGACTTCCAGGCAAGCAGTGGGGCATTCTGGAGTCCAGGATCATGGTTGGACTCCTGGTGAAAGACCATAAAGACCAGCTGTTGCAGGGGCAGTTCCAGGGCTCAGAGTGCAAGGTGGAGGCCTGGGACCAGCTGGCACAGGATCTCACCAGTGCTGCAGGTATCGCCCACATGGGTAAGAAGGTCTGTCACTGCTATGATGACCTGAAGCATCAGAAGGGGGATCTTTGGAACACCTGGGTCTGGGAAGCTCAGGCTGGGAATGCCCCACAAGTTTCTAAGTACTGTTACCATTGTTTTACTAACACCTAATCTGAATGTTTGATACACAGGTATGCATAATAGGTGTTTACTAGGCTAATGACCACAAGGTCCATTTTAAGCCTTGCCATGCATCCCAAATCTCTGATGAGTTCTGATACCCTTGATAAGTGTAAGTGTGGGCCTGGGAGATTAACCATTTACAGGTTACCTGTCTGCATCAGAGACCTAGGTGCCAAATTAGGGATACATTTCCTTTTTGCTTCTCTTCCTGTAGTTGCAGAGGAGAGAGCTTGCAACCTAGAGGTGCATGCTGGGCATTTGGCTAGCTTGTGCTGTGAGTGTGGTGAGAACAGATTAATTTGCAATCTATAGTCAAATAAGCAAGAGAGAGTAAAGCATTAACTGCCAATAGGTATATACAGTTAAGATTCATGTGTTGCAATAAATGTGGACATAGACCTGTACTGCAATAAGTGACTACTTCCAAATATAGTGCAATAAACAAGGAAGACTAAAACATTAACCTTAATAATCTAAATTAAATAAAGTTTCTACTGCGATAATTGTGGAATTACTGCTGTATTGCAACACCTGCATTACATCAACTGTTTTGCAATAAAGACTCAAAATTATACCAGTAACTGCATAAAGTTACCCCTAATAAAGCTGTGTTGGCAATATGTGTGTAGTTAGGGCTGTTTTGCATGAAATTGTTTATGACAACTGCTCTGAAATAAAAACACAATACAATGCCACTACCTGCCTCAAGGTATAGCTAATAAAGAATGTTATGCAGTAACAGTAGATTCAGAGCTTATTACAAGAAATGTATTATGACACCTGTTCTGTAATAACATCTGAAGCAATAGCATTAATACTCAGGGTATATTGTGTATGTCAGGATTATCTTGTATTAACTATTACATTTCAGCTATATGCATTCATGCTCTGAGGTACAGTGCTGCAGGCAAGTATAAGAGTGTAATAGCTGTAGACTGCAAATATAATATCTGCAACCGTATATAGGTAAGGTAGCCAATCCAATAATCTAATATTGTTTGTAGACTTCACAGATGTTTCCCCCCATTAGCAGTATATTGTGTACACTTGCATTCTCTGTAGTAATGTATAGTTTACTAGTATATCTGTCATGCATGAATCTTATTCATGTGTGTTAAACTGTCACTGCAGTCTATTATAAAACTGTAATACTATTACCAGGTCATATTTTGCTTCCAGGTGAGCACTAGACAAATATCAGTTAGTTAGTAACCAGCAGTAGCTTAGTAGCTAAGTTTGTTAAATGCTCTGTCTGAAGTATGTTTTTCCTCACACAGACCAGAGTTTTAATCCAGTGCTATGTAGTAATAAATATTACTGAATCAGTTATGCAATGATGTCAGATTTTCTCTCCACACAAAATACAGGTAAATGGGTGAAGTAGCCCTTATTATGAGAAAAAAATCTTTGATCAGATGTAACAGATCATTAACAGCATTGAACAGGATTGTGATAAGACTTCATAAAATAAAGGCAAAAAGTACAATAATAATAATAAAAGATAATAAAATGTTGTAATCTTGGTATGGCTGTATGCCTGGAGAGTCTGTGAAAGTTTGCTGAAGTTCTAACCCCATGCCTGCCAAGGAAGGCATGATAGTTGTTTACTCTCTGAACTGTACACATACATGTCTCTCAAGTGTCACTCTATCACAGAATGTAATTACTGTTGTGTAATCCCTTTGTCACAGATGTATCATCAACATGATTATGTCAGCTGCATAGTAACACTAGATGAGTCCACAGTACACCTTGATAGTTATATAGGTCTACCTGATGTGTACATGTTCTCTGTAGTTGTGTACCTGCAGATCTTACTGCTTGGCTCATACTCCCCATGAGGATAGCTTGAGAGATGTGTACATGCTGCAGCAGCTATATGACACTGTTATACATAAAGGAAGGACAGACATGTAGAGTATATAGCAGTACTGCTGTAAATTATATAGCCTATGACAGTATTAATGGATTGTATTTCTCTCTATCCCCCACCCTTATCTTCATCTAACTTTATTGTTGTTATTCATTGGTTATGGTTTACTATTAACATATGTTGTTTTATAAACTTTATTTTGTGGCATGTGTTTTATTATTGTTATGTATTACAATGGCTGCATATTAACATATCTTGTTGAATTACCTATGTTGTTGGCCTTATGCCGTAATGGTTACTGGCATGCTGTTAATATACTGACTGTTATGTTATATATTGTTGTGTTGCATATAATATGCATTGATATGTTAATGGGTTATTTCCAATGTTCTGGCATGCTGTTTTAACTAACAAAATCTTTTGTTCATAACTAACCTATACAAATTACTATACCTCTATCACCACAGCATGACAGGGTAGGCCAGTTCCTGCTGATGCATATACTTTACTCAGCTGGCCATGACACTGGGTACCAGTGTGTCTGGGACCCATGCCGGTTGTGGCCCCTCTGTTGGACCTCTATCACCATTGGGTGGAACCGCTTCAGGGGATGGAGCCATCCTTCCCCTGTGAATGGTGGTGGAGGGGCGGTAGTCACCCAAGATCAACTACTGGCCATGGTGCACAGGACTGTGCATAGGAGCTATGAACAATGCCTGTGCCGGATTGACGGCAGACTTGACAACCTGGCGGGGTCTGATGGCCCTGGAGCCCAGCCTCCAGCACAGATATCTTTGTGGCAGTGAAGGAGCAGTGTTGACTGCCCATGGGTGGGGATGTCAGTCATGCTGTTGCCATCTGGGGGCACATGCATCTCTGAGTCCACAACACCCTCCCGATTCAAGGTGTTTACCCCCTTCATGTGTCACACACCACCCTTGTATACTGTCTTGTCTGTCTTGTCTATCTGCAGATGCAACCTCTCCTACCCAACTTACCTCCCCACATGTATCTATATCCCTTCCCCAACATTCCACTCTCTTCTTAAAAAACAAATGGGCACCTGTCCCACAAAAAATATTGCCCCATACATAGCTCTCCATTTTGAACATGTGTCCACTGAATACAACTAAGCAGGTCTAATTAGCTTGACAACACATATATGTTGTCCTCACCCCTCCCTCTATGGTTTGAGGGCCCCAATTCATGTACAAAATCTGTAGAAATGCACTGCTGTTGCTGTACAAGAAATGAAAAGCTATGGTCCTTTCCTACACCTTTCCTGCACATCCCTACCTGCCTTTCAGTGTGTTTTTTCCCTGCTTGCCCCCATTTTACCACTGTCCTATCACCCCCTTTTTCATTTCTTTATAAATTTTTAGTGCGGGTTTGCATGGAGCTAAGGGCGCACTGTGTAAATCAGTGCAAACCTGCTTTAATGTTCCTTAATGATCTTATGTGTTTCTCACTGTGTTAGGCACATCTGCAAAATAATCACTCTTACCAAGTCTCAAACCCAGGCTCCTGTCAACTACAACAGAGTGCATTAGCCCACTAGGCCACTCAGCTCTTAATTAAAACAGATGTTAACAGCAACATATACCGATTGCTACTGACAGACAGCAATTACATCTACTGGGAAAAATGGGAGTGTCCCTGGGACTCTGATGCAAAAAGTACAGCAGTACACAGTCAAATAAATAATAATGGAAGTATGTGAGGCCTGGGATAGCAGGTAAATGTACCCTTTTATCAGCAAAATCTTTAAACACACCTGGTAAGGCAGCAATGACAAAGTAAGTGTGTACAACTGGGACCCTGCTGCAGAACAACTGCCTTTGACAGCCATGCACATAATGATGGATGCAGTCAACGTGTGTCACATACTGCATGTATGCACATATATCTTGCAAATATACCTGCTGCAGCATCGATGCAGTAGTTTGGTCTGTTAAATGCCTTCCATACAGTACATTTTGCCACCCAGAGTCCTGGGTTTGAATCCAGTGTGTTGCACTTCAATTACATTGTTGTGAACACAGCAAGTAATGACTGAGTCATGGAATTTTAACCCACACAGGTTGTTGCTACTGAATTAACTGCTATCCATGTTTTCAAGTCAAAGGCCTGTAGGTAGCAACACACTGCACATATTCCTATAGCCTAACCTGGTCTATATCAGAACATTGAAAGTTCATACTTTCGAATGTTCTTACATCGACCCCATAGTAAAATGACAGATAACCAAATTTTTTCCTAGGGAAAGAATTTGGTTGTCCGTTTCTGTCATTTCACTATTTTTAGTGCTGTGGTGGAAAGTTACAGGTTGGGTTCAGGTAAGTGTGCAATTGGACGTGGGTTAGGTGAGTTAGGGTTAGGGTGAGAGGGAGGTATGTGTGCGATTGTGTGGACGTGAGGGTTAGGGTGGGTTAGGTGAGTTAGGGTGTGCGATAGTGACAGACCTTAGGGTTAGGGCTTGGGTTAAGGAAAGTGGATAGTTAGTGGTGTTTGTACAGTTTAGTGTAGGGTTAGCTGTAAGATTTTGGGTGTATGTATGTGGATTGATGTTTGCTTGGTGTGCTTATGTTGTGTGTATGTGTTTTGGAATAGCAATTTTTTTTCCCTAGGAAAAAATTTGCTGTTCTGAATTTTCGATGTTGTCAGCGTTCGCTGATTAGGGGTCGATGTAAGATCATTCGACAATGTGAACTTTCAGCTTTCTGATATAGACCCAGCCTAACTATATGTTGCCTACTACTCTGTGATTGGCACTGTTACATAACAGATGTAACTTAAGCACATACCTCAACTGGACTGTAAAGCGTACCTTTACCCTGGCTCTGCTGTAATGACAGAACTGACACTGCTGCCTTAGTTACATGTACAGCTTGCTGTCTCCAAAGTGTTCACACTCCCCCCTTATGTCCTAGACTGCAGCAGCAGCTGCAGCCTGGAGTATATGCAGCTGTATGTTAAGCTAGCTGCTACAGACCTACCATACCTCACAACCCCCTAGAACAAGAAATCCAGACAAAACCGTACATAAAGGGGGGCAAAGGTCCACCGACAGAGACATGTTTCACAGTTTGTCCCTACAAAGATAGTGAGCTGATAGAATATCACCTACTGCATCAGCATGCATATTCTGATGGGTATGACGTCTGACACTCACATGTCTTTCTCTCTCTCTCTCTCTCTCTCTCTCTCCTTACTGACCACAACCCACAATGCTTACCACTGAACTGTCAGATAATCACAAAGTCATGGGACAATGGCCAAACATATCATGCAAAACTGTGGACATACCTCATAAATCTCAACAGTGGAAAGTATTTGTACCTACCCTCTGTGATGCTGTAATCTCCACACCTCACTAATGTCCATCTCAAAGACAAAGAAAGAGGCCAAGGCCTACATGAAGCCCTTAAATATTACACCGTGATGGCTTCTCATCAGTTAATGAAAGTGCAACCCAGCTGTTTTGGATGCAATTAGCAAGTCTAAGCCACAGACTGGTGCATAGGCAGTCAACTGTTAATGAGCATTACCTACAAAAGGCAATCAACTGCTTACGGGGAACAGGTCTGCATGTTGCTTTACTCAGACAGACAATTGTTTTGCAAGCTGTTTGCAGAGGTTTTGGTCAAAATAGGATTACTTTACTCTACCAGGTATGTAATACATATCCCCATATAATGGGATGCAGATTGGAGGATATAGGTATGGGGAATAGGGATTACAACAGTAGGCCTGTAGTACATCGATGGTATTGAAATGTTGCTGATACTCTGCTGTCCAACAGCTATAGGCAGGCCTCTCAACTGTCCCTGCTTTCATTCAAATCACAGCTCTGCCCCTGTTACTCTCTCCTACAATGGTTGGATGTTGTAGGAAAACTAGTGGATTATTAGTTAGACATGTTGACACTAAGTAAGGGTGTACACAGCTATAATATCAAATGAGGTACTGTAATTTACCTCCTCTCTGTCTGTCAATGTCACACAGAAATAGTTCTGACATTGTAAAGGTATCCCTGACTGTCCCTGATGCACTTTGGATAGGTCAGTGTTTTGTTGACATTCATACCTCATTGCATGAGGGCTATGGCTAACATACCTGTCAATCCCTTACAGCAGAAATTCAGGTCATAGCCATAATTAGTGTTAGGACACAGGCCAAAACTCAACAACAGAGTATACATATTGACCATACAAAGTAAGAGTATGAATAGACTAACATATATTACTGTAACAGACATCCACATGTGTGTGCCAAAAGGACCACATCTATGAGGCACACATTCACATTCTGGAAACATTTGTGTAGTGGAGATGTATGATGCCTACAGGGAAGATATACTACAGCAGGTTTGCATTTCTGTCTGTCATTGCAGCACACTGATATTGCTGGATTGACCCCATATAGTTGCTGTAACAGCACACAGCTATTTGTCTGACAGTGGCTGTATGACATAGTAATGGGACTTTGCCCATAGGGGACACACCACAGTAGACTGCAGTGATGGGTGTAGAGATATACAGCAGACTCTGTCATGGCAGACATGGACATAACCAGTACTGCTACTATCTTGGTGATAGCCACACATGTAGTGTGTTGATAGACTGTGGGATACGATGTGTGAGACAGCAGTGGGTAGTATGCCCATTTTAGTTGTGCAGGGTCTGTATATTATGGACATCCACATATCAGGCCCTGTAATGTATTCCCCTATTGTTGTCTTGCAGGTACAATGGATCAACAGAGGCAGCCTCCATTTTCATCTGCAGAAAAATGACACTATAGTATATGTCCTCAGACTCAACCATCACATCCTGCTGTCAAGGGGTCGCGACAATCAGGAACACTGGGCAGAATTGTGTGCTGACTTTGTGAGGGCTGTTATTGATATTGGCCAACAGGACTGGACCTGTGAGCAGGTTCAACACCAGGACACATACATGGTCAATGCTGCACATCAAATGGCAGCTGTTGTTGCCATGGATCATGCTGCTACTGGTGGAGGGCTTACAATACAACCACTCTCAACCAGAAAGGAATTCCTGGTGAGCCTAGGATGAACCCACAGCTTCCAGCCAACCATTATGCCATGCATCCAGGAGGAGGGTGCCACAGCATCCACATCAGCGGAGTGTCCAGGTAAGCCAACTCTGTTCACCAGTATAATACATTTGCAGTCACTGTGGCAGGCTCTACAGATCAGTATATGGGTGTCAGGTCTATCTGCATTGGAAGGGGGGGGCTGGCTTTTCACACAGTTGTGCATACATACTCAGAATGACAGCAATATAGCCAGTAACACATTAGCTACTGCACATGTGGATATACCACATATTACCTAGTAACACTGCAACATTTGGTATTGCTGACAATGCCTCTCCCTCACCTTTTCACAGGTACATCAATTGTGGCCGGAGTTCATGGTTCTGTACCTGGTAAGTGTCATACTGTTGTTCTGCCTGATCAGACATACATTATGAATGTTAAGGGCTGCCATTTTGCCTTTTGCACAAGTGTTCTGCTTAGCTAGAGTAGCATAATTATATGTTCTATTTTAGAGCAGTTAACTACAGTGAATAGCCTAAGGAATGACAGGTATGTATTTGTACAAACATTAATGTGTTTGCACGTATAGTTATGAGCAACTATGCAGCCTGCTATACATGAGGCAATTACTCTAAGATGAACATTCAGACACAATAGGGAGAAGGTACATACCTGAGGCAGTGGTACTACAACTGACATAGCATTGTCAAGATAGGTATACTGGGTTTAATGTGTATTTCTGTCATGTAGGCTGTCATATTGCATACCTCACAGGTGCATTGAACTGGCAATGTTACCCAGATGTAGCTGACATGCATGTTATACAGGGCTTGGGTTGTCTGTGTATGTTGTTGTGGGTGTGTGTGTGTTGTGCATGCAATCAGAGATGAGAAGATGTGGGCATGTGATGCAGTTGTGGATCCTCAGCTGTAAGAGTTTGTGTAGATTACCATACATAATAGTGCACGTGGTAATGTATTGCTTTTGTCTTGCTTCTCACAGGTGAATAGGGGGGTTGGAGTCTGTCCCCCTTATAACCTGTCAGTGTCTCATCAGACTCTGATGATGATGGTGACCATAGTGAGGCACAGGTGGGGTTGTTGGTGGCTGAATCTGTCCCAGAGATTGACATCCCTCTTCTGCCCCCATTGTCCCTGCACACAGTCAATATGCCCACACATACCCAATCATTATAGGCCACAGATATTGGACAGTCAGAGGGTGGTGACATAATACAGAACAGTGTAAGAACTATGGCATCAGTGAGTGTAGACACTGGCCACAGCCAAACAGCTGGCAAGGTCCCACACAGCAGACTGACAGGGGTGCGCAAAGAAGGACTGCTGCCCATCCACTTCACGTTGCAGGTGTCACATCACAGGTCACTCGCCACATCATGTCCCGGGCTGTTATGGATGCACAAGCATGAGCTGAACACAACACCAGAATGATCCTTAGGGTTATAGATGCAGTACATACTGACATCCGTGACTGCCTTCACCACATTGGTTATGCCATGGAACATTTCACTGATATAGTGGACAGACAGTGGGCTCAGACAATGTCTGTCTTTGAGCGCACATTGTCTGTTGCTGGAACATGTGGTTGGGGTTGGACGTCAGACACATGGACATAGGCCAGCAACACCATGTGCTGGTAGTCCATGTGGCCATGCAGACTTAAGTTCCCATAGTGGCAGCACCTCCAGTGCTACAGATGAAGGTGTGCTGTCCACACCACGATGTGGCAGGCCATGAGCATGTGGTCCTGGGTGGCCCCGTGTGGTATACAGGCCTAACAGACAGCAGTCACTGTCAGGTACTAGCACCACATCTGACCTTGGGCATGGTGCTGCCCATGCTACTCATGGAGGAGCCAGTTCCCGTGTTCATGACAGGAGACAATGAACTGTCCAGTCTACCATGTACATTCCACAGCTGTCCACCATATGCATGTGTAGGGCTAGCACTGAGCTTGATTGTGTACATGCACACATTCCAACACTGCTGTCACATGCATGTCACCTACAGACACACACATCACTCCATGACCCATACCAACAGCACTCCTTCCTGACTTACACACATGTTGTCAACTGTTTGTCACAGCCTAGGCCTCCAGCACCACCACACCACACCCTGTGCATGTGATGATACCTGTGCTTCATCCCTGTCATCCATGCCATTGATACGGGGACCTGCATATATGTGTCTAAGCATGGGGTGATCATATAACTTTACATGTGTTTGTGTAGTGCAGTAGTGTTCTGCCATGGCAGTTGCTGTGGGCCATGACAGGTACTGTATGCTGACATGTGTCAGGAGTACACATCAAAAGTTGTGTATCTTTGTTGCCTGGTGATACACTAGCTGTAGTATTACAATACGTCAGGTGTGTCATGGAGCTGTGTATGTTTTTGTCCCAGGAGTTTGAGTGGTGCAACTATGGGCACATGTTGGAAATAGAGTGGCACAGGATGGCAAGGTAGCACAGCAGAGATATGACAGCAACAAGGTATGCCAGTATATGTACATGCCTCCCTAGGTGCATATGTGTAGAACATTGTGTCAGGGACAATTGTGACAATCAGAATCAACATGCTTTCATACCCTGTGACACACTCTAGTAGCCTTGATACATGTCTCCTGGGTAGTCTGCACGTATAACTGTAGATGGTGGCAGACATCAATTATGCTTATGTAGAGGAGGGCAATTTAGGGCCAGTGTCTATTCACAGGACCATAAAATGCATAACCAATGCATAGGGGTAGACCATATGGGCATGTCTCTAATGCTGTCAGGGGACATATTTACACAAACACACACAAAGTTGGATGTTGTGAGATTAGAACCCTTACTTATCTAATATTACACAATGTAGCTCACAGTATTTATTACATGCACCACATTGTTGATTGGTTAATACATTGTCAGCCAGTGCACTTAAGGTGGATGACATCATCAGGCCTTGTACCAGAAGCCACTGTTGATGCCAGCAGCTAGTCAATGGGCATAAAATGCATATCCATTGCACAGAGATAGCCCATAGGGCCTTGTCTAAAGTGCTGCAAGGTGATATATTCACACACACAGAGATGGACGTTGTGAGATTAGAACCTCTACCTATCTAGTATTACACACTATAGATCACAGTATTTATTGCATGCACTGTTTATCTGCTATGACACTGTCAGCTAGTGCTCTTAAGGTGGATGATATCAGCAGGCCTTGCAGAGTAGGGAATTTAGAGGTAGGCAGCCAGTCACAGGGCCAGAAGTGCATACCATTGCATGAAGACAGCACATAGGAACATATCTATAGTGCTAAGTGTAGCTATATTAATACACACACAGAGTTGGAGGATGTCAGATTAGATCTTCTACTTATCTTGTATTACACACTATTGCTTGTAGCACTTATCAATTGTGCCATGCTGTTTATCTGCAACTACATTGTCAGCCAATTGCTCTTAAGGTGGATGACATCAGCAGACCTTGTAGAGGAGGGATGTTAGAGGCCAGCAGCCAGTCACAGGGCCAAAAATGCATACCATTGCAATGATACAGCACATATGAGCATGTCCATAGTGCTGTGAGGTAATATATTGATACACATACACAGAGTTGGAGGCTGTGAGAGTAGAACTCCTACCTAATTATTGTTACACACTACAGCTCACAGTACTTATCCCATGCACCACATATTATGTCTGCTGTATATGTTGATGCAGGCACAGTACTTGTGGAGTACGCTAAGTGGCCTTGTGTTAGACAGCATGTGTGTCCTGAAGAGTGAACCTGCTTGATCCTGCTATTATATCTAGTGCCCCAGGAGTGAGCTACTGTTAATACCCCTGCTATGTATGTACAGTTATCAGTACCACCATGTCTGGCCGGTTGCAGTTTTGTAGGTGGACAATTGGCCAAAGACAATATGGCCTGTTCAAATCCTGCATTGCAACCATTGAACATTACACCACCTGCTCACCATTGTCTGTCTACAGGGTGACATTCCACAGGCACAGAGTTCTAGGGAGAGTGGATTATGTTGTTTTGCAGACTTGGTCTGTTACCATCAGACAACTGTTGCGATGTGTAGGTGCAGATAACCACAGCATTCTGCATGTAAGTGGGGACATTCATACATCCCCTCATACATACACACACACACACACACACACATATATATATATATATATATATATATATATATATATATATATATATATATATATATATATATATATGACAGGGATGTCATCTTAAATGTTACATAATGTGTACATTATATAACTGTGTTATGCAGATATATGTGGAGAGTCCATATCAGTCTACACATTTATTTAACTATATGTATATATGTGTGTGTGTGTGTGTGTGTGTGTGTGTGTGTGTGTGTGTGTGTGTGTGTGTGTGTGTGTGTGTGCGCGTGAGTGTGTGTGTCCCACATACTGGTAGTTAGGGTAATCATGTGTGAGGGAGATAGGGAGAGACAGATATGTATTCATAGCTATCTGTATGCACAGACATATTTCCACATAGCAGTTCTTTGTGCAGATGAGGCAACAGGCATGGGCTCTAGTAAGCTCAAGTTAGGTAAGTGTAGGAGCATACCCAGTGTGAATGTCAGTAATTACAAGGTGACTCCAGGCCAGCTCTACCTGTACTTCAGTCCAGGATTTTGTGTGCTGCAGCCAATTGGCTGCTGGACCTGTTTCCACAGTTCATCACCTCCCTGATATTTTGTCCAAGGCATTCCCCGGATGTTTGCTGAACACAATATGTGACCCATACCTATCAACTGTACAGATTGTAACAGAATGTGTAGACTATTGTGTCATATTTTGGGCACATTTTACATAGCATTGTGATTTTCTGCCACATTAGCAGCAAAACATTATAGACTGACCATAGGAAGTGATGAGAGACATTTGAGTTACTGACTCCATACATATCAGGAGATTCATGCTAATGCAAGACCTGTTATTCTTTCAACTTTCCATATTTGTCTGGCCAGCAGTTAATCCTTCTTCTTCTTATAGTTGGGTCTTTGTCCCACTATTGTTCATGGCTTTGTCTAGATTCCCTACTCTAAGAGGTTGAGAGGTATAAGTGGGGCACATGATGTAACATCACACACAGGGTAACATTCTTCATACCTCTCACTGTACATAATTTTGGAGAATGTCCAGCAATCTACCCCATATGTCTGCTCTGTTCCTCATACAGTTGTGTTTTTCCAATAATATTCTATAAAATGCAATCCACTGAACTGTTGTATGCACTGACACAGTTAAGTGATGGCCATTACATACTGAGGCTAATCTGATCTGTTGCAACCTGCTGTTATATTAGCCACCTTCTAGGTTATTCAGAGCATGTGTAATGTCTGTAGGTTTGGACTTCTGTCCCCCTATTATCTCTGGCTTTGTCCAGATTCCTTGCAGTAACACATTACAGTGCTATGACAGTCTGTGGGACACCTACCATACGAGTAAATCACATACAGAAGTTGTAAGTACAGCCAGCTTCAAACCATCAGCACCATCAACCATACTAATGTCCTTAGCCCAGTGAGTCACACCAGCCTCCAGAAAGTGAGGTTTAATTCCTCACAGTATCAACAGCATACAGACATACACTGTGACCCCTGCTGTGGCCCCTGCAATTTGTGGAAAATACAACATGTGGCCAGGTTCTTTGTGACAGCCCTGGAATTGTGTGGTCTGCTGATATGCCCTTGCAAACATACTGTTACTGCAGTTGTATGAGAACACTGATGTGTTGGGGGTAGGAGACTCTGGCATTGACAGTCATGAATCTGTCCTATGACTCCACTGTTTGGCATTTCCCTTGTGTAATGCAGTGGAGTTTCAAGCCATGTGGCATAATGCATATTATGGGGCACCCAGTATTGGATTGGAGTACCTGTTGTCCAAGTAGATGTTAGCTCTCTGCAAGTAGCCCAGTAGTCCACTCTATTCCCTTGCATACATGTAGCAGGTCCATACATATGCTACCATAGTCTAGCACTCCATACATTTGTTGTATAGGACAGTGACTTACTTTGTGAACACAGCGGTTGAGAGACCTGTGTTTCAGGGATGACTCTGTCTGATGCACGCAGTACACAGCCAATACATGGTTAGGTACAGGTTGTGTAGTGTGGCTGGCATCCTTTTTACTATGTATGCAAGTCAGAATAAGGTGTCAGTCCCTAGGACCCTAGGTTGTCAGTGCATGTGCTATGCATTGTCTCTTGGCCAAGGCCAGGGCATACTGGGCACTCCTATGTCTACCTACAGGGACAGCCTCAGGGGGCTCCTCCTCTGAGTTCTCCCTGTGTTGTGGCTGTGGGGACCTAGGTAGTGTTTGGGGGCTGTATACCCCTTCCCTCTGATGTTCCTGCTGCAGCTCTTTCCACAGGATCATATTGTGTAGCATGGCACATACTACAAACATCTGTGTACATGTGGCTGGAGAGTACTGCAGGACTCCACCAGATATACCTAGGCACCAAACTGTAACTTGAGCAGCCCAAACCCAAGCTCTATGATGTTCCTAGTTAGTGCATGTGCCTAATTATGACATTCTTTGGTGAGTGGGTGTGCATTTCGGATGGGTGTCATCATCCAAGGTTCCAGTGCATAGTCAGCATCCCCCAGTAGATGGCCGTATGGGATGCTCCCCCTGACAAACATCTGGTACAGATGTGATACATGCCAGATATGGGAGTCATGATAACTGCCAGGATTGCCACCACACACATTCATAATAATGCCCTGGGCATTGCACACAACCTGGCAGTTGATGGAGTGATACCCCTTGCGGTTGACATAGACTCTACTCTCCTCACTGGGTGGTGCTTTGATGTGTACATGAGTGCAGTCCATGGCACCCAGTACCTCTGGGTAGTGTGCTACATGATAGAAGAGTTGCATACTGCTAGCCCGCAGATGTAGCAGAGCTCCAGCAGTCCCTAGCATTGCTTTAGTTAAAAATCCCACATTTGTACTCCACTGGTGCAGAGTATGGGGATGAAATCAGATTGTAGGATGTATGCAACTTTTCTAGTACTCTGCTGTTGGTACAGCCTGTGTAATTGGCAACCTATGATGCATGCCACCTGCCAGGCACATCATTATAGTGTTTTAATGGCCCAGTTAAAGTGGTACAGGGGTCATCAGTAATTTATATATGATTGGCTTTCCCAGGCAATTTTATTTTTTTTAAACAGCCTTCCCTGCTAAGCACTGTGGCATGGCACGCAAACTAGCGCCGCACATATAAACAATGCTCAGCCCTCAGTGGACACACCCCCTTAGACAGGCATGCTCAGCACAGCAGCGCACCTTGCAAATGTGCTCAAACTAGCTAAAGCATGTGCATCAAAGTTAAACAAGGCTTAGCAGGTACTGGATGCACCCCCCTGCCCAGCTAAGTGGTGCACTGTGCAAACAGGTGCCGCTGAGCTCCAATGTGCTTAAAGAAATACAGACACACCTCTTCTGATGTCAGCTACCTTTTCTGTGGACACCAACATGGTTCTGCGGATCCACGGATGTGATCTGTGGGCCACTTGTGTTATTCATTAACCCCAGCTCACTTGCATACTGATCCGTGCACACAAACAGGAAACCACACTATTCCAGACCCTGCCTCCATAGCAACCACAGAAATCTACCATTGTACATACTCCATGCAAGGCCCTATAATGCATTATTGTCACATATTTTATTTATTTAGTTTTTACTCTTTTAAATATTTTCTTTTTGCGTAATAGCATGCTTGAACACTGTTGCGTACTGCACAAACATAATATGGGTATTAAAAAAAATTATTTTACATTATTTTCCACTACTTTTTGGACACACAGGGCATAGTTTTGCACATATCTGTATCTGCAATTCTATTTCTGTCCTTCTAGCTGGGCTTTCACAGCCCCTGTTCACTTTTTTATCTCATGTACACAGACTGTTTCCGTCTACACTTCTGACACCAACACAGGGTCTGCACTAATGCTTATCTGCTTGCTGGATCACTCCAACACCCTCATTTGCATGCAATTCACCTGCTTATGAGGTGATTTGCATGCCACGGACATTTCTGTGTTCACACACTCATGCACGCCCCTCAGCTCTGTTTACTGGATCGCACAACATGAAAAATTAATCTGTGTAGGCTTTACTGAATTCTCCCCATATTCTATTTGCTTCTGTCATATCACATGAATTTCTCTCAATAGTCCTTATTATTGTGTTTATCAGTTTTACCAGTCTTATAAGATTTTGGGTCTTACTTACTTTCTGTGATCTATTTCTTAAATCTATCTTAATATGTCTATCAATCTATGTTAAACCAAGCAGATCTTCCCTTATATAATTTTCCTCTGCATCGAGAGCATCTTCTTTGGTCTGTTTCCTATGAATATTCTAGAAAAAGTTCCAGATCATCTTCCTGTGACATATCCTCTTCAGATCTACCCTGCGACATCCTCTGCTCCTTCATATGGGAACACATTGGCCACTGTTTCCTGCCCCTTCCCTTGCTGTTCTAATTCAACTGAACTTTTATACTGGTCTCTTACAGAAGGATCCAGAGCATCACCATGTGGCAAATCTTCTCTTGCTCCTTAATCTGGGGACCCATTATTCCATCATACTGTGACATTGCCCATGTTGGTTTCTCCACAGTAAATCCCTCACTTTGCTGATAATCCATAACTTCAGTTTCTATTTGTTTAATGTCTACCTTACTAATCGTCTTTTATACATTCCCCCATGTTTTTTTTATTTTTTTGTATTGCGAAATGTCCAACATCTGGGTGCTTTTGCCTTTATTACTGTTCAACTAACTTTGGAGCAGCATTTTTTGTATTGATTAGTTTCACTTTCTATATTTTATATATATATATAGATAGATAGATATATATATATATATATATAGATAGATAGATATATACACATATGGCACCACATCAGATCTATTTTTCTTTCCCATGTCTATGTTTTTTTGTTTTTGTTTTTTTTATAAAAAGGTCTAGGTTTTGCTGTTACACTTTCTTACTTCCTCTGTCTTTTTTCGATGTGGTTCAGTGCTTCTTTGGCTACATAAAGTTTTTTGTCGATCCATTCTATTAAAGAGCATACATTTTTATTTGTAGCTTTTGACAGTTTTTCTTCTGCAAGTATATTTTTTTCTTCTAATTTCTCTATTAACCTTTCTGACTAGACTATTTAAAAATTCTGGTTTTCTTGTGTAAGAGTAACAATACAATTCTTAATTATCCTGAAAAGTGCACTTTGGCATCCCTATGCCACTTTTTTGGCTTGTCAGTTTTTGTGTTTTTTTGTGGACTATTTATTTCTTCTACCATAAGAGGGCTATTCTTACCCCCCGAGCTGGGTCTAATCCTGTTGCAGGAATTTCCATGTCCTGAGGATTCTATACTGCCTTTTTTCCACAGTCCTGTCACCAGTTTATACAACAGGATTGAGCTCATTTTATCCTGGCACCTGTGCACCCAGCCATCTTTTCACTTTTTAACAAACCTTTCTTGATGGTATATAAAATATGGTCTTTATATCAGTGTCATCTTGGTGAGATTTTGTGAAAACAGATTCTATTATGTGAAGGTACTCACAAAGATTTGAAAATGAATTCAGTTCGAGCAATACTACTCTTGTTTTCCTCCTGTTTTCAGTTCATCTCTGCATTTGGACCCTGAGCATCACTGATGAGGAAAATGCAGTGTTTCTAAATCCATTCTGGGAAGCAGCACACAGCTGCTGGGCAAGAAAGCCAAGAGAGAGCAGTGAGATCATCACAGGACAGAAAAAGTAGGAAACATTAGCTTGGTAGGAGGTCACTGTTAACTACCATCTAAGAGCCATCATCATGTTAATTACATGAAGGACTGGATGAAGAGGGAAGCCAGGATATTCAACTGTTGCCTTACATGTCAATAAGGAGCATTGAGGATGGACTCAGGGTTGGTCCACCTCAGCAGCTATGGCAAATGTTCAGTACAAATACTGAAACAGGTTTCATGGGTACCTCTACTCTTGCCTGATATGTTTGTGTCAGTAAACTATTATGGGTTCACTTGTGCTGCTGTACCATTTGAAGGTACACTGTTGAAGGCAGTTGCCATGGACAAGGTAGTACAGTTACAGAAAAATCTTGTCAGTGGAGGAGAAAGTGAGCATGCGTCTTGTACCTTCAATTTCATCCCATCAGGTTTGAGGAATAATTGCATCACATGTATTTCTTACATATGTACATATCTAGCCCAACATAACTAAAACATGTTTATTGCATTTAACTGTGCATCACATCAACAAGTGTGTCACATGCACTTCAGAAAGTCTTTGCTGAGGAGCCATATGCTGTCCGTCTTTTGTGTGGTACACTGACCCTGTTGATAATACATGTGGCTGTGATTCTTCTTATGCTTAGAAAGCTAATAAAGACACAGTGCAGTAGATCCTGGTATAGTCTACCACATGGATGAGTAGCAGCCAGGCACCACTGATTGATACCAGCAGCACACTTGCCTGTGTGCTTAATGATGCTCAGGACAGACAGACTCAACAGACTACACACTTTGGGCTACAAGTTATACTTGCATGCCATCACAGGAACTGTGCATAGCTGTATGAACTGCAATCTCCCTAGTGTATGAACCTACTCAGCATACCATCAGAATCACCTGTGACCATGCTTTGAATATTGCCCTTAGTATACAAAACATTTGTGGTTCCACTAATAGATGAGAAATTATTCATCACCCTGTAAAACAAATTATGAAAATGCAAATAAAGGAGTGTTGTGCCATATGTTTCATCCATTGTCTATGTAATAATGTATACACATGATGCACAATGAAAAGTGTTGAGGTTGGCATAATTGTTACGGTGTTTACAGAAGGTTCAGGGTTTAATTCTCACACTTGAGGGAAAATGGATAGGTTTAAACTAACCATCAGAGGCAGCTAACCTAGTATTTCAAAGATTTAAAGTAAGAATTTGAGAATGTGCAAAATATTTAGGTGAGAGAATGCTATTTTCCTAGAATTTTACTATTGAATGGCTTACAGTCTTGGATGTGCAGCACATAAAACAACAGAAATGGATTACATTTGTTTTAATTTAAATATTACTGGAGTTTCACTTTTAGGACTATTGAACTAAATAGCTTCAATGAGTTGTACATTACTGAACAATATTTCTTTAGAAAATAATTTTGAATGAAATTAAGTGTGTTGAAGAATTTGTCTGACATAATGCTGCACTGGCATTTGCTTATATTGTAAGATGTGTCAAGTACTGCAAAAAGAAGTTCTTTGGAAAATGCAAACCTTCAAGTTAATTATTTAATTGCCCTTCTTTTCTCTGTCGTTCTTAAGATCTGCTTTGTTTATATTATATACATTCTTTTTAACTGTGAGCTGTGTTACATATTTGTTTATTTTTAAATGTAAGACTTGCACTGAATGTGACTTGCTCTGCAGGCATGTTTAATTATTTCTCTTCAGTTAGGTAACCTGATCTTAATATATTTAATAGTCGGCTTCCCACTGGCATACTTCAATACCGCAGGAATGATTATGTGAGGATAATTTGTGAAGAATTGTTTTTATCTGCATGCACACAAATTCCTTGTTAATGGGATGTGTCTTGCATAGCACAGATTGAAATTTATTTAGGCTTTCCTCAAATGTTTTATCTGTTAATGTCTGATGGGTCTAGGGTACCAGTAATATGGATATTTGCACAAATGCCATTTTGGCCAAAAAAAAAAAAATCAGTCTGAAATGTTATTCACATAGTGATTTAATGTATTTTTGTGGGTGGAAAAGCCGAACACATTCTCCATGCAAATTACTTTGACACCTACAGTACTTTACTTAATATAATCAGCTCTGACATCTACATTCTGGGAACATAAAATTCAACCCAGTGTTCATTACACTCAAACCACTGCTCTGCTGCATAGTCTAACAGTGTCATGATAAAAATGCAGCTTGAGAAAAGTGACCACAAACTGAACCACAAATTATTTTATTAATGGTTTTGACATTATATGTTTGCTCTTTTCTTCACTTTTCTTGGACATTTTTTACGCCTGTATTTTTGATGGTTTCTGGTTGTTTTCTGTTCTGCTATAACATATACATATGCATAGCAATTTGCATTTTTCCACACATTCTATTGATTTTTTTTTCTATTAGTATATGATTGTTTTTATGGTTGCTCAATTTTAGCAGTGACTTGATGACGCCCTGTTGGTGAAAGCACTTTTCTTTTTTTGTTTGTTTTTAATACACTTATGATTTCAGTTTTTATTTTGATTGCATTTTTTTCTGTGATGTTTCTTTGTATCGCATCTTTCCATGGTTACTTTAGTGAGTACTATGTTCTTGATTCATGTGTCAAACAAGCATGCAAGTGCACCCCCCCCCACACACACACTCACTTTTCTTCACTTCAGCTCGGATTATTTATTTACTTTTTTGTTTGTTTCTTTATAGTTATTTAATTTGGAAGAATCTTGTCCTCACCTTGGTGCTAAATAGCCTTTAGTGAAGGGAGTTTTATGGCACCTTGTCTTTGTCTGGAGACAGACTAGGAGTTAATTACTAGTTCTGCATTTAAGATTATTTGGACTTTGTTACCGTTTCTTATTTTTGGTTGGATTGTAAAAAATGACATGTTACATCAGACTACCTTTTAGTTGCAGGCTAGGCTCATTACTATGTATGAAGTTGTTAATCATGATTTGTGATCCTTTGTGCTTTTTATGTTTGTATTAGTTTTCCATGAGTTAAAGCTGTTATTGAAAACTGATCTGAGTGGACAAAAGTGTGTATCATGAATTAGACCTGAGTTATTCCAGTGACTAAGCCTGTCTGAGTCTGTTTCTTTGGTACCTTCATAGAAGAGGAATTAACATCTGAAGGTTTGGACTGGTTATTACTGTTACTTAATATTGTAATGTTTAAGTATTTTTATTTTCAATGTTCAAAAGTAACAAGGAAGTGAAGTCAGTCCTCTACCTTATCAGTGGAAGAGCTATCTCCTCACATCTTTGTTGTAGTTTTTGTACTTGTTTGTCCTGTGACTCACTTTTTGTGATACACAGAGTTCCTGGATGTGAGGCTGATTTACGAGAGCTATTGGTGATCTTTGTCATTTGATTCATTAAACAACGAAGACCTCTCAATATTCCATTTATCCATTTTCAGAGTTTTCTAGTTTCCCATTCATTTTAAAGGATTGTGATACTTCTGTAATTTGTGCATAAAATATGAATTTACATAGTTCCATTTCTCATGGATGGTTTTATACTTTAATTGTATTGCTCATTTTCAAGGTATTTTTATTAGTTTAGTAGATAAGTTAATGTTATATTAAGATGTTAGCTTTCTTTGTTTTTGTTTTGTTCTGTCTAGTTTTTTGTTTGTTTGTTTTGTTTTTTGTGAGTGTATGCTAAGAGTGGATATATAGATCTGGGTCCGTTTAACAGCTAAATCATCTACTGCCATGTTTTGGATAGAAAGCTGCAGATTTTTTTTTAATTATAATGACTTTCTTTTCTGTGAAGATGATTTTTGATTTAGATGTGCAGTGTTGTTTAAATGAGGGCAGTATGTGTACTCTATGTGCTGTGTGCAGTTACATTTTTTACTTAGTTAATTGGGGTAGAGTTTCCTTAGATTATGTTGTAAATGAATTTAGTACAACTTTCTGATTATGCTAAATAGCCTTGTACCTGCTAGAAGGAAGAGACTAAAAATAGATAATTAAATTTGGCTGTACAGAAAAGTAGAATGCAAATAGTTTAGAGAAAAGGCATAAAAAATGGCAAAAATATAAAATACCACAATATCTCGAAAACTTAAAATTCTCCACAACCACACTAAAAAGCAAATAAATGAAGACAAAAAGCTGCACTACAACAATATTCAGAACAATAGTAAACACAACCCTAAAAAATTCTGGTCAGCCATTAAAGAAATCTTATATTCCCACCAAAAATTCAACCCCAACTCCTCTCCCAATAGCTCATGACTCAAAACTACAATAGAATTCAACTCTTATTTCATGGATAGTATAGCATCCATAACCAAAGACTCCCCAACATATAATCCCAATTCTGCCCAACAGCCACATATCACCACATCCAATTTGACCTTCATACCTGTGCCCACATCTAACCTTCCAAATGAATACCTTAAAATAGCAGCCAACAACATTTTCAATCCTAACTCAGTCCTTATAAATAGGTAATTCCTGGAATCCCACATTCCTTCTCTCTGGAAAAAAATCACACATTATTCCTCTACAAAAAGAAAGAAATTTAACATACATCACTGACTTTAGTCCTATAGCAACCTTATCCTCCTGTTCAAAATACTTGTACGAAATACTTAAAAAAAATGTATTCAAAAACAATTTTTAAACTACCTCCTACAGGAACTCCTATCCCCAAATAACATGACTTCCATCCCTCACACACTAATAACACTGCACTTCTAACTGTCATAGATACTGTCAATAAAGGTAGAGATAATGGCAACTAGTCTCCTCTTTATTTCTAGACTATTTAACATTCTCACCAACACTCTCCACTCATCAGGCCTCCTTAATGCAATATGCAAATTACCCCGCACTCATATGCATATCAGACAACCTGGCACATCTCCAAAAAATATTCAAGAAGTTTTTTAACAGCTACTGAAACATGGCTTTATAACTCACAACTAATGCTCAACCTCCACATAAAAAAAATACTTTTTCCCCCAAATCCTTGTCTCATGAAAAAAAAATTCTAAATCTTTTCCCTTAATAATACAACCATTGAAATCACTTCTCATAGCAAATTATTAGGGATGACAGTGGATGATAATCTTAAATTCAACCTGCATATGCAAAATTGCATAAAGAAAAATTACCAAAACTAGAACTTCTTTATACACCCTAAAACCTTTCACAGTTGCAGCTAATACTACACTTGCCACTATGTGCCTCACCCCCCTCATTACTTTATGGTGCTCCCATCCTTACTAACCTCCAGATATCACAAAAAGCAAAACTTGAACAATTACATAATACTGTATCTAAATTTATAGCAAAACCCCCTTTCAGAACCCACAATTGTATACTATTTAAAAGCCTAAATAGTTTAGAACTAGCCCATCAACTAACATATACACTGTGTCTTACCACCTATACAATTATCCAGCACTAAATACCATTGTACGCAACTATGTTTCCACTCTGTCATTACAATCCAATGCTAAAACCTCCTCTCTGTATCCATCAGGTCAACACCCTCCCTCCAATTCTTTACAACATTCTAAAAGACTTTTTAGCCAAAATCTGTCTCTGGTCTTGCTCGACTCCAGAATAAATGATAGCCTTAAATATGAAAAATTACCAATTTAGAACATATACCTCCTTACTCCCCCATATTCACTCACTTCCTTACTTTAATCAATTTCTCTCCCTGGACTCTTTATCTAAATATATCATAACCCTGTTTTTTCTCTCAATTCATATTGCAATTCCTGTTTGTATTATATAAGCTTACCTTTAATTTCTCTAAACTAGCTAATTTTTTCTAAATATTAAATCATCATATAAGTTGCATCTATTTTTAACCAATGTTGTCACATTATATCTAATTTCATATAATTATTTAAACTGTAGCTGTTTTTTGTATTATTTTTGAAGATTGTAAAATTATTGTTCTTAAAATGCTTTTGTAATGCTTTGGAGCTTTTCTTCCCCTGGATCTCCACTGAAAATGGAACCCTACCAAATCAGACTTTCCCTGTAATCAAATGTCAATAAATAAATAAATGAATTGAAAATGCAGGTAGAATGGTGGCAAATGTTTGAAGACACAAGCACAATTTATTATATTTTATTTGTGCTGATAAAGATATCTACACCTTGCTTCGTATACATGCTTTTATCAAACTATTTATAAGTGTCCAGTATGTGTATCTGTATCCAGCTATATCTATATCTATATCTATATCTATATCTATATCTATATCTATATCTGTATCTATATTTAAACCAAAGAGTAAAAAGGTCACACAGACAAACCAAGTAGTAGAAACTGCAAGTAAAACCTAGCCAAGCTAGAGTTTTCACCAAGCAATACCTTAAACCTCCTGTAATAGATGACCATGGGATATATGCAAATGATCCCTTAAGGACATCAAAGTGTTTCAGCAATATGGCTTATGAAAGTCCATGACTTTTTTACTTTTTCATTTTAAGTCTTTGTGGATACATTCAGGCCAATAAAGCCAAACCCCACTAGCACTGGAAATGCATGTTTCAGCTTTTGTGTGCCCTTGTCAGCAGAGCATAAGTGGAATGCTTAGCTATACTTTAGAAACACAGGATCTATAACCCAGCTGACGTCTATAACCATTAAGGTGTCTGAAAAATATCCCAAATAACATCCAAACCAAAGAACAAAAAGGGGGCATGGCCAAGATGCCAAAGAGATAACAGCACTTTTTTGATGCTCTGCCTAATAGGAATTTTTCTGACAGGAATTTCTTCTTAATATTATTTCAAAAACATCTAAGTTCTCTTTCACCTATATACATGGATACAGTGGATTAATTTTTTCCAAAAAATAATTCAACTTTGGTGAATAGAAAGTGAATTATATTCTGTCAGAAGTATAGCTGTTGACTATAACAGACTCTGTCAGTCATAAGCCATTCAAAAACTTCTCTCCAGGAAAGTTCCATGAAGAAAGAACTACAAACAATAACATCCAGTATTCAAGATCTTTCCTTGAAAATGGATAATTTTGAAAAAATCATGGAAAATATGAAGAAATAAAATAAAAAACAGATCGAAGAACTAAAGGGGATAATTACAAGACACACAGAACAGATAACAGATATTGAAGAATCCCTTAATGAAATAGACGGAAGACGGCATGAAAATGATAACCAGATTGACTTCTTACTAAAACAAAACACCTTACTTTTAGACAAAGTGGAAGACTTAGAGTCAAGATCATGAAGAAATAATATTAGAATATACAGCATACCAGAAAAATGGAAGGAAATAACATAATACAATTTTTAAATGACTGGTTACCTAAGACACTAAACCTGCCTGAATCTCTGTCTTTTGGGATAGAGAGAGCTCACAGGTCATTGTCAAATATGTCTTTGTCAAAGAATCCAAATACTTCAAGATCAATCATTGTAAATATTTTATCATCTCTAGACAAAGACTTAATCCTGAGGACAGCATGGTCAGGTAATCCTATACAAATAAATGGTTGAAACATAAGATTTGACAATGACTATACTTCTACTATAATAACCAAAAGAAAAGCCTGCATTCCTCTCATTAAAAGTCTGAAAAAAGCTGAAATTAAAGCACACATCATTTTTCCTGCCAGAATTAAGGTACATCTCTCAGAAGGAATAAAAATATTTAATAATCTTGATGATGCTTCTGAATATGTGAAAAAGAATAAGATTCTAGAAAATATCGAAGATATGGACATCTCATTTCCTAGTTTAAAAAGGTAGGCAACAAATGGTAAAATGTCATCTAATGATAAAACAAACAAGAAGCTTAAGGGAAAATAATATAAATGAAATACCTTTATAATTCCTTCAACCACCAGAACTCCTTTTGCTGTTAATCACCTTCAACTGGGAAAAATAAATATTTCAAGGTAAAGTCATTATAACTTTTATAAATTTTTCTTATTTTCTAAGTTATTTGCTGTTTCAAGACTTCTAATGTAAATATATTATAATATGCATAGGCATTAAAACTCTAGCATTTCACTTGACAGAACATTTTTTTTGAATAGTTGACTATCTACGGATGGCTTAATAATACAGAAATGTTAATAATAACAATAACTACAAAGAACTCTGTTATATCCGATACCATATATATATATATATATATATATATATATATATATATATATATATATATATATATTAGATTTCAATGTTGTGGAATGCCTTGATATGCGAAATAGGAGTTCCTATTTTTGGTGCGTTTAAGAGAGACAATTTAGTTTCTTTCTATAGCAGTCATGTTTCTTTTTTGTTAAATGATATACTATGTTTAGATCTTACTAGATCTAGTGGGTATTGGTTAGCAAGATTTGTACTAGACAGTTTAAATAAACATTTGTAATTGTTGGTAAGTATGCTCGAGGAGATTTGTCTTCACTAAGAATGCTCCTTGATATACTAAAATACTTTTGCATATATTTGAAAGGTTTGTGTCACTGTTAGTTGTGGTATGTTAATACACTTGTAGATTAAGAATGAATTTCCAGTGAAATTAATGACCCATGTATTTAAGGAGTTGAGGAATTATATATGTTGTGATTTCAAATAGATTGGCCACTGAAATTAGTAAATATAAAGAAACACTTGTATATATCATAGCAGAGTTGTTTTCGCACATCCAATATATGGTCATTGATTAACGTATCTTATTTTGTTTTCCCTTTCACTCAATGTTCATCACGAGTATCTCGTGAGTAGTTAACTTAACATTCAGCAGACTCCTTAGTTCAAGATCCTAACCACCAAATTTCAAGTTAGGGAGGACTATTTCCATGAGACCTCTCGGAGAGATCTTCTTCATAATACAACAAGAAGACTTAAGCATGTATTCTAGTGAAGCCCCTTTCTGACCTATGAACTCCTGTTTCATATCTTCATAACCAAAGGATGACATATGGTCAAGAAAAAGAACAACTGAGTGCTGAATGTATATTCATGGTGCTAAAAAATATACGGAATAACTAAAACATGTAAAGATACTTTTTCGTATATGATTGCAATGTCTGTATTGCTTTCTCCATAATAATTTTACTTAAGCTTTGTCACACAAAGTAGCACACGCTTGAACACCAGATGGAAGCATTGACTAATAGTTACAGTGAGAACACAGACTGGGTCGTTTGATGCTTTCCCGTTAGCGGGGCAGCAAGTGACATGAGTAATTGAAATAAAGTCACTGTCATGTCTTTTTCTTTGGGTCTAATGTGGTGGGGTTTTTTTAAACAGTGGTATTTCTTCTTGCATATTTATTATTGTCACAGGGAACATTTAATTTAAAAGCAGGAGAGGAGGTGATGACTTAGGGGCGGCTGTGCATTTTCTATGCTTCCTCCTTGGCAACTTGTTTCTAATTTTACCAAGTCATTGATTTGCGGGTAGAAAATGGTACTGCTGTGATGGGGAAGCCAACATTTACAGACAGATCATTATAATAAAATACGTAGCACTGATATGAGAAGGCAAATGATCTGTTGAAGTGAGCACAGGTTTGGAACTAAAGAATATAGATATAGTTCTGATTATGGGTTTGCTTAGTTGTTATGCTATTGCTTGCTTTCCCATAGCAGGCTGGAGGAAGAGAGGGAGGACACCTGGGAAGGCAGTACAAAACTTGAATGGCTGCTCTTGACTCTCTGTTGCAGCTTTTTTCAGGTTAAGACAGTTATTAAACAATTTGAGCTGTTTGCTTTATTGATATGATTGTTTTTTTTTTAATGGTTTACATTTAGCAGGTCACATAATGAAAGGTGGAGTTTTGATCTACCTAAATCATTTGCTAATACTTGGGTTGGTGGTAGAATATGCCACTTTCATTGGTTATTATAGTTTGTAATGTTACATACATAGCCGTCAATTAAAAAAAGACAAATCTGTAGAGAAGAAGTAGTAAAAGGGGAAATTTTAAAATATTAAAAAAAAAACATTGAATATATCACTTTTGCAGATTACATTTCTTGGCAATAGTTATGTTGCTTGATGAAAGCTGCCTCATTGGTGGAAAAGTATTGGCCATTTTGTTAATGTTTATATCATAAAAGATAATCAAAGGAAATGCATTTTTAGCATAATTTCTAAATTTGTAATGCCACTGAAAGATAAAATACTGAGACTTCACTTCTTAATTTTTACATTAATATTTAGCTTTACTGAGTAATCTCATTAGTTTCATGCCTTTGGAAAGCAAAGTTAATGTTGTTAGTGTTTTCCCAGATTCACACAACTGGGGGTATATGAATCTAAAATATTATCCTGTTTAGAAAAGTTCATTAGAACATCACTATATTAAATATTTTAAGAAATTATTTAATAAGAATCAGATATAGTCATGAAAAATGTATCTAAAACAAAGTTTTTTCATTTCATAAGTTTTTAGATGCCTATCTCTCTGTTGTGATATGAACTACATAGATTATTGTATTGTTTACACTTAAAGTATTTAATTAGATTACAACAAACATGTTTCAATATTCTTCCTGTATTTAAATATTAAGGTGGTTGTGTTATTACGGCTACGTTCATACAGGATTCTATGTTACATGACAGCTTATTCTATTTATATTGAATTCTTAGCTAGATAGGTTTTGATTTCATGTAACATAGTAATTTATGAGCTGTATCATTTTAGACTAGACATTAGGAAATATGATTTAGTATGTTATGATACAAGTTTAAGAACAATTTTCTTAAAATTTGATAAGTACAATATACATCGTAATGGTTGCTTTTTCTCATATTACAAAAAGCTGTAACATAATTTTTCAGTTACCCAAAGATGCTTATGAAAATGGAATTCTTATGTAAACTTAGAACATAATTTGATATAGAGATAAAAGAGAACAGAATTATTTGTTTATAAAATAGATTTCTCTTATACAATTCTAGAAATAAGTAAGGTAATATTAAATTGATGATATTACAATAGATTTGAAATACAACTAAAAGCTGGAAAAATATTAAGAAAAAAATTCTTAAAATAACATTCTTTTAAATAATATTATTTAGAAATTTAACACATAACTTTCTTGTTATAATTATTTCTACTTATTTATTTGCAATGTTTAAACAAATAAGAGTTTTATCTTTTTCTTAATATTATATATATTAGTACTCTATGTATAGAAAGGATTAAATTTTAGGGTAGTTGATATAATTCAATCATTTTAACTGTCACATAGTAATATTTATTCATCCTGTAGAGTTAATTGGTTACAGTTTGTTGGGGCAATACAATATTAGGTAGTAGCATTGGAGAATAATAGTCTTGAGCACTAAGGATGATAGAGGGTGGAACTGATGAGTCACTCATCAATCCAAAAATTAGATGTTTCATGGGTAGTTTTGCATATAGTTATGTCTTCATTTTCTCTGAACATTACTTGTTAATTAAGTCCAAAATAGTATACAGTAATCAAAAGCATATCTTATTCAATGTCTGGGTTTAAATGTCTATCTTTGAACGTAAATGGTCTTAATAACCCTACTAAAAGAGGAAGATTAGTTAAATACCTAGCATCTAATAAAGCTGACATTGTTTTTTTGCAAGAAACATACATTATCCAGAAAGACTTAGAAAAAGTGTATTTTAACCAATATAATATTCTAGCTGAATCTCATTTCCAAACCAAGAGAAGATTTATGATTTTGTGGAAAACAATCTTTACCATCACCTAAAATGATTGACAGTTACTCAGATAAAAATGGTATGTTATGTTTGGTAATATTGGAATTAAATAAAAAATATCTTACATTAGCGAATGTGTATTAGTCACCTGGTATTGGTGCTAAATTAGCAAATAAATACCTGGAAGTAATATCAGCAAAATCCAAAGGAGATATCATCATGGCAGGTGATTTTAATTGCATTTTATCAACTAAAGATACCACTAAAGATAGAAATGTTAAGATACTTGCTCCAGCTAAATAATTGACTAGTTTTGTTTCGTTATACAACCTAAAAGATATATTCATGATCAAAGAACAGAGATCTCTTAATTTTACACACTTTACTTATAGATATGGTACTTAGACAGATATTGATAAAGTGTTTATATATGATAATCTATTGCCTATGACTCAAGATGTCTTAATTACTTCCTGCCCTCTGTCTGACCATAATGCCACAATGTTTACAATTAATATTAAACCAAATAATCTTATTCATTGGCAGAGACTGCCAGCTTATATTATTAAGATAAAACGATTCAAAGAATGGTGTATAAAGGAAGTAAATTATTTTCTTGAACTTAATAATAACAATAATACAAATAAAAGGTTTATTTGGGACTCTTTAAAATCTTATATATACAGGAAAATAAAAACTTGGTATTTACATAAGAGGAAAAAATGGGACAAAGAATTATCCAACTTACAAATGAAAATCAACACTTTAAAAAAAAATACACCCCAAAGAAATAGGTTTGAATCTGGAATTAAAACAACTAAATCTCGACTACTTAGAAATTCTTAATCATAAAGTAACAATCAATTTAGAAAGATTAAAATTACAATCATACTCTTCTAATCCAAAACATTTGCACAGATTAGCAGCTAAAACTAAAGGTTTGAGTAAGAATAAACACATAGCAGAAATAGTAGACACATCTAAACACAATTCAAAACCTTCTTCAGATCTAAAAGATATCTTAGAGATTTTCCACTCATATCATGAATCTATGAATAAAACAGATCGAAACTTTACTAGTAATAGTTCAAAAATAGAATTTCTAAAAAATAATATTAATAACAAAATGTCTAAAGAAGAAAATAACAGACTAATTAAACCAATATCATTAACAGACGTGAAAGACAGAATACAAAATCTTAAAAATAATAAAGCCCCAGGTCTTGATGATATAATAGGTGAAATATATAACATTTTTACAGATAATGCTTTGAAAATTTTAGTGACAGCACTTGAGGAATTTCGAACAAGTGATACAATTTTTCCCTCATGGAAATATTCGTTAGTCTCTTCCATTCTAAAGCAGGATAAAGACCCTAAACTTGTTTTCTCATATCATCCTATTTCTCTATTAAACATAGATTATAAAATATTTACTTCTATTTTAGCTAATAGATTAAATCAAATGATGCCAACCTTAATAAACAATGATCAGACAGGTTTTATTCTGAACAGAAAGGTCCAGGATAATATTATTAGACTTTTAACATTAATAGATTTTGCAAATAATAAAAAAAAGAACTAGCACTTATTAGTTTAGATCTAGATAAGGCATTTGATTCTATTAACTGGTCATATTTATTCATGGTATTAAAAGAATACAATTTCTCCTCTGATATCTTAAATTTATTAAAGAAATTATATGAAAATTCTATAGCCTATATTAAAATTGGTGCTTTTTATCTGGCCCACTCAAAATTCTAAAAGGCACTAGACAAGGTTGCCCACTATCTCCTCTATTATTTGCACTATCAATAGAACCACTCGCTAATTTTATAAGAAATAATGTAAATATAAAAAGTTTTGATGTTGATAAAAACTATTCTTCTAAAATTTTACTCTTTGCTGATGACGTCTTATTAACAATTGGAGATATTGATTCTTCTATTGATTATATTATTAGATCATTAAAATTATTCAAGGAAATTTCAAACCTTAAATTTAACCAAAACAAAACAAAAACAATTCTTATTAATAAAAAAATAAATATTTTATCTAATCACAATAATTTTAATTGGACTAATGATAAATTGAAGTATCAAGGGATTTATATTCACCCTAAATGGAAAGACACTATGAATATTAATTATAACATTTTGTTAAATACAATTACAGATTACACTAATAGATGGAATAAAATGTTCTTTACTATGGAAGAAAGATTATCCTTGATACAAATGATTTTATTACCCAAAATTATTTTTATCCTTCAAACACTATTGGCTCCTCTGTCTAGGAATCAACTAAAACACACAAACACTCTGTTAATTAAATTTTTATGGTACCCCCAAAAACCAAGGATTAAATACGATTGGCATTATAAAAACTGGACTGAAGGAGGAATTGCTTTTCCAAACATTGTGCTTTATACTGAAGCCATTATTCTTAATATAGTAAGTCTGTGGTTAAGTCCAAAATACCAGTCTAATTGGAAAAATCTACATAAAACAATACTATTCAGTAATATCAATATCTTTATCAAAAGTATAGATTGTTCTGAAAATATTAAGCTTTTTATAGTAATTAAAGAATTATTTTATAACAATAAACACAAAAATTCAAATGTTATTCCTATAATAATGTGTATATCTTGCAAAATTAAAAAAAAATAACAAATAAGAATCTTTTGAATAATAATTTGTCAATTTTATTGTTTCCAATAATCCTAACTAAGGGATGTTTGGATTCCTTTAATATGGCAACAATAAAAAACTATGGAAGAAAATGGGCTAATATTTTGGCATCATTTTCTAGGTAATAATAATATTCATGACATTACTTATCTTTTAGCCAAGTATATTATCTCCCAAAATAACTGGATAAATTTACAAACCTTTAGAGAATATATTTTAACAGAATCTAAAAGATATCATTTTTCTGGTATAACAAACCTTCCCAAAAAGCTATATATCCTATTTGAATTCACTAATATAGGTTATAGCAATGGTATTTCATTGTCGAGATTTTTATAACATTCTTAGATCAGATTTATTAATATCGGAAGACAATTTATGGAAATATATGATCAACTTCAATAACTCACAAATTCATAACAATGATAAAACTTTAATTCTTACATCTGTATATTATACATCTTCTTCCTCATATTGGAAATTTTTTACATGGAAATTTATCCATAGAAGTTTCTTTGCACCACAAAAAGTCACTATAATAAACAAGATAGATACTAATAGATGTTGGAGATGTGAAGAGATAATAGATGCTGATTGGGTACATATGTTTCTAGAATGCAGAACAATAACAACATTTTGGATGGAGTTTAAAAACTTTATTAAAGCTTTGTGGTCATACAAATGTGAGATCTCTAATTCTATGATACTCTTTAACACACCAATGCCAAGGTATGTTCCACTAAATCAAATGAATCTTCTTTGGACTCTACTTGCTATAGCTAGAAAAACTATCACTAGAAATTGGAAATGTAAAAATAACCTCTCATTTAATGAATTTATATCTCTTGCTAAGATTACCTGTAGTACGGAATTACAAACAGCTATGTTGCACTCCCCAAATGTGACTCACACACAAATTGCCTGGATAAAGCTTAAAAAAATATTAGACAAAATGTAATATTTTTGAAGATTTGGTAACTATTTTGGACTTTGTATATAGTTTGTATTAAAATATTGTGATACATTGTTTTTAGAACTGTATGTAGTTATTTATACTATTAAAAATCAATAAAAATAATAAAAAAAGAATAAAATGGTCACACAAGCAAACTAATATATCTATTTCTTTCTCTCTCTCTCTATAAATATATATATATATATATATATATATATATATATATATATATATATGTATAATTGATACAGATGATGTTGATGATATATCTATTTATATTTATATAGATATAGGTAAATAGTTTATATATATATATGGGAATGTTCAAGTTAGTTGAATGTTCAGAATATCAAATGCTTTTTACTCCAGCACAAGCAATTGAAGGGTCAGTTGACCACAATGTGCATGACTTTGTGTAAGATTGGGGTACAGGGAGGACTGGGAATTTGCCCTTTCCCCATTGTTGTGCAATATCAGAGTTGATACGTATAGGTAGCAGCTGGTATGGGGTGCAGGGGGGGCTTTATTTATTTCAATATTTTGAGGGTTAGGGTTAGGGTTAACCCTAGAATGGAAGGATGTGGAGTCATGAAGCTTACAAGTTATTCAGCGTATTCACCCCAAAGTTCAACACACTTGGCACATCATGTCTGAAGTTTCTGTAACCATGCCAAAAAAGTCTGAAGTATGGTGACTGAAATACTTCTCAGCTGATGCAATCACCTCTGATTCATTCAAAAATTGCCACCCCTTCAAACTCTTTTTAAAGTTTAGATACAGGAAATAGTCAGATAATGCAAGGTCTGCTGAGTAGGATGGATGGTCTCTGCACTCAAACTCCAGTTTTGTCAAAATACCCATCATTTTACCAGCCTTGTGAACAGGTGCATTGTCTTCCAAAAAAAGAACTGCTTCATCAGCAGTAACTAGTCATTCCAATAAGCTGGCACCAGCTTAACAAAAATGCAACAAAATCAACTTGGAAGGGTCCACTCAACATCTTTTCTCATTGTCATTCAAACATTTGGGCACCGACTTGGCTGACAGCTTCTTCATACCCAGCTGCTTTTGGCTTATAAACCCAACACATTCCCTGGATATCTGTAGTGTCTCAGCAATTGTTTTAGCTGATATTCGTTGATCTGCCAAAATCAGGTCATGGACATGGTCAACAATTTTCAGGAGTTGACACTGTTTGAGGCCTCTTGGACCTTGCTGCATTTTTGGTCTCAAAATCTCCACGTTGAAAGTTTGCACACCACGTCTTCACAGTTGAGTAAGAAGGGTACTTGTCATTCAGTGTTTGCATCATGCATTCATGGATTTCCTTTGGAGTTTTCTTTTACAGGAAGAGGAACTTCATGACAATGCAGAGTTCTGCACTTGAAAATTACATACTTTTTGTTGGTTCAACCAATGATCTGAAACAATGTCAAAACATAGCAATACAATTTAAGATGAAGTAACTCTTTTCAGCTACAGAGGCAAAATAACACTAAGAATTTAGAAAGTTGGTTGGGCTTGGAACTTTTCAGCACCCCCTCATAGATTGATATTTTTCATTCAAGATTTTGAGAGTTCAGTTATTTGTATGACACACACACACACACACACACACACACATATATATATATATATATATATATATATATATATATATATATATATATATATATATCTTACATAAGTATGCCCAGACATAGTGTATAATGTTCATGAGTACAAATAAGAATTGTATTGGCAAGTGGTTATTTTCTAAAAGCATGCAACATGCCTATGCCATAGTTGCTGGTAAAAGTCACATTTGATGTCTTCTCAATGATTTATGTCTTTTTTTCATAGAGATGTTGCTGCTTCAGTAAAAATTTGTTTTAGTAAAAAGAAATATAGTTGTTTCATACTATCTTTATTTAAATAAATCTCTGCCCAGAATTCAGACCACAATTAGTGCACTTTGTTATGCAAAATGGTATATTGAGATATGGATAACGCAATATTGCCTCCCAGGTAAATAGCATAGTTAGCATCATATACAAGCAGCTGCATAATTGCATAGAAATAGCACCAAATCTGAATGCAAGTTAGGGTACAAAATAAGATGGCCCATTTTTGAATTCTTCAGACAGAAACTAAATGCAGCTGTTAATATGATGCCGGTTAATCTCTCTTACCACTGTGCATTCAATATTCTGGACTATATGTTTGAAATAAGTATTATCCTCGTACTTATTGTCCTACTAATTTGTTTTGCTTCTGTGATAAACTTTCTACATCCTTGCATGTTGTAAACATATGATGAATTATTTGCTCTTTATAAATGTAGATCCTGAAAAGCTATATATTGATTCTCTGCTGTAAAACTACTGTATTTGCTGTTCATAGAGCTTGGTTCATGGCTGAAAAGGGTCAGCAGACCAGCCAAGCTACTGTATTACCAAACAGTAAATAAATAAGTAAAGAGCAATGCGACTGTTTGGAAAGTGAATGTGTACCCCATCGTTTGTTGGTTAAAAGAAAGAAAGAGAGACAGAGAGAATGAGAAAGTATGTGTTGACATACTAGGACATCATCCACATTAGATGACAACATTTATTAGAGGTCATTCTCACAACTATTTTCCGTGATAGTGCACAATTTTGCCCTGCATGTCACAGATGAATCCATCTGTGCCTAACTTACCATAATCTCCACATCAGGGGCATAGATGAACACTATCATGACAACAGAGACACCATACAGTAGATTGTATACTTGTGCCATTCTCACATGGAATCTAATGGATTGGCATTATCAGTCTGAATGGACACTGAGGTATGTGTATCACTGATGATTTTTATGAAAGGGTCATTCCAATCTCCAACAAGGTGTTTTATTGTCATGTGACTTAAAAATACTACATCAGTTCCGTGGCTCTCAGAGACTGCAGAGGAGTAATACACCACTATGCAAACATTCTATGACATAGTCAATTTACCTGAAATTCTAGGGACTGTTCACTGTACCTGCATCACCATCAATAACTTATCTGGTCCACATAGACAAGAGTATATCAACAGGAAGAGTGTTTCCTCCATCAGTTGACAAGTGGTATGGAAAGCTCTGGTATATACAATGTGTCGGTGTGCCATTGAGGCAATGTCCACAAATCCCACATCTGGCACACATCTGACATGGGCCACTGACTTGTGTGGGGTAATTTCCCATGAAGGCATCTCATTAGTGATGCCAGATATGCCTAGAACCATGAATCATGACACCAACACATAACCCACAGAGAATGGAGGAGATGAATTACAACTCTATACTGTCACAGACCAGCAACATTGTTGAGCGTGTTTGGACTGTTGAAGGCCTGCTTCCCTTAACTAAATTCCTCCGGTGGTGAACTGTATTGTGCTCTAGAGATCTGTAACAAGGTATTTGCTATCTGTATAATGCTATACAATATGGTGGCATGTAGGCTGTTAGAACAGGAGATCACCATCAGAGGACAAGACAGACAGACTGAAGCCACCAGCAGAGGAGATGCCAGGTGAGGAGCTTTTATAGGAACTGGCTGTAGAAGAATCCCATGCATGGCTGAGACTGAAGTAGACACAATACAGTGCAGCACCATCAAAGAGGCAGTTTCTGATACACAACTAAGGCTGAGAATGTAGACAACAAAGATTAAAACTGATATATACAGTATAATTCACAGGTTGTACAGTACAATGCATCAATCAAACACAGGTTTTTGCTGGTCTGCTACGTATGAAACCTTGACCCAGAATCAAGTTGTCTATGAATGATTTAGCACCTGTTTCCCCAAGTACATGTGGTGCACTACTGAAGAGAGAGGTAGCCCCCTTCCTTCTGCTCTCCAGGTCAGTGATAAGCGACACTCCTCACTGACTTTGCCAACCAAAGATCTGTGGCACTGCAATATCATTAGGTTTAGGTGGAATTATGCTTAGGGGCATACAGTCATAATTCCAAAGAATGTAGCTTTACACCACTGGCTCCTCAGTCAAGCACATACACCAAATGCCTGAACTTGTGATTCCTCTCATACTAAGCAGGATTACTATTGCAACAACACATCATCAGTAGAGTAAAATAACTTGTTTCACAACAGTTTAAACCAGCTCGGGTTCTTTATTAGTAGGTGAATAATCCAATGCTTGTTGAATTCTGCTTCACAATGATAGGAAGAGTCAAAATCAAAGAATGTCTCTAAGAATGCCAGGCTGCCACAAGCTAGTTATCTCTATGGTAACCTGACACCTCCTGCTTAAAACCCAAAAAGCCAGAAAGATTGTGAGAGCCCACTTTCATGGCCTGTGTTCATACTAAAAATAAAGATCAAGTGAGCTTTTGCCATTCAGCTCAATAAGAGGGTTCTGTCCTCCCTGAGCTTGCCTTAGGACACCTGCATTACTCTTTTCAACATGTACCAACCCGGTCAAACTCCCCACCTGATACTGTCCCCAGAGTGGTTATGCCAGGATGCCTTGGTACTTGGAGCCAGAAGCGAGAGCCCTGTTGAGGCTCACCCCCCCCCCCCTCACCAGGTAAGTGAAAAAATATATAATTTGTTAACACAGTGAGGTGAAATGGATACTGTTGTTATAATTTGGTTGGTTCGGGCAGAGTGTCACAGATTAGTAAGGGCTACATAGGTAGAAGAACAGATGAACTAGGAATGTGGAATAGTTATTGTGTTACATGGCTGGGTGAGTGGGGGAATTTTACTACATAGGGATGGGGTGAGGTGGAGGGGAGCAAATGGTCAGGTGTTGTAGATGATTGTACAGCACTTGTACCAGAGGCACAGTGCCAGCAAATGGCACAGCACTACATAGGCATGTGTGAGACAGAGATTGTGGGTCCACAGGTATGAACAATGCAGACTATGAATGGCTCCAGCCATTTAGGCATTTGTGAAAAAGTGCTGCCAGCTACACCTGTTGACAAGGATGATATGGAACTGTGGGACAATGACTACTTGACCATGTGATGTGGAGAAGCACAATATAGGCTACTTCTGTAAGGGCAGTCCTGTTGTAACCCACCAGGCTTACCACCAGTAGGTGAAATGGATGAAGTGGCAGTAAATGACCTCAAGGTACCTGCCATGTGGGCATGCCTACAGTGGAGAGAGTAGAGCTGTGACCATGGGGTACAGAACCAGGAAACCCCATAGGCTACAATAGCATGCAAGTGGCAGTCCAGCCACCTCAGCAGGTGTGTATGCTCCCTGCACCTATGATACAGCCATTGTAGACTTTATGTATGTTAGCATACATGCCATGCAGTATGCTAACCATCTCTGTCATAGCATTCATGGCATCTGTCTGTGTCTGGATCATGTGCCAACACATCCATTGATTAATGCTAGGTGTTACACCTAGTTCAGGCACCATATCCCTGGCATGCCACTCCCTAATGCTATCATAATACTCTGTGGTGGTGTCAGTGGCCATTGCTGGCCCGTAATCTGGTGTTGATGGTGTACCTTGAGTTGGACTAACAGATATATTTTGTTCTTCATTACCAAGTGGAAAGGCATGGACAGGTCCCACAGGCAGCACAGCTGTATCACTGATTTTAAGTAAGATGGTGCCCTCTGCAGTAACCATTGCTGGCAATGGCACTATGCTGTTGGACTGTGCTAGGATTAGACCACAATCATTCTTAAGCTCTGTTGTTACTCTGACATTAGGAATAACCTGTTGCATTGAGGCTGACTTCATCTGTGTGTACAATTGATAATGTCTAGGGATCCCTCTTTCTGAAGGAAATTGATTATACACATAGTGAAAAAAGCATCCTTCTGTCGTATGCTAATGTGCTTCTGCATTCTAGACATGCCTGTTACAAAGATACGGTAGTTCTTATCACCAGAAAGGTCACACCAGTGCTGTGCCACAAGACCCTGCTAGTGTCTTAGGAAAACACCAACCTGATCCATCTCTGACAGAGACACACATAAAAACATAAGAGAATTACTGAGCAAGTAATCGCAAGGATTACAAGATGCCTAGCCCTATACATCTTTATGTGCACAAGTTAAAAGTCTGTGTATCTCTTTTCAAGCAATTAATAGTGCTTGCCTTCTAAATTGTGCAGGACTGTATATGACAGTCATGGTGTAAATGTATATATACCAATCCAATCATCAAGACTAGCCTTAAAAGTAGTCAAAGTAGTACTTTCTTTGACCTGTTATGGTAACTTATTCCATAGGTTGAGAATACATTGAGTTAGGAACCTATCCCTCCTGTAAGTCTTATTTATTTGTTGGTATGTATTTAGGTCTCTACTGTGAGTGTTTGTAGAGCTACTAGTTTTGCAAAGAAACAGGTCAAATAGGATTGAGTCTTTCTTCGCTCAAAAAGCATGACAAAAGTCACCTCAGAGCAGCCTTTAGGCTACTGAGCAAAAGTAGAATTGTGCTAATCTAGTGAGATAGTTGAGGGATTTAAGGACTGTAATTTACTTGGTAAGAAATATTTTTGGGTTCTTCTAGTTGAGCAATATTCTTTGATTTACACATACCAAAGGTGGCATTGTATTCAAGGATGGGTCTAATAAGAGAAGTGCATAGTGGTAGAATGACTTCTCTGGATCTTGAAAATATTCCCTTAGAAATTAACTTGGACAAACAGAAACATTCCATGACTATGGTGGAAACATGATCAAATGAGGCAGAATTGTCCTTGGTTATCCTAATATTAGACAAAGCTTGAACTATGGAGCTTCTACTGCCAGATGATTGGAGTTTCTCCATAAGAAATCACTGTTGGTGTGTTGTGCCAAAAGTAATTACATTTTGGGGGTAATTTCTCCCTTCTCATAGTTAGTACAGCTGTGGAGTTGGTATATAAGCTCCAGGGGGGATGTGGGGGTACAAGAGGGCCTTGCCCTCCTGCAAAAATACTTAAAAGGTTTATGGCAAGATGGTTTTGGTGAATGCAGTTCTGGGATTCCAATCCTCATTGCACTGCTTTCATCCACTCATAGTGGAACTATTGTCCGCATAAGTAATAAGATGTCTTATGATTGTGTCCGTACCATTTATAACATATGAGGTGGGAACAGCTTTTTTTGCCAAATGCTACAACTCAAGCACTCTAGGTTGCACTGCATCTGAATTGTTTTAGTGCTGTTTTAGCTGCTTTTCAGTATATATAGACTTTTCTGTATATGCAGCCTAGCTACTTATTCTACTGTATTATTGCCTCTTAAATCGTTTTTCAGTTGTGCACTTGCCTTGCTTCATTTAAAAAGTTTTAAATTGCTACTTTTGTAGAGTTTTAATTGCATTTACTGTTTAGGGCTACACACTCAAGTGCATTAGCCTTTTCTGTGTTTATTTACTGTATTATTGCATAGTTTAGCCTGTTTTAACCAAAAAAAAAAAACAAGCTATATTGTTTGCTCATTTCCCGCCTTTCCTAGCTAGTATAGTTCAGATCCCAGGCTTTGCTGGTTTCAGGACTTTATTTTCTGTGTTCAGAGCTATCCAGACCCTGCCGTGGTAGAGGGAAGTCCTACAGGAGTGGTTTCCAGCTTTGAAATTGTAATTTTATTAGCCATTTTGGGCTGATTAATATCCCTTTCAACTTTCTGGCTTAACAACGTGAGTGTTCACACATTTTTCGCATTGTGCAGCACCGCGTGGCTACTGTTAAACTATTCCAGGTGCTAGAAAGTCTGCTCTTCAAATTTTCCCTTAGAACTAGCTGGTTTCTCAGTAGTAGTACTAAAGTCTGAACACCTGTGACTAGAACTTGCTGTAGAACCTGCTGGAAAGCACTAGGAAGCGTTAAACTAATACAAGCACCCAACTCTCCTTGTTAATAAGGAGAAATTAACCATAGGCACTAAACAGCCTATAACTGCAAAGTACCTTGCAAAGGTAAGGGAAAACAGCTCTTGTACTTTACAAAAAAAGCACCTAAACAGGCAGGTCCAAGGGTCAGCTTCCAGTGATTTCTCCCGTCCATCTGGTGAATCTGGGCATACTGGGGCAATGCAGCAACTGCCTCATGTTACACATACAACCCTCTCCTCCTAATACCCAACACTACAACCTGCGAGAGATGCATTTACATAGCCAAACTGGAAGCAAAGCTCTCTCCAGCCAAGATTGTGCTAGACAGTCAAGAGGAGAAGGTTAACACCTGCACTACACCTCAAGCAACACATAGCCCATCAAAACCCACACCATCAACACCCACACATAGCAACACTAAACCCACATATGTGGAGTGAATAAACATTAACCTGCCCAAGCAACAAGGACCTCTGAAGCTGAAACAAAAACAAACACCAGTCACAACCAAAGTGACACATAGCTCACAATACCAGTGTACCACCGAACAGCCTCGAAGGCAAGACAACATACTCAACACTTTAGTCATAGGTGACTCTATAGTCAGGAACACTGATGTCCCACTCACCAGGCTGAACAAGGAGAAAATTACAGTCAGCTGCCTGTTGGGTGCCAGGATCTGCCACATAACGCATGTACTCAAGTCACTCCACAACAAGTACAAATGCAACTCTGTCATTGTCCAAGTTGGAGTGAATGACTTGAGATGTACCTCCCTGGACTACATGAAAAGAGACATATAAGAGCTCTCGGATCATGTGGCCCAGGCAGGTATGACACTAGCCCTGAGTAGCATCCTGCCTTCGCCCAGAATGATACCAGAGTATAAAGAAAAAATGATTGACTTCAACAATTGGCTAAGCTTCTGGTGTCATTCAAAGGGGATCCAGTATCTGTCTGCCTGAGATGACATGATCAACAAACCACGATGGTTTGCCAGAGGTGGTCTGCACCTGTCGCCCCTGGGATTCAGGTTACTGCCTAAAGCTTCTGCCACCCCTATAGTGCCTTTTTTTAGGCAAGGTACAAAGGACAAAACCACCACCATAACAGATACACGCATGCAAAATCCGAAGCTAATGCTACTCAATGCTAAAAGTCTAAACCTCAAAATGGACTCTCTTGAGGCACTCCTAAAAATGGAGAACATCCATATCTGTGCAGTAACTGAGACCTGGTTCAAGGCTCCAGAAAATACCTCTGCAATACCAGGCTATAACTCTTACCACACTTTTCAGCCAGCAAACCAAGACCAAAACACTAAAGGTGGAGGAGTGTCCATATTCACCAAGGAAATTCACACCTCCAGGCTAGTTGCCCAACACAATGCATCTGAAATTCTCCAGGTGCAACTAACACTAGGAAAGACTGCAATCCAAATTGTAGCTTGCTACAGATCCTCTGCCTTGCCCCAAGATTCTCACTACACCTTTCTAAACATACTGGAAAATATTAAGATACAACCAAACACCCCAATACTGGGTGATTTCAACTACCCTGCCATTAACTGGGAAAACTACTCAGGTACCAACACTTTTTCCCAACGGTTCTTGGAATTCATAATTTCCAACCCACTGGATCAACTAATCCATTGTCCCACCAGGGGCTCCAATATCCTAGACCTGGTCATTACCAACATGGGAGATAAATGCTCCACATCAGTGGTCACCCCCTCATTGGTCAAGTCTGACCATAAGCTAATCACCCTTGACATCCACATCCCACCCCCATCCCCCAGTAAGGAAACCTCTGTAAAAAACTTCTCCAAAGCCAACTTCATGCTACTCAAGTCAGAAGTGAAAACTTCATGACACCCATGTAGACGGGAGCTGAATGTTCGACTGTGCTATCCCAAATAGAACCAAGACGCTCTCCTCCAAAAAAAGGAAGCCAATCTGTTGGTCCCCTGCCATAAACAAACTATACAACAGAAGAAAGAAACTGTTGCAGAAAAGAGGAAAATCCCAGGATGCAAAAAACTCCCTTACCAGCCTCAGTAAGAAGCTGAGATCTCTCATAAAATCCTCCAAATCTAGTTACAAAAATAAAATTGCCAAAGATTCCAAAGACAACCACAAGGCATTCTATAGTTATGTCAAGAATCTAAATGGCAATGCTCTGATCTGCTCTGAGCTACAACAGAATGGCATTAAATATACTGATCCCAAGGATATTGCCAATACATCGATTTAGTGCCAACTTCACCCCTCTCTCACCCCCTAAAGGGCCTATCTCAATACCAAAAGATTGTCAAACTCCGGTAATTATGGCCACACAGGTAGAAACCACACTCTCCAAAGCTAGGAATACAGCATCCATGGGACCAGATGACATCCCGAGCTGTGTACTACATAAACTACAAAATGAAATGGCACCTCACCTAAGTGTCATGTTTAATCATAGCCTCACCTCAGGCTTCGTGTCCACTGAGTGGCATACAGCTACAGTTATCCCACTCCAAAAGGGGGGATCCACCTCGGATCCTGGGAACTACTGTCCCATCAGTCTGTCAAGCCTGATCTGCAAGGGCATAGAGTGCATTATCATGGAACTTATAAACAAAGACATTGGCAACCTTCAAACACTGGACCCCACACTGTTTGGGTTTGTGAAGGGCCGATATTGTCTCCTGAACCTGACTGATGTCTTTGAATCAGTCTCCAGAGCTGTGGATGAGGGTAAGGCAGTCCACACAGCTTATCTGTACATTGTCAAGGCCTTTGACACCATCCCCCACTCTGAATCATAGATAAACTTACTAAGATGGGCATAAATCCCTGGCGTCTCTCGATGTGTTGCCAACTGGCTTACTGACAGAACCCAGACTGTAAAAGTAGCCAACTCCAAATCCAGCTCCAGACAACTGACAAGTGGGGTACCTCAGGGTTCAGTCCTGGGACCACTCTTGTTTGGCATCTACTTCTCTGAAGTACAGGCCAACACTAAGTAACTCTGGCTAACAAAGTTTGCAAATGACTGCAAACTGGGAGACATTATTGAATCCCCAAATTATGTGGATATTCTACAAAAGGGCCTTACAGAAACAGATGCTTGGTGCCAGAGCCATGGACTCAAGCTTAATGCCAAGAAATGTATAGTTATCCCCTTTGGGAAAAAACATATACCCATGAATTACCACATAGGTGGCAGTACACTAAACACTGAAAGTGTGATGAGAGACTTAGGGACAGTGGTGGACAGTGGTCTCACCTTCGATAACCACATCAGCACAACAGTCAGGAAATCCTTCTATGTGGCACACCTCATCACTAAGGGCTTTTCATCCAGAAAAAAAGAGGTCATTGTCCCACTGTACTCATCCTTCATTAGATCCATTATAAAGCACAATGCCCCATTTGGTATGTACCTCACAAGACATCTGCAAAAGCTGGAAAGGCCTCAGAAATACCTCACTAAAAGAATCACAGGCCTAAAGCAGATGTCCTATTCCGACCATCTAAAAAAACTCCAACTATACTCTGTGGCATATCATCTACTCAGAGGTGATCTCTGCTTAACATACAAGGCCATGTCAAACCCTGAGCTGTTGGACATGCTCCACTTAAAGAAAGCCCAGTCTCTCAGAGCCAAATGCTCCAGGGATCTAAACCTTGTCATCACAATGAACAAAACATGCTGGAGGGATAGGTTTCTGACCAGAGACTCTCCATACTCTGGAATAGACTGCCCATACATGTGAAGCAGAGCGCCTCCTTGAACCTCTTCAAAAGGAAGCTCAACGATTAGATGGGAGATAGGAAATTCACTCCAGGGATCATGTCAGTCAGCCTGCTAGACAGGGGTCCAGGGAAGTAAATACTGTGGGAAGAAATATCCAGGGAATTGTTATGGCTAGGCTTGTATAGGCCCTAGGGCCAATAGCCTAGTACCAACCTGTGAACCTCAGCATTTTTTATGCATTTAACTTGCAACTATTTCCAATATACCAGGTATGTGCATATTCTATCCCTTATTGGAGTCACTTAGTATCTGTAGATGAGTGGATAGCAGTGTTTAGTTTGCAGCCATCAGCAAACATGGGCAACCACACTTCTGAGATATTAGACTAGCCCCAGGATTCAATAAAATCCATGTAGGCTCCATGTAGAGCCTACACGAAATATACTTATGCACACAACCACAGTTCCCCCTTGGCCCACTCCATGCATATTAATCATGGCACGCTGCAGAGGGAGATCACAGTAACATTGATATTGAATCTGTGTAAGCAGTAGTGCAAAGGCTGCCCCATAGTTGTGGATTGTCCAGAAAGTTCCTGTATAGATAGTATGCACAGGATAAGAATCCTTGTAATGTAATCTGTTATAGTATAAATATGTTTGAATTTTAATTTTTTTTTTTTTTTGTTAATGTCTGTTTCTGTGGCACAGTGCTTAGTGGTGCCGAGCTGCACTTACACATACACAGCTGACACCTGCCAGACATCTAAAATTAGAAACCGGATGAAATTAATTATTTATTTTGGGGTTTTTTTTGTTTTTTGTTTTTTTCTTAATGCCCATTTGTGTGGAGTGGCGTGGTGCTTAGCAGTGCTGAGCTGCACTTACACATACACAGCTGACACCTGTCAGACATCTGAAACTAGAAACTGGATGCATTTATTTATTTATTTTTATTTTTTAATGCCCATTTGTGTAGTGTGGCAGGGTTTATAGCGGTGCCGAGCTGTATTTACACATACTCAGCTGACACCTGCCAGACATCTAAAAACAGAAACCAGATGTAATTAATTTTTTTTTGTTTTTGTTTTTTCTTTTTTTTAATGGCCATTTACGTGACATGGCACTGTGCTTAGCAACGCTAACAGGTACCTTAGTAGTATATGTGAAGGTATACTGGATCTCTCGCCATCCAAGTGGCTAAATAGGTGGAGTCACAACCTAAAATGTAGTAGGTCCTGGGTTCAAGTCCAGAGTAGGTTCATAGGATGGTCCTAGGCTATCGGCCCTAGGGCCTATACAAGCCTAGCCATAACAATTCCCTGACTATTTCTTTCCAAACTATTTACTTCCCTGAACCCCTGTCTAGCAGGGTGACTGATGTGATCCCCGGGGTGAATTTCCTTTCTCCCATCCAATCGTCAAGGTTCCTTTTGAAGAGGGCCAAGGAGGCACTCTGCTTCACATGTATGGGCAGTCTATTCCAGAGTCTGGGGAGTCTCTGGGTCAAGAACCTATCCCACCAGCATGTTTTGTTTATTGTGATGACAAGGTTTAGATCCCTGGAGCATGTGGCTCTGAGGGATTGGGATTTTTTTAAGTGTAGCATGTCCAACAGTTCTGGGTTTGACATGGCCTTGCATGTTAAGCAGAGATTGCCTCTGAGTAGACGATATGCGACAGAGTGTAGCTGGAGTTTTTTAAGGTGGTCAGCATAGGGCATCTGCTTTAGGCCTGTGATTCTTTTAGTGAGGTATTTCTGCAGCCTTTCCAGCTGTTGCAGATGTCTTGAGAGGTACATACCAAATGGGGCATTGTATTCTATAATCGGTCTAATGAGGGATGAGTACAGTGGGACAATGACCTCCTTTTTTCTGGATGAAAGGCCCTTAGTGATGAGGTGTGCCACATAGAAGGATTTCCTGACTGTTGTGGCCATGTGGTTATTGAAGGTGAGACCACTGTTCACCTGTGTCCCTAAATCTCGTATCACACTTTTGGTGTTTAGTGTACTATGTGGTAATTCACGGGTACATGTTTTTCCCAAACAGGATAACTATACATTTCTTGTTATTGAGCTTGAGCCCATGGCTGTGGAACCAAGCATCTGTTTCTGTAAGGCCCTTTTGTAGAGTATCCACATCATTTGAGGATACAATAATGTCTCCCAGTTTGCAGTCATCTGTGAACTTTGTTAGCCAGAGTCCCTTAGTGTTGGCCTGTACTTCAGAGAAGTAGATACCAAACAAGAGTGGTCCCAGGACTGAACCCTGAGGTACTCCACTTGTCACTTGTCTGGAGCTGGATTTGGAGTCAGCTACTTTTACAGTGTGGGTTCTGTCAGTAAGCCAGATAGCAACCCATTGAGTGACATAGGGATTAATGCCCAGCTTAGTATGTTTATCTATGATTCCAGAGTGAGGAGTGGCTTCAAAGGCCTTGGCGAGGTCCAGGTAAGCTGTGTGGTCTACCTTACCCTCATCCACGCCTCTGGAGACTGATTTGAAGAAGTCAATTAGGTTCAGGAGACAAGATCGTCCCTTCACGAACCCAAACTGGGTGGGTTCCAGTGTTTGAAGGTTGCCAATATCTTTGTTTATAAGTTCCATGATAATACATTCCATGGCCTTGCAGATCAGGCTCGTCAGACTGATGGGGCAGTAGTTACCAGTTTTCAAGGTGGATCACCCCTTGTGGAGTGGGATAACTGTAGCTGTGTGCCATTCAGTGGGCATAAAGCCTGAGGTGAGGGTATGATTAAACATGACACTTAGGTGAGGTGCCAGTTCATTTTGTAGTTCATGTAGTACACAGCCCGGGATGTCATCTGGTCCCATGGATGCTGTATTCTTAGCTTTGGAGAGTGCGTTTTTTACCTGTGTGGCCATTATTACTGGAATTTGGCAATCTTCCGGTATTGAGATGGGCCATTTATGGGGTGAGAGGGAGTTGAAGTTGGCACAGAATCGATCTGCCAGGATGTTGGCAATATCCTTGGGATCAGTATATTTAATGCCATTCTCTTGTAACTCAGAGCAGATCTGAGCATTGCCATTTAGATTCTTAACATAGTCATAGAATGCCTTGTGGTTGTCTTTGGAATCTTTGGCAATTTTATTTTCGTAACTAGCTTTGGAGGATTTTACAAGGGATCTCAGCTTCTTACTAAGGCTGGTAAGGGAATTTTTTGCATTGTGGGATTTTCCTCTTTTCTGCAACTGTTTCTTCCTTTTGTTGTAAAGTTTGTTTATGGCAGGGGATCACCAGATTGGCTTCCTTTTTTTGGAGGAGAGCATCTTGGTTCAATTTAGATGGCACGATTCATGCATGAGTGGATGTGCTCGTACAGTGCCTTAGCGTTGGACTCAGCAGTCGAACATTCAGTTCCTGTCTGCATGGGTGTCATGAAGTTTGTCAGTTCTGACTTGAGTAGCATGAAGTTGGCTTTGGAGAAGTTTTTTATGGAGTTTTCTTTACTGGGGAGTGGGGGTGGGATGTGGATGTTAAGGGAGATTAGCTTATGGTCTGACCTGACCAATGAGGGGGTGACCATAAGTGTGGAGCATTGATTTACCAGGTCTAAGATATTGGAGCCCCTGATGGGACTATGGATTAGTTGATTCTGGGCGTTGGAATTTAGGAATTCCAGGAACCGTTGGGCAAAGGTGTTGGTACATGAGTAGTTTTCCCAGGTAATGGCAGGGTAGTTGAAATCACCCAGTATTATGGTGTTTGGTTGTATCTTAATATTTTCCAGTATGTTTAGAAAGGTTTAGTGAGAATCTTGGGGCATGGTGGGAGATCTGTAGCAAGCTAAAATTTGGATTGCAGTTTTACCTAGTGTTAGTTGTGCCTGAAGAATTTCAGATGCATTGTGTTGGGCAACTAGCCTGGTGGTGTGAATATCCTTGGTGAATATGGACACTCCACCTTTAGTGTTTCGATCCTGGTTTGGTGGACGAAAAGTGTGGCAAGAGTTGTAGACAGGTATTGCAGGGGTGCTCTCAGGATCCTTAAAACAGGTCTCAGTTACTGCACAGATATCGATGTTCTCCATTTTTTGGAGTGCCTCGAGAGTGTGCATTTTGAGGTTTAGACTTCTAGCATTGAGTAGCATTACCTTCAGATTTTGCATACTTGTACCTGTCACGGTGGTGGTTTTGTCCTTTGAATTTTGCCTAAAAAAAGCACTATAGAGGTGGCAAGAGCCTTAGCCAGTAACCTAAATCCCAGGGGCGACAGGTGCAGACCATCTCTGGCAAAGCATCATGGTCTGTCGATCATGTTGTCCCAGGCAGACAGATACTGGATCCTCTTTGAATGACACCAGAAGCTTAGCCAATTGTTGAAGTCAATCATTTTGTCCTTATATTGGGGTATCATTCTGGGCGAAGGCAGGATGCTACTCAGGGCTAGGGTCATACCTGCCTGGGCTACACGATCTGAGAGCTCTTCCATGTCTCTTTTCATGTAGTCCAGGGAGGTACATCTCAAGTCATTCACTACAACATGGACAATGACAGAGTCATATTTGTACTTGTTGTGGAGTGACTTGAGTACATGGGTTATGTGGCGGATCCTGGCACCCGACAGGCAGCTGACTGTAATTTTCTCCTTGTTCAGCCTGGTGAGTGGGACATCAGTGTGCCTGACTATAGAGTCACCTATGACTAAAGTGCTAGGTACGTTGTCTTGCCTTAGGGGCTGTTGCTGGGTAGCACACTGGTGTTATGAGCTATGTAACACTTTGGTTGTGAATGGTGTTTGTTTGCATTTCAGCTTCGGAGGTCCTTGTTGCTTGGGCATGTTACAGTTAAGGGCCTCTGCATATGTGGATTTAGTGTTGCTATCAGTGGGTGTTGGTGGTCTGAGTTTAGAAGGGCTATGTGTTGCTTGAGGTGTAGTGCGGGTGTTAACCTTCTCCTCTTGACTGTCTAGCACAATCATGGCTGGAGAAAGCTTTGCTTCCAATTTGGCTATATAAGTGCATCTCTCACAGGTTGTGGTGTTGGGTGATAGGAGGGCAGGGTTGTCTGTGTACATGAGGCAATTGCTGCATTACCCCAGTATGCCTAGATTTACCATGTGGACAGGATAAATTACCTGGTTTGGTGCTTTTTTTGAAAATTACAGGAGCTGTTATCCCTTTCCTTAGCAAGGTACTTTGCAATTATGGACTATTTAGTGCCTATAATTAATTTTTCCTTATTAATAAGGAGAGTTGAGTGTTTGTATCAGTTTAAGGCTTCCTAGTGCTTTCCAGCAGGTATTAGAGCAAGTGCTAGTCACAGGGATGCTTAAAGGTAAGATGAACAAAATGGTTTATCCTAAACACTGCAGTGTGCACTAGAGAAGGTAGATGTGAATGTAGGTAACTTAAGTTTTACCTGTCTAAAAAGTTAAGTTTTAGTGGAGAGTCACTATTTTTAAAACAGCAAGATAGATTGAAAGGGGGTGATCACTTTTGTATTCTGGTACTATGGAATACAGTAGGATGGCCAGTATATTTAAATAGTTGAAGGGGAGTGATTTCACAAAATGATAATTTTGTGCTTACACAAGCCAGTGAAAGCAGAGAGGAAATGAGATACATGGTCAAATTAACATAAGAGGCAGGCAACTAGAAAGGCAGGTGGGTGGGCAAAATTTTCTGCCTGACTCACCAGGGACAGAGCTGTGGTCTCTTTTGAAGTTTTAATATGCAGTTAAAAGCAGAATACAAGTGAAACACAAGGTAAAGAAAACAAATCACAATTTTCAAAATATAAAAAGGCAATAAACTAATACAAAATACAACAAATAAAAAGCAAACTAACCTTTCCTTCACAGCAAAGTGTAGCAGAGTCTTGGTGAGCCTTTCTAATAAAGCTCTGAAATGTTTTATTTTACTCCTTAAATAGAAGGTTTTGTTCCTAGCTCCACCCCCTCAGTTCACAAATGATTACCCCTTAAGTGACCTCTTCTATTTTATGTATGAATCCTTAATTGATCCGTTCTAATTTCTGCCTGACGCACAAGAGACAGAGCTGTGGCCTCTTTTGAAGTTTTAATATGCAGTTAAAAGCAGAATACAAGTGAAACACAAGGTAAAGCAAACAAATCACAGCATTCAAAATATAAAAAGGCAATAAACTAATACAAAATACAGCAAATAAAAAAGCAAACTAACCTTTCCTTCACAGCAAAGTGTAGCAGAGCCTGGGTGAGCCTTTCTAATAAAGCCTTGCTTAATAAAGTCATACCTTTTTAAATTTTAGTCATACCTTTTTAAATTTTATGCCATGAAAATGTGTGAGGTAACCTAAAACACAGTTTAACTCCTCCTGTTTAGCATATACTTCTCAGAAGTACAGGCAAGCACGGAAGGGCTGTGGCTGACTAAGTTTGCAGACGACTGCAAACTGGGTGCTATAATAGAGTCTCCGGCCGACATGGAGATCCTCCAGAAGGGCCTAAATGAGAGTGATTCATGGTGTCAAAGCCATGGTCTCAAGCTAAATGCAAAAAAATGCGTAGTAATCCCCTTTGGAAAAAACAGAGCACCTGCAAACTACAACATAGGAGGTGATCCCCTGGAATCTGAAGAAGAAATAAGGGATCTTGGGACCCAAGTAGATAGTCAGCTTTCCTTTGATAACCATGCTGCAAAGTGGTTAGAAAATCTTTCTGTGTGACCCATCTGATCACGAAAGGGTTCGCATCAAGATCTAAGGATGTAATGGTGCCCCTCTACTCTTCCCTCATCAGACCCATTATTGAGTACAATGCACCAATTGGAATGTACCTGGCTAGACATCTCCAGCAGCTGGAGAGACCACAGAGGTACCTAACAAGAGGTTTACTGGCCTCAAATAGTTGCCCTATGCAGCATGATTGAAAAAGCTAAGACTGTTCTCTGTTGCATACCGCTTTTTCAGAGGCGATCTCTGTCTAACGTACAGAGCCATGTCCAACCTAGAATTGTTGAACATACTCCATCTTAGCAAAACCAAATCTACTCGAGCTACATGCTCTAGGGGTATAAACCTCAACACAACAATGACTAGAACATGCTGGAGGGATAGATTCCCTTTGCATAGACTTCCCTTACTATGGAACTGGGTCCCGATCTACATAAGACAGAGCCCCTCACTATCACTCTTCAAGAGGAACCTTGATGAGTGGATGGGTAACAGAAAGTTCACACCGGGGATCACACCAACAGCACTACTAGATAGGGGCCAAGGGTACTAGCTGCTAGTACAAGGGTCCAGGGAACTACTAAAGGGGTGGTGAATACCGCACAACGTGGCTGGGCTAACATATGCCTTTGTGCAGATAGCCCAGTACCAACCTATGAACTCATTCACTCCAATGGAGCTCAGGAAGTTTGCACTGTAACTTCCATTAGGCAGAGCCTAGCCTTTTGACAGAATCAAATGATGTCCTCACATTTCAAACAAATGTTCATATCTTTGGAACCAGAGGGGTTATGAAAGAAGTATAAATGGCAAACTCTTCAGCAGAAACTATTTTTATAGTGGTAGTATTCTTTAGGTTCTAGGCCTTAAACTGAATTGTATAAGTCACAGTAAACAAACTATTATGTTTATAATATTTTGTAAACAACTTACAATATCTCAGCAACCATTCAAGTTGCACAAATACTGTCAGCAGCATTTTATTCATCTAGCTGAGAGCTTTCATATGAGGCTTATTAGTTCTGTCTGTGTTACTTGGTTGTTGAAATATTTCAAATAATGTGAAAATTATATCCATATAAATTAATATCATAAAAACAACAGATAATATCTCTTTACCTGCAGTAGACAGAGGTCAAATATTAATGCAGTTGAGTTTCCTATGGTGTAATCTTTAAGATGACATTTATTAAAACCTTGTACATACCATGGTTTTGGAATTATTGATGCAAATATAAACAAGCAATATTTGATGCCTAGAGGCGTCAATAGGACTTAACTGCAGATGCACCTGGAGGCGTCACTCAGATATAATGAGTTAATATAAAAAAAATTGTTACATTTGGAAAAGCTGCAAGATGCTAAGTACTACTTAAACATGGTCAATGGCTATTCTTGTTTGCCTGTTGCTAATCTCCACTGAAACACAGTTGTGCGAGTTTGCCCGATGTTTAGCCCCACTAAACTGGTTTTCACAATGCTCAGCAATGTGATGCTTTTTTGAAAGTTACAGTATCATGTGTAAGGGCGGGAATGCAGCCTATATTAAGGCCAACAGGTGGGAATTCTACATCATTCATTGGAGTCCTTAATAACCTGCTGATATGCCTGGTGGTGTTGATGGAGGAGCTCACTTTTGGGTGCAGAGGTGGGGTGTGCAGGATTTCAGAGTGTTTGTTGTACTCCTGTTGACCAACTATAAACCCCAGCTGCTGCAGGATGACTACCAGGGCTCAGAATGTAAAGCTGAAGCCTGGGATTGGTTGGCCAGGGAACGTACCAGTGCTACTGGTATCCCCACACTGGTGAGTAGTGTCATCACCACTATGATGCCCTGAAGTAGAGGAAGAGGCGAACCTTGGACACCTGGGTACAAGAAGCTCTGGCTGGGCAAACCACACAGATATGTAAGTATGTTTGCTACTACTTTATTAATATACAAGCTGAATCTGTGCAAAACTGGTTTGCTTCTCTTCCAACAGCTGCAGCTGAGCAGGCTCGCAATGTCCAGTCTCATGCAGGGTGGCCAAGATGAGACATGAGTGTGGTAAGTAGGGAAAATGTCTGATAAATGTAGTGCACTGTCCACAGTAAGGTTCGGGACTGTCTTCTGGCCAGTTTGAGTCAAATAATGCTGTCTATTCCTCCCATTCCAGCAGCAAAGTATATGGGTAAGGTAGCTCATATTCTGGGCAGATATGTGTCTAGGTGACAGCATTTAAGGAATAATTACAATAAAGTTTAAAGCAGGATTGTGCTTTGATAAGTAATGTGTGCAAATAACTGGAGTAGGGCTATATTCACTGCATGTGTGTTCTAATGTGACTCCAGTCAACTATAAAAAGGAAATTAATAAAGAATGCAGAAATAATTGCCTGATAAATGTTGTGCACTACCCACACAGTATGGCTCAGGGCTGTTTTCTGGCCAGTTTGAGTCAAATACTCTCTATTCCTCCCACTCCAGGAACAAAGCATATGGGTAAGGTAGCTCATGTTCTGGGCAGATATCATGTGCATAAGTGACAGATTCTAAGGAACAATAACAATAAAGTTTAAAGCAGGATTGTGCTTTGATAAGTAATGTGTGAAAATAACAGCAGTAGGTCTGTATTCACTGCATGTGTGTTATTATCTGACTCCAGTCAATTGTTAAGTTAAGTGTACATGTCCCCTGGAGTCACAGCTTGTGGGTACTACTCCCATGCCAGCCAACTAAGACATGGCCGGCTGTCTATTCTACTTAATGTACAAGAACATACCTCTCAACTGTCATGATTTTTCGTAATGTAATGACAGCTACCCATTCTGTCTGGTCCTTAATTACCTGGAATGCAATTTATTTGTAAATCCATTTACAGAACACCTTGGTAGTAATGTATGAGCACAGTCTGTGAAACAGTTCCTCGTAGTTGTGTATCTGCATTTGTTAGTGTTTGGCCCATACTTTCCTATGCTAACAGGTTGAGAGGTATGTACACGCAACATCATCTAGACAAAAATCGGATTCAGTGTGCTCACAACTGACACTGCACACCTGTTGTAGTATGTATTAGTAGTCTGTGTAGTAATATCATCTGTGAGTTCACTAATGGTATGTTTCTCTCTGTCTCCCCACCCCTTATCTTCTTTAATTTATTAATGTTTATTAATATGATTTGATATTAATATATTCTGTTAAACTAACTGTTATGTTGGCCTTATGGATTATTTCATACTGGATTTCTGTCAACATACTTACCATTATGTCATTTATTGTTGTGTTCCACATAATATACCTTAATATGTATTTTGATTAATCAATATTATCTTCCATTATGTTAATACTAACATTTGTTTTGTTATTACTTTATCTTAACTTATGTTTGCATTTAATTTACTACAGCATGACAAGGTAGGCCAGTTTCAGGTGACTCACCTATCTTGGTCCCTCGGGGGCCCAGCACATCTGAGCCACAGCCTGATTGTGTCCCTTCTGCTGCCCCTGCACTACCTGTTCCATTGGGCAGTTCTACCTCATGGACTGGGGCTAGGCCCCACTCCAGGAGCAGCAGTGGAAGGGTTTATTTTGTCACCCATGATGACATACCAGGTATGGTGCGCAGGTTACTCCATCGAACCGTCGGAGATCACCTGCGTCTGATGGAGACCATGCTCACCACCCTGGTGGGGCAGCCTCGGCCCAGATTCCACCCTCTACCACTGCCACCACAGAGGCAGTGAAGGAGCAATGAAGCCAGTCCCATCAGTGAGGATTTGAGTCTCACTGCTATGTTGTGGATGATCCTGAGACTGGGATTCCACAACAAACTCCCCATCCAAGGTGTTCACCCCCCCCCTTCTTGTGTCACACACCAACCTTGTCTGCTGTCTTGTCTGTCTTGTCTGTCTGCAAAAGCTTCCTCACCTTCCAACTTACCTCCCCCACACATACCTAGGTCCCTTCCCAAAAAAAAATGAGAATCTTTCCCAAAAAAAATATCATCCCATACATAGCTCTCCATTTCACAAATGTGTCCACTGGACACATATAATTTGGCCCACTTGGCTTGATAATGTAGTCAGGTTGTCATCTCCCCTCTCTGGGGGTGACAGTCCAAATTCAGCTAAAAGATCTGTTACACAGTTGTTTCTGATGAAGAAATGGTTAGCTATGGTTCTTTCCTCCACCCGTCCTGCACATCCCTACCTACCTTTCACTATGTTTTTCCCCCCTGCTTGCACCCCTTTTCATCACTGTCCTATCTCCCTGATTTTTTTTCTTTAAAGATTTTTTGCACAAAGTGGCACATTGCACTACATTGCTTAAATATGCTAAATAGTGCTGTACTGATATACGCTTTTTTGACAATATTATTCACATTCAAAATGTACACCTGAATCCTATTTTGAACCCACAACCCTTGCATCTAAAAGGACAGTGGATCATCCCACCAAGCCACACAGATGCTGCAAAAACGCAGCTGTCTGAAGTAAAATATAGCAATGCTGTAATTTCCCCATTAAGCATGTTTAAATGGTGCGGCACATTGAGACGCACCATGCAAATCAGCTCAGAGATGCATACAAAAATAATACTTCAGTTAGCACTCTAGTACACACATGCATCACTATAAAGGCACACGCATAATTTTAGATGTAATTGAGGTATTTGATAGCAGGTAACCCTGCAGTTATATCTACAACATGTAAGAATATACTTGATAAAACATTAATGGAATGGAGGATATTAACTAGGACTCTGTTATGCAAAGACAGCACTCTAAAGCCATACACATACTAATATATGTAAGTGTGGTATTTAACAGCAGATGACTGTGGAATGATGACTACAACATGTAGGAATTCACCTGGCATAATGGTGACTGGAGCTCAGTTTGTAAACTGCATTGAAAAAAAAAACTTTTTGGTACACGTGGTCCTGGGTTCAAGTACAGCTGCGTCTGCCAATGAAAATAGATGTCTCAAGTACAGCTGCATCTGCCAATGAAAATAGATGGGTGTGAACATCCGTATTATAAAGTGTGATATGTATGTCTGTCTCATCACGTATTTATCCACCCAAAACAGTACAGTTGGAATGTCTGTGTCTATAGTACAGAGGGCAGAGGCATACAGATAAGACCACTCTCATCCTACTCCTACTGCAACGAATAATGCAGTAGCCTGCATTCCCACTGAATGTTGAAGTGTATACTGTGTCCCAATAATATCACACTGCAACCCACAATGTTTTGGTGTTGATATCACAGACAACCACAGATGCACAAGTAACATACATATATGGCAGTTGAGCTAGACTCAAGGGTTGCCAGCACACACTGAACAAGGGAATACCATGACATAACACATGATCTGGCAGTTGTCCACCTGCCTGAAATCACGGTTAATGTACACCCGCCTGTTTTGTAGGACACACCAAGCATTTTGGCTTGCACTGTCTTACTGATACTGTTGGCTGACACACTTACCTGACACACATACCTTACTTCACAGTGGGGTGGCTTCACTCCGTCTGGCTCTGCCTATAAAAGAAGGCTGCCACAAGTTCCACACTTACTTACAGCTTGTTGTCCTGCAAAGTGTTCACCCTTTCCATTTATGCCAATTGCCTGCAGCATCACCTTCAGCTCCAGCCTGTAGCACACACATTTATATGTAGATAGTAGCTCCTGCAGACATCCTCTTTGCCATGACATAGGATCTGTCCCCCACTATTACTAAACCCAACATAGAGAAAGGGGTTGCAATGTACATTGAGGCCTTATATCTTGTTCAGTGGCTGCATGGGACTGGCCGATTATAATGCAAAGCAGATGTACTGGGTGCAATTCACAGTTCAGAAGCACAAATTGGTTCTGAGGTAATCACTCTCTAATACAGAACCATTTTAAAAAGGCAGAGAGCTAGCTAGGGAAAACATTGTGTATGAGAGTTACTTTTTATGGTCAACTCATTGTCACAACATCTATATATTGGTATTGTTCAATAGAGCCGTATTGCACTCCATCAAGTATGTAACCATTTTGTCTCAAACATGATGCATATTTGTCCATGTACTTAGGGGGAATGGTGATTACAGTAGTAAGCCTTGCATGGAATTGTATTTCTGACATGTCATTATCTGCAGATGGGTTACACCTACAGAGGAACTAGCATACAGTATGGGTAGAATGCTTTCTGTTAAACTACCACTCTCCTGGGAATTTCATGTTTATAGAGGTGGTAATACTATATACTACACTGATATTGGGGTGGCACTGCTTGATTTACATGTTACAAGGGGGGGGTTTACACATATAGGCCACAACTTAATGGACTTTTGTGCTGGTTGTATGACTGTACAACAGTATCTCTCATGGCATAAGCAGGAATAGATGAGTAATGTCACTATCCTACTCACTTCCACACCCTTACTATATTTACATGGTGTCAAATGATTGATGTGTAACCAAGCAGTGATTTCTAGTAGCCATCTGTTATTACTATATCTCTAGATACTGTACTGCTATGTATGTGATCCTGACATATGTTCCCATTTTGTTATCATTCAGGAGATATGTTTCCGAGACACCAGGGCCCTTTTACAGAGGCCAAAAGTGAAGCTATCCTGGATGCCCTGCATCAGCATCACCAACTCCTGCAGTCCAGGAGGAGGACAAACAGGGATGAGCGGGCAGTATTGTGAGCTGACTTGGTTTGCAATATGAATTCCATTGTATAACAAAGCAGGACATATGAGCAAGTCTGACATCATGCCACAGATATGATAAATTCTGCCTGCAGAAGAGCAACAGATGTGGCCAGGGATTGCAGTGTCACCGATGGAGGGTCTGCAGTGGAACACCCACTCTCAGCCTCAGAGGAATTCCTGGCAAACCTATGAACACAGGACAGCTCCCAGGCATCCATCACACAGTATGTTCTGGCAGTTTTTTTTTTGGGGGGGGTTAGTTGCAGTGGGAATCTCATACCCAGATTGCGACCTAAATAGCAAGTAACATAGTACGTACTGTAAATGTGCTGTTTGTGGACATATTAACCTGTCATAGTGCAATATGGGTTGCTGTTTACATTACCTCTTCATCGGTTTTTCACAGGACCATCAGGAATCATACACAGCTGTGATCCTGCTCCTGGTAAGCATAACACTGTTGTGATGCAGTTGTAGATTGAGTGCATTGTACTTGCTAAACTGTCATCCCAGGCCTACCAGCTGGATTGAGGTACTGTATGCATGATTGCCAACCTCACAGAGTTTTATCAATGGAACAAGGTTTACAGTCTTTCTTATGCTTTGTAGTTGTGACCATAATGACAGAATTGCAGTATTTGTGGGAGAGTTCAGATTGCCTTATGTGACAACTGTACAGAGTGTTGAAAGATGTCAGCAGTGTACATCACTGTTGCTCATGAGATTCTTAAATAAGGAGCTATTTACAAGCAACTACAGAAGTCTTTTTAGAAAGTAATGTCCTCAGGTCCTGGTATATGATGGTGTGGGTTAGACAAGTCTGTAATACTGACAGCATTGTATACAGCTTGACATATTTTGCAAAATAGTACTGTAGAGCATAGTAGTGCATGCACTAATGTAGTGCTTTTCCCTTTTAATCACAGGTGACTGGGGGGTTTGGTATTTCAGAGTCTGATGTTGATGGTGGCCAAAGTGAGGCACAGGAGGCTTGCAGGGGCTGAATCTGTCACAGAGGTTGACATCCCTCTTCTGCCCTCATTCTCACTGTGCACAGTCAGTATGCCTACACATACACAGTCCCTTGAGGCCACAGATATTGGACAGTCAGAGGGTTGGTAGATTGAACAGGAAAGTTTGAGTACTATGGCTGCAGTAAGTGTTGATACTGACCATAGCCAAAGAGATAGTGAGGTTCCACACAGGCGGAATGATAGGGGTACTCATAGGAGGCCTGCTGTTCTTCCACAACCTGTTGCACGTGTCCCACCAGTTGTCACTCAGCATATGTTTATGGCCATTGAGGAGGCACAGGCATATTCTGAAAGGACCTCCAGATGAATGTTCAGGGTTATGGATGCAGCACAGTCTGACATTCATGATTGCCTCCACCATGTTGCTGATACCGCAGATCAGCTGACTGACACAGTGGAAAGACACTGGTCTGAGAGAGATCGCGCATTGTCTGTGATGGAATGTCTGGTTGGAGGCCCATGGATGTAGTTCAGCAACTACATCATCTGAAAGTCTATGCGGCCATGCTCACTCATGCTCCCATAGTAGCAGTACGTCTAGCACCCTAAAGGCGAGTGTGCTAGCCACACCAAGGCATGGCAGGCCAGGAGCTTGTGGTCCTGGTGTTCCTGTGGAGGACATGGTCGCAGCAGACAGCAATCACCCTCAGGTAGTAGTGCTGCTTCTGACCTTGGGCATGGAGGTGCCAGTGCAACTCGTGGCAGAGGCAGTTCCCATGTTTGGGGGTGGAGACAGTGAACTGTCAGCTCTGCCATGCATGGTTCAAAGCTGTCCAACATACAGTCATGTAGGGCTAGCACTGAGCTTGACAGTGTTCATGCAGACACTCACACACCACTATCACAATCAGGTCACCTGCAGACACACACGGCACATTCCATGGCCCATCTTGCCTGCTTCCCTTCCTGAATCACACACATGCTTGCCAACCTATTGGGTTAGCCTTGGCCTCCTGTACCACCACACAACACCCTGTGTAAGTGATGATACCTGTGCCACATCCCTGTCATCCTTATCATCAATGCAGGAAAATGAAGTTATGTGTCTGATGCACAGGGTGACTACCTAAATTGTTATGTAGTTGTTTAATCCACTGTTGCCTTTCATATGCTACATTTTCTGTTGGTAGTTGTACTGAGTACACCACATTATGTTGTGTAGATTAAGTTGGATGATGTTGTAATGGATGTATACTTACAAAATGAATGGTGTCTCATAGAACTGTTTATGTTTCAGATTCTGGATTTTTTGGAACACCTATGGCTACAGTGCTACAATAAACCAGTAACTGTCAGAGTGCAGGAAGGAATGTCAGTACAGAATCAAAATGTCTTCACAAAGGTAAAATAGTAGAGGTGTGTGGCTCCATAGGTTCATATATGTATCAAAGGTTTCATAGTTTCATAGTTTCATAGTTTAGTACTAGGCTATCTGCCCTGGGGCATTTGTAAGCCTAGCCATAGTGATGTGGCTTTCGCCACCCCATGAAATGGTACAAAAATGCACAGAATAGATTTAGAATACTGTGCCTCTGTCTAATAGTGACACAGTGAAGGTCCCCCTTATATAATAGAAATTAGTTTACTGTGCCCCTGTCTAGTAGTGACACAGATGTGACCCCTGGGGTAAACCTACGATCTCCCATCCACTCATCAAGATTTCTCTTGAAGAGAGTCAGTGAGGGGCTATGCCTAACATGAACTGGGATCTTGTTCCAGAGCATGGGAAGCCTCTGGGTTATGAATCTATCCCTCCAGCATGTCCTATTCATACTTGTGCCGAGGTTTAAGTCTTTAGCTCTCGTGGTTCTAATGGATTTGGATTTTTTGAGGTGGAGCATGTCCATCAGTTCCTGATTGAACATGGCCTTGTACATCAGGTAGAGATCACCTCTGAACAGGCGGTATGCTACTGAATAGAGCTGGAGTTTCTTTAGTCTGGCAGAATAAGACATATGTTGGAGAGCCTTGATCCTCTTGGTGAGGTACTTTTGTGGTCTCTCCAGCTGTTGCAAATGTTGGGTGAGGTACATACCAAATGGGGCATTGTACTCAATCATGGGTCTGATGAAGGAGGAGCATAGGGGTACAATGACATCCTTGGATCTGGATGTGAATCCCTTCATGATAAGGTGTGCAAGGTAGAATGTCTTTCTAACCACTTTGGCAATGTGGGTGTCAAATGAGAGGTCGCTGTCGACTTGGGTCCCTAGGTCTCTGATTACTTTTTCCATACTCAGTGGGTTGCTGCCTATGTGATAATTTGTGGGTACTTTGTTTTTCCCAAACGGGATGACTATACATTTTTTGGCATTTAGTTTAAGGCCATGACTCCGGCACCAGTTGTCCATTTCTGTGAGGCCTTTTTGTAGGATGTATGTGTCCGCTGGTGTGTCGACTATGGCGCCTAGTTTGCAGTCATCTGCAAACTTTGTCAGCCACAACCCTCCCATTTTGCTTTAACATCTGAGAAATAAATGCCGAACAAGAGGGGTCCCAGGACAGATCCCTGTGGGACACCACTTGTGACTGGCTTTGAGTCTGACATTGCTCCAGCGATTTTAACTTTATGGGTTCTGTCCTTTAGCCAGTTTGCAACCCATCTAGTGACATAAGGGTTTACATTTAAGCTGTTGAGCTTATCTATGATGCCTGAGTAAGGTATTGTGTCGAAGGTGTTAGCCAAGTCCAGGTAGGCTGTATGGACTGCTTTGCCCTCGTCAATGGCTCTAGTGACTGTTTCGAAAAAGTCAACCAGGTTCAAAAGGCAGGATATGCCCTTTATAAAGCCCAACTGGGTGGGGTCAAGTGTCTGTAGGTTCCCAATGTCTCTGTTTATGAGTCCCATAATGATTCTTTCCATGGCTTTGCAGACCAGGCTGGTTAAGCTTATGGGACGGTAGTTCCCAGGGTCTGTAGAGGTACCCCCTTTGTGGAGTGGGACCACTGTTGCTGTACGCCAGTGTTCAGGTACACATCCTGAAGTAAAGCTAAGGTTAAATAGCATTTTTATGTGTGGGTTTAGCTCCTCTTGGAGTTCACGTAGCATGCAACCCGGGATACTGTCAGGTCCCATTGATGCTGTGTTTTTTGCTTTGCTGAGGGTGGCTCTCACCTGGACATCTGAGATGACAGGGAGATTACATTCAGCTGGGATAAGTATTTCTTCTTTTGGGGGTGAGGGAGGGGAGAAATTTGCACTGAACCTATCAGCCAGAATGTTGGCAATATCTGTGGGTTCAGTGTATTTTTTGTTGTTGTGAACTAACTCTGAGCATATCTGAGGGTTTCCGCCCAGGTTTCTAACATAGCTGAAGAAGGCTTTGTGGTTATCTTTAGTGACCTTAGCGATTTTTCTCTCAAAGTTTGCCTTGGATGTTTTTATGAGAGAATGCAGTTTTCTGCTAGTGTTGATCAGAGATGTCTTCCCTTTATGGGATTTTGCTCTGTCGTGCAGTAGCTTTCTTCTTTTGTTATATAATTTGTTAATGGCTGAGGTCCACCAGACAGGACGCTTGCCTTTGGTGGAGAGGGACTTGGATTTATTTGGGATTGCATGATCCATGCATTCTTGGAGATGTCCATAGAAAGCATTTGTGAAGGATTCAGCATTGTGGGATGTGGTATCCACTGGCCCAGTGGGCTTAAAGGATACCATCTCAGTCTTAAGAAGAGTGAAGTCTGCTTTTGAGAAGTTTTTCACTGTGGTCTTTTGTGCTGGGGGTGGAGGTGGGATATGTATATCCAGGGTGATTAGTTTGTGGTGAGATCTCACTAGTGAGGGGTATACCTCTGGTGTGGAGCATTTTGTCCCCATGTTTGTGATGATCAGGTCTAGTATATTATCTCCCCTAGTGGGAGAGGTGACTAGTTGTTCCAGTGCATTTGAATTTATGAATTCCAGGAACCTTTGGCTAGGGTGTTAGGGCTAGAATAATGTACCCAATTTATGTTAGGGTAGTTGAAGTCTCCCAGTATGATGGTATTTTGTGATACATTCATATCCTCCAATGTCTTCAGGAAGGCTGAGTGGGGTTCCTGAGACTGGGAGGGTGGTCTGTAACATGCTACCAGTTGTATAGCAGTTTTGCCTATGGTTAGTTGCACCTGTATGGTCTCCAATGCTTCATGTGTTGCTACTAACTTGGAGGTGTGAGTGTCCTTGATGAATATGGACACTCCCCCTCCCTTTGTGGTTCGGCCCGGGTTTTGGGACCGAAAAGCATGATACGAGGTATAGCCTGGTAGCGCTGGGGTGCTCTCAGGAGCCTTGAACCAGGTTTCAGTTACTGCACAGACGTCAATGTTCTCCATACTGAGGAGTGCATCGAGTGCCTGCATCTTGAGATTTAGACTTCTGGCATTGAGCAGCATTACCCTTAGTTTTTTTCCATTTTTGTTTTCTAAGGAGGGGGGTTTGTCTTTTGAGCCTTGCCTAAAAAAGGCACTATGGGGGTGGCAAGAGCCTTAGCCAATATCCGGAAGCCTAGTGGTGACAGGTGCAAGCCGTCCCTTGCGAAGCAGCGTGGCTTGTCCAACATGTCATCCCAGGCAGACAGACATTGGATCCCCTTAGAATGACACCAGTACTTGAGCCAATTATTAAAGCTGATCATCTTGTCTTTGTATTGTGGCATCATTCTTGGTGAGGGCAAGATGCTGCTCAGGGTCAGGGTCATACCAGCCTGGGCTGCATAATCAGAGAGCTCCTCTATGTCTCTTTTCATGTAGTCCAGGGTGGTACATCTCAGGTCATTCACGCCAGCATTGACAATGACGGAGTCATATTTGTACTTGCTCTGGAGTGACCTGAGTGCATGTGTTATGGGGCAGATCCTAGCTCCCGATAGGCAGCTCACAGTCACCCTCTCCTTGTTTAGCCTGGTAAGCGGGACATCAGTGTGTCTGACTATAGAGTCACCTATTACTAGTGTATCAGGCATGGTGTTTGGCCTTAAGGGCTGTGATTGATTGACACACTGATTTATTGAAGTATGCGTTGTAGGTGTTTTGTTTTGAGGTGGTGGATTTTTGGATGTCTGCTTTGGGAGCCTCTGTTGTTTTGGTAAGTTTTTTATTAGAGCCTCCGAGTATGTCTTTGTGTTTTTATGTGTTTGGTTTGCAGTTGTGGTAGGTCTATGTGGGACTGGGTTTGTTGTGTATTTGGTTACCATCTCCTCCTGTCTGGTCATGCCAGCCCTGAGTTGAGAGAGTTCAGCCTCCAGTTTGGCTATATAGTTGCATCTCTCACATGTATTTGTGTTTGTTGGGAGGAGGAGAGGGTTGTCTGTGCACATGAGACAATTGTAGCATTGTCTCAAGATACCCAGATTAACCAGCTGAACTGGAGAGGATGCCAGTAATTTACCATTCGACATGCTAGAACAGTATAAGGGAGTGCTGTGCCTTTAAGGGAAGTGGATATTCACAGGGGTGGTAAGTGGATGTAGTGCTTACTTAGTATGAGAGTGCTTACTTACTAGAGAAGTTTTGAGAACAAGTGCTAATCTTATAGTAAAGCGAGTAGTCTGATTATACTAAGAGTAGAGCTTCCTTAAGGGAAAATTTGAAGAACAGACTTGGCGGAGCCAGAAGTTTAACCGGCGCTGCGCTATGTGCACAACCACGCAAAGCTGTGCAAATGCAGATTTTAAACAGGGAACTTCAAAAGAGCTAGAAATGGTCCAAAACAACCAATTGCTACAGCTCTTGTGCTGAGGTCACTTCTACAGGGACAGGTAGGCTGCTCAAGGCTCCCCACTCCCACTGGTGAGCAAAGAAACTTCCTTCTATCCAAGTAAGGTAATGGACAACACAGGAACTACACCACAGCCCAGAATACAGCAGAGCCTGTAAACTGGTCTAAACTAGTCAAGGAGAGGCAGGAAAACAAAGATTATGTTTTTTTTTTTTTTTTTGTTTTGTTTTTAGATAGAAACACACAGAAAATCCAGAAACAGTAATAAATCAGTTACACAGGCTAGCACACTTTAGTGGGCAGCCTCAACAGGTAAATTAAACAAACAAACAAACTTTCGATCAAATTTGACTAAAATGTAACTTTAAGTGCAGATATTAAATTAATGCAGCAAACAGCTAAAAAGCAGTTTAAGCTTGTTTAGGGTAAGCTAGAGAAGGTATTTCAAGTAAAAAAACAGCAAGATACTTAAATCCAGAAAGTAGTCACTTTTCTGAGTTCTCTGTAGCTAGGACCACTCTGCAGGACCACGAGGCACTTGTCTGAGTAGTATAGCCAGAAAAAAAATGCCCAGAGGTGGATTTTAAACAGGGAACTTCAAAAGAGCTAGAAATGGTCCATAACAACCAATTACTACAGCTCTTGTGCTGAGGTCACTTCCTACACGGACAGGTAGGCTGCTCAAGGCTCCCCACTCCCACTGGTGAACAAAGAAACTTCCTTCTATCCAAGTAAGGTAATGGACAACACAGGAACTACACCACAGCCCAGAATACAGCAGAGCCTGTAAACTGGTCTAAACTAGTCGAGGAGAGGCGGGAAAACAAGGATTATTTTTTTGTTTTTTTTTGTTTTTAGATAGAAACACACAGAAAATGCAGAAACAGTAATAAATCAGTTACACAGGCTAGCACACTTTAGTGGGCAGCCTCAACAGTTAAATTAAACAATTAAACAAACAAACTTTCGATCAAATTCGACTAAAATGTAACTTTAAGTGCAGATATTAAATTAATGCAGCAAACAGCTAAAAAACAGTTTAAGCTTGTTTAGGGTAAGCTAGAGAAGGTATTTCAAGTAAAAAAAAAACAGCAAGATATTTAAATCCAGAAAGTAGTCTCTTTTCTGAGTTCTCTGTAGCTAGGACCACTCTGCAGGACCACGAGGAGCTTGTCTGAGTAGAATCTCAGTTAACAGGGACAATGGCATCATGCAGCCTACTCCTGCATCTGTAATCTCTGACATGATATAGTTTCCTTGATAAGTGTAAGCAGGGTTCAGGGAGCTGACACATCTACAAGTTGTAGTGTAGGAGATGCACCTTCTACAACCCTGTGCCTGTTACAGACATTTGTCCTCATCCAGTTATGATTGCCTTGTTCCACATCCCATTGTGTTACTTACACATGATGTGTGTTACAGCAGAAGTGTGGTTCACATGGATGGGGAGCCTGTTACATGTAGTGTGCATTGTCATGGTTGCATACCTGTCTTCCCAGCATGGCCTATTTATAACACAGTCAAGGTGCAGCTGTGTCCAATAGGTATGTCCCGTACTAGTCCTTTCTTAGATGTGCAGGTGGTACACAGTAGGAGCTGACAACTCCCTGTATGGCAGCCATACACCTTCCCTCCAAAACATGAAGTGGAAAGAATGCACAATTTTGGCCTTCACACAGTCTGCATTGAGCATGTTATGTACACTGTGTATTGGGTTACTGTGGGACCTCTTTGGCTCTTACAGGTGTTAGATATGCCTGTGTACTTACATACCGCAGATGTCATTGCACTTAATGATAGCTGTGATGAGTGCCACATACAGTGTAACAATGATAGTCTGGGATTTGCATGCCATACCTTTATCTATAGGTTGTACAAAAGTGTATGAAGTCCCACTTCTTACTGGCCAGTGAAAGATGAAGGCTACATCTCTCTCTGTCCATAAGTCCCTGGCAACTGAAGGTGTTTGTCAGCCCATCCTGGGTAACTGTTGGTTCTGTGTGTGAAACATTGACAGTCCCTTATTTACAATCATCTGCAAATGTAGCCAGTCTGAGGTCACTGACAGTGGCTGTGCTTGCAGAGAAAGGAATGGCTAGGAGAGGTAATCACAGGAATGATATATATGGGTAGTCCACTGGTGACTGGGCTCATTGTAGCACTGAACTACAAAAAAAATCTTCCCGGATAATGACTGGCAGATACTTGGCTATCCAACAGCTGACATGCAAGTTTGTAAAACAACTCCACAGTGTGTCCACAATGCTTGATGGCCTAATTTTGATGAATGCATTGTCAGGCCATGGTAGGTGGGGTGAGTCATTTTTCCCTCATACATCACAGACTGTAACAGTGAATTCAGTACAAAGCTAAGGGTAGGCATGATTTGACCTGGAACAACACAAACTGCATTTGGACCAGTGTCTTCAGGTGTACTACATTGTTAGTGATCATTTCCATGATAAGTGGAAATGATAATGGCTGTAACTGTGGCACTAGTGAGACATCATGGGACACCAGTTGTCACTGCATACTACTTGCCCTTTGTGCAACTATGTACTGACTTTAATTCCGGTATGGTTTCCAAGAAGGTAGTTTACCAACATGTCTGTGTCTGTAGAGACCTTAGGCAAGCAGTGGGGGTGGTAAATTCATATATACACCCTGGGAAAGTTAGAAGGGACTGTTCACACAGTTACCCTGCAGCTGCACACCATCAAGCAGTGTGCACTGTGTTGACACAATTACCTTGTGAGGAATGCTGACAAGAGGGGGGTCCCCTGAATTGCTAGTGTCTGGCTACTACAACTGCTGGTCTCAGCACAACCACTCTTTCCCGGGATACCATGCCCGTATAGCTCACCTCACACCAAAAGCAAACCATTAGCACCAAACTCCACTTGAGGTGCGGGCTACAGCCAGTTTATTCATCCACATTGTTGTCCCACTTCCTGCAAGGCTCTGTAGCTTTGACACATCCTTTACCAGGTAGATGCCTTGAGTAGCAATCAGAGCAATCATTACAGTGTGGAGTGTATTATGTCTAGTATTTCAGAGTTCTTGGGTTTCAATAGGGTAATGTGAAGATGGTGAGTTGGAGCACAGCTGCAGTGTCACACTATGATGTACAATGCCTGGTGACATACATGTGCAAGGTTGCTCAGGTGAGCACCACAGTGGCAGTTATGCCTGTCAAGTCAGAATGTCACAGCAGTTCATGCAACCTGACCATCATCAGCTTCATGTTGCATGTCTGCATGCCATGGATCTGAGGCGTACTGAATAGGGTGGGTACCTTTATCCTGTGTATGTCAGACTGTACATTTATGTAACTAGAACACATGTCTGTGTTCCCACATCATGTCACATAACATCCAGTGTACCGTCTGGTAGCTTGACATACAGTGCAGACTAGCAAGACCAGAGAAATGACCACAGAGTTGAACAGACATCCAGATCTTCACTGTAAGGTGTGCCACCTGTACAACTGCATAAACGTGGCTGTAGCTGACAGGAGGATAAGAAGCACCTCATGACACAGCAAACTGGGAGAAATAATACAATTTCCCACTTATGTTACTCTCCCACAAGAGGTCTTCATGAACATATGCTTGTTCACATACTCATGGCTGTAACCTCATGCAAATGTGTATGGAATATAATTTCCATCAGTAACAACAATGCTCCTGGTAAGTAGCACTTCATTAGCCACACCTGATGTATGTACTCAGGGGTGATACAAATGGGCACACAGGCCTGGCCACACAGGTTTACACCTACTTTACCATACATCACCATGTATCCACAGGCTGCAGGTTGTCAAAACGTTTTCAGGTAATATAAGAATGCCATTTGGTCTTGATAAGTGTGCAAAAGCAACCTTTAAAGCAGGAAAATTGCAACAACAGGAAAACATCAGTTTTGGACAAGAATGTGATATAAAAGAACTGGAGCAAGAGGGGGTGTATAAATACTTGGGAACTGATGAAGGATTAATAATAAAACATGAGCAAATGCAAATAAAACTTAGTAAGGATTACTTCAGAACACTTAAATTAATTCTGAAAACAGCTTTGACATCTAGGAACAAAACCCAAGCTATAAAAAAATTTGCGCTTCCTGTCCTAACTTACAGTTTTGGAGTGATTGACTGGCCCCAACCCATGTTGGCTAGATTAGACAGGAAAACAAGAAAGATGCTTCATGCTCACCAAATGATGTATAAAAATCAGTGTATACCAAGATATATATTCCCCTTTCTGAAGGAGGGATGGGCCTTTTTGAAAGTGATTATATGTATAGATCTGCAATTGTGGGACTCCATACATATTTGCTGACCTCATAAGACACAAATGTAGTGAAAGTTTTGAAACATGAGGAGAATAAATCTAAGATGACTTCTCTGTTTAATTTAGCAGAAGCATATTGGCATCAAACAGGAATGGAAATCAAATCAGAAGTGGATAAAAATCAGGCACAGCAACTGAATGTGCCAAATAAACAAAAGAAATAACATAAGGTGAAGGACCAGATAAGAAGGCAAGAAATGTGAAAAAAGCATAAATATAGTTGCAAGTATATAAATCTTCTTGAAGAACCTCATGTTGATCAGGAATGAATGCAGGAATGGTTAAGGAGAGGTGAATTCAAACCAAGTGATGAAAGGTTAATATTGGCAGCCCAAGATAGTGGGCTACATACATGTTGGTTTACAAAGCCCATTGAACATGTGGGAGAAATAGACAAATGTAAGTTTTGTAAAACCAAATTAGAAACAGCCGCACACCTTGTTGCTGGAGGTGACATACTAATAGCAGAAGAACTGTGCACTGAAAGGTATAATAATGTGGCAAGACTGTTGCACTGGGGATTGTTCAAGCATTATGGAATTGAAGTAGCTAAAAAATACTGTAAACATGAGCCACGAAGCCACGAAGCATCATAGAAAATGATGACGTCTACATCACATGGAATCACCCATTGCCAACAGTTCAAAAGATAGATGCTAGAAAACCAGATATAGTGGTCCAGGAAAAGAAGACAAAAGTAGCATTGATCACTGAAATTTCTACACCCAGTGACTACAGTGTCTTGCATACAGAGAGACACAAAGTCATAAAATATCTGGATCTGCAGGCAGAAACCAAATGTGGAAGAAAGATTCTAAGACAGTTCCAATAGTAGTAGGAGCAACGGGTCTTATAAAAAAGAATCTACAACTGTATTTGGATATGTTACCAATCCATGTAACCCCATACAAACTAAAGAAGGAGTCATCACTGGGCTCATTGCAGGTGCTGCAAAGTGCACTTTTGGCTGACATCAAAGGTTGAAACAGTACTAATTTCATGAACTTTAATCATACTTTGACTTAGGAATGGGGTCCATTCCCGTCATAGTATTAGAAACCCAAAAGATTTGGAGAAATAAAAAAAAGATAAGATGGGTAGTATATCATGCTCATGTCATTAATGATGGCACTGTCACTCGATAATGCTGTGTTTATAACCTCTATGTGCTCTTCCTTCAGCATGCCAATACTTCATGGCAACAGCCATTTTCTCATGTACCATTGCAAGCACCACTGGCAATTGGACACAACACAAACTTTCCTCACAAGGAAACTTCAGGTCCCCAGTATCTGACCTATGGGATCATGTGCAATTACTGCCATTGTAGCTTGTGTCATATAGACCACTCAGACGTGATCTCTGTTTTGCATACAGGGCATTGTGTGACCATGCTGTATTGGACATGCTGCAGCTCTGTGAGTGGACTGTTACATGTATTACCTGCTGCAAGGACATAGGACCATAGGATCATAGGATCATAGGAAGTTACTAGGCTATTGGCCCTGAGGCCCTTACAAGCCTGCCCAAGAATTTAGCCTGTGTTTTGACTGTTAGCACTCGATGCACCTGTCCAGCATGGACACATGTAAAATCCCAGGGGTGTATTTTTTGTTCCCCATACAGTTATCTAGGTTGCGCTTACAATGGATTAACGAAGTACTCAGCTTTACATAGAGAGGAAGTCTATTCCACAGAAGTGGGAGTCTCTTGGACACAAATCTGTCCTGCCAACAAGTCCTATTGATGTCACAGAGCAGACTGAGGTTGCACATGCAGGTTACTCAAGTGGAGCTTGACCTGCATATATGCATTCATCCCATCAAGGTGGGGTCTCAGATTGTTGTCTATGCCAGACAGAGGCCACCTCTGAGAAGTCTGTATGAGACTGAGTAGAGGGACAGGGTTATTAGCCTATCTGTCTTGGCTAGATGTTTGAGGCCCTGGATTATACTGGTGAGAACCTCTGTGGTCCTTCCAGCTGCTGCATGTGCTATGTGAGGTACATGCCAAAAGGGGCATCATACTCAGTGATGGGTCTTATAATGGAAGAATACAGGGATGTTATGACATCCTTGTCCCTGGATGAGATAACCTTCCTTATGAGGTGGGACATATAGAAAGCTTTCTGTACATTGAAGGCAATATGACGGTCAACAGTCAGGTTGCTATCAACCTGTGTGCCCTTGTACCTCACAACTGATTGGGTGCTTAGGTCCTTGTTATTGTTGTGATAATTTATGGGGATATTACTCTCCCTAAAGGGGATGATAAGGGATTTTTTAGCATTCAGTTTGAGGCCACATTTCTGGAACCAGGAATTTGTTTGCGTGAGACCCTCTTGGAGGATGTCCACATCACTGGGGGAATTGATGACAAACTTGGTCAGCCATAGCCCAATGGTTTTGGCCTGCACCTCAAAAAACTATATCCCAAACAACTTAGGCCCCAGGCCCGATCCCTGGTGTATACCATTCATTACGGGTCTACTGTATGAGGTGGCTTTCCCTATTTTGACTACGTGGGTTCTGTCAGTGAGATAGTTTACTACCCATCTGGTAACATACAAAGTGATGCCTGGTTGAGAGACTTTATCTATTATACCCAAGTGGGGGATAGTATCAAAGGCTTTGGCTAGGTCAAGGTTGGTGGCATGCACCATCTTCCCCTTGTCCATGTCTCAAAGAAGTTGACCAAATTTAACAGGCATGACTTCCCTTGACGGAACCAAAGTGTGTGGAATCAAGTGCCTGGAGGTTGCCAATGTCCTTGTTAATAAGTTCCATGATACTTCATCCCATGGCCTTGCAGATCAGGCTAGTTAGGCTGATGGGTCTGTAATTTTCTAGATCGGTGGACACACCACCTTTGTGCAAAGGGATGACAGTGGCTGTCCTCCACTCAGCTGGGACAAAGCCGGTACTCAGTCTTTGGTTGAATAAGGCACCTAAAGATGTTGCAGGTCCCTGCCTGTGTTCATATAGGCTGCAGCCTGGGATGTTATTGGGTCCCATTACCTGGTATGTGACATTAATAATACATGCTGGTGGGGAGGTATGTGTACCACACTGTCACAAATTGTTGAAACAGATCCGCCCCTAATGGCAAACAGTGCATCTCATTGGCCCTCCACAGATGTAATCTGTATGATTGTATGATTTATGATTATATGATTGCATGGATGACTGTCATGTCACCACAGGGCTTATGTGTGTGTCCCTTGTGGACAGCGGCAATATGTGCTGATTGTGTAAATAAGGGTTAGAACATGACTAGAATTTTATGTCACCTATGTCCATTAAGCTAATACTGTACAATTGTCCTATGATCCCATACACTGAAGTAAAATGCAATAATATCTGCACACACTTGCACACACACACACACACTCACACACACACACACACACACACACACACACACACACACACACACACTCACACACACACACACACACGCACACACACACACAGAGTGAGAATAGTGCCACTTTCAATTCATATATACAGAACAATGCACAGCATAGACAGTTCAAGTTGGCTGCAATTAGATTAGAACATCTGTCTATCTAATGGTATACACTAGAGATCACAGTACTTGACACATGCACCACACCTCAAACATGCTGTTAACATCTCTTTAGGTAATGTTATGATAGATGACATCAGCAGGCCTTGTTCTGCTCAGGATTGTGTAGGCACACGTCACCTACAACAGCCAAAATACTGCAAAACCCCACCTTTGTCTAAGTCAGTGAGATGATTATATTTATTTTACAGGGGGATGCACACAAAAGCACAGCATGTGGACTGGAGTGAGATTAGAACCACTACCTCTCTAGTCATTAGATCTTACTGATCACAGCATTTACAGCATATGCCATGGTGTAAGTCTGATGTCACCATGGCAATTGGTAGTGTTAAGTTACATGACATCAGCAGGCCTTGTAGAAGAGAGGGGTTTGGAGGCCATCAGCACCTGCAAGAGCCAAAAAGTGCAGGCCCATTAAAATGTGAGATTTACATTTGTTAAGCAAGGGGTTGCATACACATACATAAATCAAGTGGATCAGAATGAGATTAAAACCCCTACCTATCTAGTGTTAGACACTACAGACCACAGTATTTACAGCACACTCCATAGATTAAGTCTGCAATTACTGTGACAATTGATAGTGTTAAGGTACATTACATCAGCAGGCCTTGTGGAAGAAAGGGTTTTGGAAACTGATAACACCTGCAAGGGTCAAAAAGTGTAGACCCATTGAAATGTGAGATTCCCATTTGGTATGCATATATACAATGCACCTACGAAAGTGGACCACCGTGATATTAGAACCCCTACCTATCTAGTGGTATGCAGTACAGACCACAATATTTACAGCACACACCACATCTTAAGTCTATTTCACATTTGACTGCAGGCAATTACTAGAGGAGTACATAAACTAGGCTTGTGTTGAACAGCGTGTGTGTGGGTAGCACAGTGACATTGCTTCTCAACTGTTCTCTGCATCTAGTAGCCTTGCAGTCAGATAACTGCTTATGCTAGCTATGTGTCTACAGTAGCCATTTTGCCCATATGTGGCTTTTTGCATTTGGATGGGCAAACCTGTGCCCTATCAATGCATGCATACACAACATGGTACATAACTCCACCTGTTCACCTGTTGTATGTGTTGTGACATCCAGCAAGCACAGGGAGCTGTAGGGAAGTGCATTATCTAATCTTGAACCCTTACATTTTATTCTTTGAGCAACATTATATATGTGTCATACTGCAGCTTTAATTACCAGTATCAGGATATGTAGGGCAATACAGACATACACAGAAATATAAACATATATCTGTAGATAACAGGGACATAATTATACATAGATGTGTGTGTGTGTGTGTGTGTGTGTGTGTGTGTGTGTGTGTGTGTGTGTGTGTGTGTGTGTGTGTGTGTATGTGTGTGATATATGTATATTTGTTATGTAGATGTATGGGTCATGACAGAAATGTATGTCTCTCTCTCTCTCTCTCTCTATATATATATATATATATATATATATATGTAGATGTATGGATCATGACAGAAATGTACGTCTCTCTCTCTCTCTCTATATATATATATATAGATATAGATATATATATATATATATATATATATATATATATATATATATATATATACATATATGTATGTATATATGTGTGGTGTGTATATATATTATATATATATATATATATATATATATATATATATATATATATATATATATATATATATATATATATATATATAGGGAAAGTGAGATACTGATAGAATATGTATACATATGTGTCTGTACTTGTAGACATATCTATATATAACAAGTTATTTTGAGTGTGGAGCATGCCCAGTGGGTGTTTTGCTAGTTATAACCTGATGCCAGCCAACACCTACCTGTACTGCAGTTCAGGATTTGTGTGTTACACATCAACTATGACATCTGTCCCTATTTCTCCACTGCTGTTCATCACTGAACTTGGCTACAACTTTCTCCAGTTGTGTAATGTAATTAATATGTCACAAAGGTTAATAATATTGCGGAACACACAAGATTGACAGTCTGTAAAAAAAAAAAAGTAATAATACCATTCATCCACAATAAGTAATTACATCTAGATTAGCACCCTGAACATCACTGCACAAATTAATTGCCCTAGTCCTTTGAGCTACAAAGGCTGCTTGACAGGCAGCAAACATTCATCACATATTCACTGCAGACATACATATATAGTTATTCTTGCACTAAGTGAGATATATAGAATCTATAATCAATTTCTTTGTTACTGGCCTGAGAGTGCCTGGCATGATACTATACAATTGTTGAGCTGAGTTACAGCAGTTTCAAGGGAACACCACTGTGTTGGGAGTGGTGAAACACCACCACTTGTCCTTCTGGAGTACATAGTAGTCTGACCATCATGTCACCCCACTGTCTAACATCTCCCTTGACAAATGTACCAGTACTCTGTTGCAGAAGGTCAGCATGAGCATTCCATGCATGGGGCCTAGTGAATGCTCCTGAAAACAAGGTAGCAGAATGGGTATTTGTAGTCCCATGTGGATGGAATTTTTGTGCGTGTAGCCCACTATATTTACTTGCATAATGTACCAGATACATACAATGCCATATCATAACAATCCTTACAAGTACTGTGCAGGATATGGACTTAACTTGCAAATGCAGCAGCTAACACAACCATAGATCAGGGCTGACTCTGTCTGATGCAAGCAGTACACCGCCAATACATGAGTAGGTAAAGGATGTGTGGGTTGCCTGCCATCATTTTTAATTTCTGTATGTGAATAACAGTAAGATGTCAATCCTTAAGGCCTTAGGTTGTCAGTGAATGTGCTATGCATTGTCTCTTAGCCAATGCCATGGCATACTGAGCATGCCTATGTTTGCCTACAGGGACATCAGCAGGGGGTTCTTCCTCGGAGTCCTCCTGTGACTGTGGCTGTTGTGACCTAGGCACTGGTGGGAGATGTGTATCCCTTCCCTTTGTTGCTCCTGCTGCAGCTGTTTCCACATAATCATATTGTGTAGCATAGCACATAGTATGAATATATGTGCACATGTGGCTGTAGAATATTGCAGGGCTCCACCAGATATATCTAGGCACTGGAATCGCAACTTCAGCAGCCCAAACTCATGCTGTATGATGTTCCTACATTGTGTGTGCACCACATTATGGCATTCTTCTGTGGGTGTGTGTGCATTTCTGATGGGTGTCATCATCCATGGATCCAGGGAGTAGCCAGCATCCCCAAGTAAGTGCCCATGTGGGATGTCCCCCCCCCTAGGAAACATGGTACAGCTGTGATGTTTACCAGATATGGGAGTCATGATAACTGTCAGGGCTGCCAGCAGACACATTCAGGATATAAAATGACCAACCGAAAAGAAAAAGCAAATAAACAAAGAAACAACAGCCAGAAACTATCAGAAACAAATGTAATAATTTTCCAGCGCTTCAGCAAAACCTTCAAGGAGTACATAAAGCAAAAACCAGCACATCAATTTAAATATACATACTTATTAATCAATTATCCATTCAACATTAAAAGAGCCCAATCAAATCAACAGCTTCCAATTGCACTCTAAATTAATTCTTGAGGGAGATAAAGTTCCAAACACAGATTCGGGATAATCTCCTGGGCATTGCACACAACCTGGCAGTTGATGGAATGGTACCCCTTGCTGTTAACATAGATTCGACTCTGCTCATTAGGTGGAGCCTTGATGTGTACATGGGTGTCAATCTATATCACTCAGTACCTCAGGGTAGTGTGCTACACAGTAGAACTCTTGCATATTGCTGGCCCTCACCTCAGGGGAGAAGAGAAAAGATATGTGCTTGCTGGCATGTGGTAGCATAGCATCCAGGAAATGGTGGAGTATCCTGTATGCAGATGCCTTTGAGACCCCCATCATATCTCCAGTTAGTCTTTGAAATGTACCTGTAGCTAGTATCCTAAGGGCTACACATACCTTTGTTTTTCCTGGGATGTCCCTTCTGTTGACTCTGGCTCTGAGTTGAAAGCAGCAGGGCTCAGTGAGCTCTTGTAATAAGTCCCCGTCCATCCTGTAGCACTCTACAATCTCCAGCTCATGTAGCTCCTGGAAGGTTACCCTGGACCTGAACACTCTTATCCTTCTCAGTGTAGGCCTATTGAGAGCAGCACCAGCAGCATTGGCTTCAGCCTCTAGTACATGCAGGTGTACTATAGCTGCAGCAGCCCTTAGCATTATCTCATCAGTTAAAATTTCCAAGTCAGTACTCCAATGCTTCAGATTACTGAGGGAAAAACAGATTGTAGAGTGAATGCATACTTTATACAGGTCTGCTGTAGATCCACCATGTGTGATTTGGCTACTTATTATGCATTTCACCTACCTAAATTGTAATTAACATCATTTAATGGCCCTACTTTTGTGTGCAGCGCCACACTATGCACTCCATCGCTCAGCATAGCTTATTCACTCCTAAAGAATCATCACTGTCACATGACTAGTCTGGAACAGATACACGTTAAGCTTTGTGCGAACATGCTCAGCTATGCATTGCACTGAGCAAACACACACACACCGGGTATTAAAAAATTCCTAAAAGTAACATGACACACCCCTCGGCTGGCATCCACATCCAGTGGTAATATCAACATGGTGTAGCAGCCTACACAGAAGGGATCCAAGGCATGGTTGCTCCTTTTACCGATTCAACAAATTCACCTCATTTGCATACATATCTGTGCTGACAGCCTGGTAACTACACAGTTCATAGCATATGACCTAGGCAACAGCACCAATGCACCATTGTACAGACTCGACCAAATGTCCTATAATACATTTCTGACAAGTATTATAAAATACTTTTTTTTTCCTTTTTTTTTTTTTTTCCAGTTAGGCATGTTTGCACACTGCAGCGTACAGTGCAAACACACATAAATCATTTTTAAAAAGTTTATTTTTACATATTTCCCTGCATTTTCAGACATCAACAATGCATTTTTCACACATCACCATATTTGTGGACTTTTATATTCCCTTCTCTCCGTGGAAACTCCTGTACATGGAAAATTTCCATGTACACTATGGACATGGACACAGGCTCTACACACATGCCTTCATGCTTGTTGGATCGCTCCACCTGGGTCATTGCATAAAAGTCACCTGCTTATGAGGTAATTTGCATTACACAGAACTTTCCTTGTTTGCGTATACTTGTACGCCGCTAAGTGGTTCTTACTCAATCTAAAACCTTTAGCACTCGTGTACACATTGCTCCTTGAAAAAAAGTCATGTACAGCTTACTGAATTCTCCCCTAGATGTCTACAAAATAAATGCCAAACAGGAGAGGCCCTAGCACTTATCCCTGTGGTACCCCACTAGTTATACTTTTATGTTGACAGATGGGTGCCAGCAACTTTCACAACTTGGGATCTATTCAATAGCCTGTTTGCAATCCAGTTGATAACATGGGGATTTACATTAAGTTTGTCTAATTTGTAAACAATACTAGCATAGTAAATAGTGTCAAAAGTTTTGACCAGATCAAGAGAAGCAGTGTTCCCTGAGTGACCAATGTCCCCTGCCTCTATAACCCTTTTCAAACAAGCTTACTAGGTTCAAAAGACAATACATATCCTTCACAAAGACAGAATGATTGGCATCTTCATAAATTAAGTTGCCTGTATCTGCACAGATGAGTTCTACAATGATACACTTCATGGCTTTGCATATAAGGTCAGTGAGGCTGATTGGACTCTGCCTGGAACTATCGAGGGGACCTTCCTTGTGTATTGGGAGTCACTGTGGCTGCTCTCCAAGCATCAAACACACACCCTGTGGATATGATGAGGCTGAATACTTTAAAAAGAGGCTCAGATAGTGAAAATCTGGCACTGATGAAAATGCAGTCTGGTGTGTTGTCTAGTCCCACAGAAGTATTATTTTTAGTTTTTGATGGATATTTTAAGATTTTTCCCATGGTGATTTCAAGGGAAAATAATATTTTACAGACATTGAAGGCAGTAATGCAGGTAGGTGTGGAAAGGTTAGCACTAAATTTGTATGCTAACAGACTGGCTATGTCCTTGGGAGAGGAATATGTGCTATCATTATAGATGAGCTCATTTACATTGCTAGACATTGTTCCTTGATTTTTTTAACATAATTGAGGAAAGATTTGGTTTTTTTTTTCCATTTGTTTCTGTACCTACCTTAAACTTGTAATGTGCTTTACATTTTCTAATACTACTTTTGAGTTCCTTGCTGGCTTGTTTCACTGTGGCCACAAGATAGGGAGATAGGAATTTCTTACAACTTTTCATCAGTATCTTTCTTTTGTTCATCATTTTCTCTCTCTCTCTCTCTCTCTCTCTCTCTCTCTCTTTTTCTTTGGGTTATACAAATAATTAATGTAGGAGTTCAACCAGAAAGATTTATTCCTGAATTTATCGTTATATTTAGGTTTGGCAGATACCGAGTTTATTATGCAGCTGTTTATGTGCTGATAGAAGTCAGAGGTGAATGCAGTAGCTCTCTCAGCTGGGTCCATCTGCAGGGGATTGTTGAAAATTATGCAGAGGTTTTCTACAAGCTGAAGTAGGTTTACCCTGAAGAAGTCCTTTAAAACAGTCCTTAAAGAAACAGCCTAATTTGGAGGTGGGGTAGTACTACTAGGCTTGACAGAGAATATGAATGATTTGTGCAGAGGCGTAGCTGGCTCAACTGGTGCTCTGTGCCAGTCTGACAAATTAACACCCACTCACTCAGCACTTCATGGATCCAATCTCAATACACAGAAATGTTTTTAAATGTTTATTACTTTGATGCAGCACATTTTCCCTTTGTTACTTGAACTGCTTCTGATCAACATTTGCTAAATGTGATGTCTGTGAACTGCAAAGTTTCCTGCACAGTAAATTTATAGAAAACTTGCTTGTCTTATATTGCACTTGTCAGATTGGTTAATCTCCTCTTTAGATTTAGTTATTTCCTCAATTTCCGTCAGCTGTTTTCATGCCAGTTACACGTACTAGAAATCCATAAGTATATCTCCTTCTAAAGTTTATTCTGGCAAGGTGTACTAAGACCTCACTGTAAAACAGTACTTTGTCAAGCTTCACCATTAAGTTCCTTTTTTGCAATTTTTCTGTTATGTCATACATCAGACAGGCATACCACCCCTTAAAGTAGGGTGCTCCTTCTGCAATATGTTTTCAAAATTTGGGCATTTTAGGCATAATCCTATTATAAACTAATTTTGCCTCCTGCAGAACACTGGTTCCAATCTTGCTGTCTCTCTTTTTTAACTTACCTGTCCATGAACTAACTCAGTTATTGTCCTGTGTGTCTGTAGTACTTTCCTGAAGTGAAGCTTCTAGATGTGGCAGTATAGCTCAAATAGCTCAAATAGTCCAGTTTATGAGTTGGTATCGAATTTCATCCTATAGTTCTGGGTTTGAGTACTTCAGTCTTCTCTAGCACAATATGTAACTCTAAGTAGGAAATTTAACCAAACAGTGCTCCCACGACACTCTTGGGAAAGGACACTTGTGCCCAGTGGACTGACCTAATTAACAAATTAGTAATAACTAAACAAATCAAAGAAATCAAACAAAGGACTCCAGAAGTGGTTTCTCTAGTAGTTCCTTCAGAAATATGAGTAATTTTTTTATATTAACAAGCCTTCCACCTATTCACCCTATAATCATACTTACCCTCTATATGTCTATCTGGCAGTAGTTTATCACCTTCAAACAGGTGAAATAATGTACCACGTGTACTCTGTTTTTAACATGGTATACATTCACAGTGAGGAGTCTGTACTTGTTAAGTTGATTATGCACATATTTACATTTTCCTACAGAGCAGCATAACTTTAAGAACTTGTCATATTCTGTTCACTTTTCTGGTTCTTCATCTTTCCTGTTATAATGCTAGGGTGTCCACCTTCTTACATATACCTGTCTGTTAAATTAGCACTTTATCACCTCTACAATAATTGTTTTCTTTCCATTTAAAGGTTAAAAATGACAAAATTCAGTATGTACCTTCCAGGAGTAGACATACTTCTCAACCTCTTAGTACAAGAAATCTGGACAAAGCCTAAAATAATGGGGGAATAAAGGCCACAAAATGGGAACAGGTTTTAAATATTGCTCTTATAAACTTAGAAAGTTCCTAGAATAACAGGATTTGTGTTACCATGTATTATCTGAAAGAAATAAAGTCTAAAAATCAAATGTATATCATTATTTAGTGACTTCAACCTTCAGTGATTTGCCAGTAAAACACAACTGTTATGAGGAAATGACCAAAAATATGAAACAGAAATCTGGGCAGTTGAGAGATATCAATAGTCAGTTTAAGATATCCATCTTTTCAAGTGTGCAAGAGTTGGAATGGTAACAGGAGAAGTCTGGAAGTATATTAGTTGTTTGATGACAGGTTGATCAAAAGCAGTACTGTCAATTATTTCACGCAAATTCATTTTGCATGAATTCTGCATTAATTGAAATTCATACTGTTCATGCTGCGGTAGCATTGTCGCCTCACAGTAAGACGTTGTCCTGTTCAATTCTCAGCTAGAGCGTCTTCTGTGTGGAGACATGCGTGAATGGGCATACCTTCGTTGAAGGTTGTGCATCATGGCCAGCAACTCGGCACGTAAAAATCTACTGCCAATCATTAGTGGACCGGAGTTCCACTGTGGCGACCCCTAACCGGGAAAAGCTGAAAGACACAGAAACTGTTCAAATGACACTGCTGTAGCATTTGCACATGTCAATAACTCTCAAGGTTAGTGTTTCGTATCAACACTTTTGTTTGGATTACATTTTGAGGTAGGACCAGGTTTAGGGCTGTGTTTTAGTTTAGAGTTAGAATTTGGATTAAGGTTAGGCTGGAATCTTAAATCATTATTTTTTCAGTTAGGGGAGCAGTTAAGGTTAGGTTTAGGTTTAGAACATGGTTAGGATTAGAGTTAAGCAGCTATAGTGCTATGCCATTTATGTGGAGGTGTGATCAGTCAGCTTTGCCTCTTATAATCGGTAAGGACAATAATTATGACTATGGCTATGTTTTGCATGTATTCACTACATTTGAATATCAGTAAAGTGCATTTCAGTTTTGGTGATTTCAGACAGTGGATTGATTAAGTAGTATTCAGCCAGGTTTACTTCAGTGAAATGACCTCGATCGCAGATATCTCAGCTGCACCATAATCTTGATTATTCAAATACAAGTCCTGACCTTTACTTTAATATACGGTCTCCCCACCACGCATGCACGCACACATGCACACACATTCTTACTCCCTCACAGGGGCACAAAAACACACAGACATACACATACACACACACACACACACACACACACACACACACACACACACACACACACACACACACACGCACACACACATGCACACACACACATCTACATACAGAAACACTTTATGGAACAATTAGATGGAGTGGCCCTGCCAAACATGCATGGCTGGAGATAGAAATGCAGTTAAATCTTCTCTTAGTAATGACTGAGCTGTTTATCCTATGGATAGTTCTGAGGACTAGAGGTTCAGTTTTCACTGACGTCATCTTTTCTGTTTTATGTCCCATTTTTACCCTCACTCCATTTCAGTTCATCAGATACACTTATCTTAGTTATACAAAGAACATTCTTCATTTTACTTTAGTACTTCTAACTGCATTTGTTACAGAATAAATGACCACTGAAAAATCTGGCTTAAAAGACAGATGACCTAATGATTTCTATTGTAATGTAACCAAATTGTTCTCACTGGTTCAGTTCACTTTGCAGTTAAAACACATTATTTTTCTGTGCAGTATATGCAACCAGCAAATAGCATATAATGAATATCTTCTATCAAGTGTAGAAATTCTTCATTTTAAGTCTTAGCGATTCATCAATATGCACTCAAAATTATTGGAGTGGAAAGTCAATCCACATAAAGTTTTATCATTATGCAAGTTTCTGTCGTCAATTGTCCTTGTATGTAAGTGAGCTTTATTATACTTTAACTGTTTTTCCGCTTAAATGGAAAAAATATGTTAAACTGCAAATTCTGCCTCCTCTTCTTAAAGCAGTGGTATTTGTTAGCTGGCAAACAACTTCATTATATAGGTTATAGATTTAATACTGCAAACACATTACAGCTATTCTGTTTGTTTATTCTCATCAGAAGCTTTCCAGTGGTTTCATCTTACAAATAACAGAAATGAGTGTCTCATAATATCAGTTATGTGTGCTATTAGTAATAAAAAGTCCCATTATAATCTTGTGATATCTTTCCTCAGGGACAATTTATGGCTTACATGTTGGGCAGATATGCATTCCAAAAGTGACAGTATACATTCTGAATGAAAAACAGATTAAAATCCATCAGAATGCTTACTTTTATGGTAGTTGACACTACCTGGGAACTTGGTGAAAGAATAAGTTATAATGAGCTATGACTATAAATGAAGCACACAAAACAAATGTATTTATTTTCAACACTCTATAATTACACAGCATGTGACTTTGAGCAACTCATTTACACAAGCCAGTGGTCCTGAGTTTCTAATGAAAATAGGTAGTTGTGGCTTTGAGTTTGCTACTTATTTCAGAAAAGAAAGCCCAGTGTCTATGTTCATGCTGAAACCACAAAGTGATCACAATATGCTTTGAGGTATGGCAGAAAATAAAAGCAAATGATGCTTGTTGCTAAGCCCTAACTTTTTGTTATGAAAAATCATATTAACAATATATACCCGCAATCTGCATGTTTGCAGAGTAACACGGACCTTTTCACCGATGTGGGTAGACATAGCTAATGGTAGACTCTGTGATCTGGGATAACTGGGCATTTCTTGGGCAAATGCTTGCATTTTATCTGTGAATCTTCCAATCATATTCTGGAGACATAGGCAAGAAGCTACTTTAAAAAGTATTATTTATCCAAGAGCTACTCAGTATAGTGTCAATCTATTCTTTTTTTTTGCTCTTGTCCTACTCAACTTTTAACTGCCTCTATACACCATACTGATATGTATGTTCCCCCTAGCTGAGAGAACTAGTGTTCATTCTTTCCCTCTGAGTGAAGATAGAGCATACTGGGAACAATCCTGTCATCTACAAGAAGGATTAATGTTTATGACTTAAGCCATAACTCTTCCTAAATATGTTAATTGTCATCCATGGGGTTTTTATATAATGAGACTTTGTGATGTACTGCCATAGTTCTGTGTGACATGATCAACTGTACTTGACCCCTTGAAGTCAAGCACCTCTTTGTGATTCCCTGGTCTACCCCAAGAATTATACCATGGAGGGTATACCCCCAAAAATAAGCCACTATCCAAAGAAATATGAGTAGGCTAAGCATAATTATTTCTCTCCTCCCCTGTGCCAATTCGAGCAGGTGCCCAAGCTTGGAATTGAACTCAGGTCATCTAAGTCATAGTCAGATCGTCATCTCTCTTTGTCAATGGATCTGGCTTACTGTTAGTTTCTCATGCATTCTGCTCAATAAATAACAGAAGCAAGTTGTTCTTGCTCAAGAGGTCAGATGACACAACTTTTGTAGGCAAGCAGAAGAGCTGAATAAACATGCAATAATGTATAATAAAGCATTTTGTCAGCCAGACTCAAATTCAACAGAGTTGTTAATTTACTAATCATGGAGGTTTTTAAGTCTCCTTCCTGTTCAGCTACTGAAGGTTAAAAACAGATGAGCTACCGTGCATACAGTGATGTCACAGCAGGCACTGTCAGACTGTCAAAACAATTTAGAGGCAGTTTTGCAAAAAAATGATTAATGAGTTTACATTTCACTGAACACTTTTCATCAAAAGCTGGCCAGCAACAGAGTTCAGAAAAAAAAACAGAATTGCTGACTGTAGGTGAAAAGTTTCTAACATTGTTTTAACTATGGCTTATATCCTCATAAGAAATATACCAGTAAGAATATCTACCTTTGAAAAATCTGCCACATTCCCCACAGGGGTATTATACATCACATCCTAACTCATTATTATTATCAGCGCCAAAACTGCCAAACCTCTGTGAAAGAAAATAGTTTTCTAACAACCCCAAGACTGGACTTTATAGACAAGTTGCATAGTGCAAAGCACATATTAATGCAGGTAGGAGCAATGTGCAGGCTATGAACAATTCTAAGATAATAAGAGCCTGGTCACTAAAGGGCAAAACATAGTGAGGTTCTCAGGAGGGGGTACAAGGGTTCCTTTTCTGAATGGAGACTAGTGGGGTCTCCCTTGATTTCCTGGCATCATTTATGGTGGCTGTTGACTGCCAGGGTGTGTGTGCTGACAACTGGATGCCCCACTCAGCAATGTGGACCACTTTCTGGAGTGGCTAGTGGAATCATGCAACTGGCAGGCCCTGCTCTTCAAACCAGTAGGGAAGCAACAAGTCTATAACATTGTCCACCCAGGTGAGTCATGCATGGTGTGTTGCCCTCTAGGACAGCCTGGTATCCAACCATGGCAGGACACTTCACTATTCCCCATCCTGGTGTTTTCTCTCATTTATCATAGGATCATAGAAAGTTACTAGGCTAATGGCCCTAGGGCCCACACAAGCCTAGCCAAGTTATACCCTTATTTTCATGATCAGCACCTATTGCCCGTGTCCAAGAGGGACACGGGTGGAACCCCCGGGGTGAATTTATAGTTAGCCATCCAGTCGTCCAGACTGCATTTGGAGAAGGCCAATGAGGTGCTCTGTTTGACATAAAGTGGGAGTCTGTTCCAAAGGTGTGGTAACCTCTGAGAGACAAATATGTCCCTCCAGCAGGTTCTATTAATGTCATATACCAGGTTAAGGTCTTTAGAGCGAGTAACCTGTGTACCACTTGACTTGCGTATATGCAGCATTTCCAGTAAAGCAGGGTCAGAGATTGCCTTATATGCAAGGCAGAGATCACCTCTGAGTAGTCCATATGAAACAAAAGTGACAGTGATTTCAGATGATCCACATAGGATGGATGCAAGAGACCTTAAATTTTCCTTGTGAGGAACCTTTGTGGTCTCTCCAATTGCTGCAGGTCCTTGGAAAGGTACATACCAAAAGGGGAGTTGAACTGAATTATTGGCCTGATGAGGGAAGAGTACAGGGAGGTTATAACTTCTTTTGTCCAGAAGTAATGCCCTTACTTATGAGATGAGCAATATAGAATACCCTTCTTATCACTGTGGAGTCATGGTGATCAAAGGTAAGATTGCTGTCAACCTGTGAGCCAAGGTCTCTCACCACAGAGTGCATACTTAGGGTGTTACTATTGATGTAGTAGTTAGCAGGAACATCGCTCTTACTGAAAGGGATGATAATACATTTTTTTGCACTGAGTTTAAGACCATGACTTTGGCACCACTCATTTGTCTGTATAAGACCCTCTTGTAGGATGCTGACATCATTTGGAGATTCTATGACTGCTCCCAGTTTGCAGTCATCAGCAAACTTTGTCAGCCACAGAGGTTTTGTTTTTGCTTGTACTTCAGAGAAATAGATTCCAAATAGTAGATGTCCCAGGACTGCTCCTTGTGGAACATCACTGGTTACAGGTCTGCTGTTGGAGGTGGATTCCACATTTTTGAATATACAGGTCCTATCAGTGAGCCAGTTAGTGACCCATCTAATGATATATGGGTTGATACCTAGCTGGGTGAGTTTGTCAATGATGCCTGGTTGGGGGATAGTGTCAAAAGCCTTGGCTAAGTCTAAGAAGGCTGTATGCACAGATTCCCCCTCATCCAGGGCCTTGGTGACTGTCTTGAAGAAGTTCACCAGGCTTAACAGGCATGATCTGTCTCTGACAAATCCAAACTGAGTAGAGTCAAGTGTTTGGAGATTATCTATATCTTTGTTGATAAAGTCCATGATGATTCACTCCATGGCTTTGCAGATAAGGCTAGTCAGGCTAATAGGTCTATAGTTCCCTGGGTCAGTGGAAAGACCATCTTTGTGCAAGGCGATAGCGGTGGCCATTTTCCATTCAGCTGGGATGAAGCCGGTGCATAGACTATGACTGAAAAGAGTGCCCAATGGTGTTGCTAATTCTTGTTGGAGCCCATGTAGGACACAGCCTGACATGTTATAAGGTGCCATAGATGCTGTGTTTTTGGCCTTAGAGAGGGAATTTATGACCTGCTCTTTAGAGATACAAGGTAGGGTACATGTGGTAGGGATGTCATGGAGTACATGTGGCAGGGACAGGGGAGTGAAGTTTTCACAGAACCTGTCAGCTAACAGGTTAGGTATGTCTTCAGAGAATAGCTACTGAAAAATACACAAAGAACTGGAGAAAAAACACTTTTATAAAACAAACAAAATACAGCAAAGATTTCAGGTATAGAAACCCTTCCTCAGTGCATTACAATTCACAAGTGAAACACATACTGAATATATAGTGGGTCAACACCACATGACCAGCAGCCCATTGGTCATATGACAAATATACAATAAAATTTAAAACATGTATTAAAAACATGTATTTAAAACATATATTAAAACATTGCTCATTTCAACTTAGTCTGTTGTAAGTATTTAAGTACAGGTTTTAAAGTAATAACATCATTAAGTCCTGGCCACCTATCTGCTTTTAACCTAATCATCCACTCATATTCCTTTAGCTCAAGTTTATTGTTAATATCACCTCCACGTGGTGTTTTTTCAACTATCTGCATAGCTCTAAAGAGAAATGTGTGTTGAATACCCTTTTCCTGTATATGCTTATATAAAGAGTTAGTGGCTACTGCCCTCCTAATTTCCGACTTATGTTCAACAATTCTATCTTTTAGTTTCCTAATAGTTTTTCCTATGTAGAATGATGAACATTGGGTGCAAGTAGCCATATAAACCACTGAGGTGGTATTACAAGATGCTTTTACATTAAAAGTATATATTCTATTAGTAGTAGGATGCTTGAACTGATGACTAGTTTGGTTAACTATATCGGAACAACAGGAACAGTTATAGCATTTAAAAGTACCAGGTTTATCACAAAATGGTGTACGAGAGAAATATAAGTCCTTATAACATAACTGTTGTTTAAGCGTTCTCATATTTCTAAAAGAAAAATAAGGTCTATCATCTAGTACTTTACTAACATCCATACAGGCCATAAGAATAAGCCAATTTTTAGGTATAACCTGTTTTATCAAATGTGTTCTTGAATTAAAAGAAGTGACAAATCTAATTTTCGTGTTAGTTTGCCTGCTCTCATTCCTAATTGTCCCTTCCGTGAAGATTGGTTTAAGTGTAGTGGCGCTCTCATTTATAGTTTTATTCTTAAGTTCAAGTAATAATTTACTATTATACCCACTGGAGGTCAGTTCCTTTATCGTAGATTCAATTTGTGCATTAAATTTATTATCCTCTGTGTTTAGTTTACTCACTCTGCCCAATTGAGATGCTACTATACTTCTAAAAACATGAGGCGCATGCATACTACTATTGTGTAAATAGCGTCTTGAATGTACTGCCTTCTGGTGTATACAAGTATCAAAGGAATCATGTATTTTATTTAATAACAGATCTAAGAAAAATATTCTTTCTTCTGAGAATTCCATTTTGAACTTTAAGAAATTAGTACTATCATTCAAATAAAGTAAAAAATGATTTAATTCAACTTCAGTACCCCTCCATATCATGAAGCAATCATCTACGAACCGTTGATAAAATACGTTATGTGCAAACCGGTTACTATCATTTAGTATAAATTTTTGTTCCCAGCTATATAAAACCAGGTTAGCATATGTGTTCGCTGTAGATGTGCCCATTGCTACACCTGACGTTTGTATGTATAGTTGTTTATCAAACAAGAATACATTATTTGTCAGCACCAGATCAAGTAGGGTGCATATATTTTCTATCTTACGTGATGTTAAAGGGGTCTCTTTAGTTAAAAATTCTCTAATACATTCTATTCCATAATCATTTGGTATTACTGTGAAGAGTGAGGCTATATCTAAGGTGACCAACAACATGTGTTCTTTCATTGTTTCCTTGGCTGATGGAGTCAACTGCCATTGTCTTAATTTTAATAAAAAATCAGTAGTATCTTTTAAAACAGTATTGCAGTTATTCAAGAATGGATATAATTGTTGCTGTAGGTAAATAGATAAAGGCTCCGTGATCCACCCCCCTCCTGACACTATTGGTCTCATTGGGGGGGTCACTTATAGATTTATGTATTTTAGGAACACCATATATACATGGTATGACAGGACAGGAAACAGTAAAAAAATTAAATAAATCTATGTTAATATCATCCTGGAGTTGTAAATCATAAATTGCCATATCGATGTTGCTAATACATTTCTTTACATCGCTATTGTTAATACTTTTAAAAGCTGTGGTATCACTAAGCAGAAGTTCCATTGAATTTATATATTTCACTTTGTCCATTATCACAATGGCATTTCCTTTATCCGCTGACTTTAAAATAATATCATTATTGTTAACTAGTGCTTTAAGAGCCCTATGTTCTGAAAGCGTTAAGTTAAAGCTTTTAGATGTTACAGAACTTTTATTTTTATATATCTCCCAAATTTCCTGCTCACACACATCATGGAAAGCAGTTAACACTGGCACATTGCTAGGTATAAATGTACTTCTCCGTTTGCATAGAGTTTCAGCATTACATGCATTACCAAATAACATTTTTAGTGTCACCGTTCTTATGAACAGTTTCAAATCAGTTAATATGTGCACGATATCATCATTAGCCGTAGGAATGAAGTTTAAGCCCTTTTGTAATAACGAGTAATGTCCTTCATTTAACGTAAAGTTAGATAGATTCAAAATACCTTGCTTTATTTGCAGAGCTGCTTGCTCAGTCCTAAAGGGCTATCGTTTTTTCTTTTCACAGGAGTTGGAGTTATGTATGCTGTCATCCTGGATTTTGATGTACTTCGTTCTACCACTGCTTCTGCTTGAGTCAGTTGAAAGCGCGCCATGCTGAGCGTTGTTTGTTGGAGTCTGCCCCGTTGTTGTACTCCATTATCCTTGTTCCCCAGTGGGCGACACCTTATGGTTGTCCTTAGTTGAGGACGCTAATTTGGATTCATGGTTTGCATTGGAGGACTTCACAAGAAGTTTTATTTGTTTGTTTAAGCTGAGGAGGAAGTGCTTCCAGTTTAGGGCTCGCTCCCTCTTACACTTAGACAGCAATTTCTTCCACTTATTTTAAAGCAAGCCTGTTAATGGCAGTTGTCCACAAGGCAGGTTTGCTCTCATTGATAAGCTTGTTTTATTCCTATCAGGGACAGCCAAGTCAATGCAGTTATATAGGTGTATGTATAAAGCATTGGTGTTGAAGCAGTAGCATTGCTGCCTCACAGCAAGAGGTTCTCCCGTTCGATTCTTGGCTGGAGTGCAGGGAGTGCCTTCTGTGTGGAGTCTGCATGTCCTTCCTGTGGTTTGGTGGGAGCTCGAAAGACATGCGTAAATGACCGTGCCTTCGCTGAAGGTTGAACATCGAGCTGGCACCTACTACTAATCATTAGTGGACCGGTGTCCCGCTGTGGCGACCCCTAACCGGGAAAAGCCGAAAGACAACAACATAAAGCATTGGTGTTGAACTCGGCATAGTTGCCCGTATCCTCTGAGGGGGGAGGTGCATTGAAGCCATTTAAACCATCCTGTAAGAGGTTATAATCTACTTTGGAGACATTTTTTAGTTTAGTTGCTGCAGGGGGGGGGGGGGGCAAGTGTGATAGTTACTTCTAATGAGACTGATTTCTGGTCAGATCTCACTAGGGAAGACCTCACAGTGGGGATGTTACAGTGGTCCTCCATATTGGTAAGCACCAGATCCAGGATGTTGGCACCCCTTATATGGGTGTCAACCAGCTGGTCCAGGGCATTGAAGTTAATGAAGTCGAGGAACGTTTGAGCAAGTGAGTTTGCACACAAGTAATTTACCCAGTCAAAGGATGGGTAAAGTCACCAAAACCCATGGTGTTCAGATGTATCTTGATAGACTCAAGTAGATCCAAGTAGGCAGAGGGGGTGGCCTGATTCATGGAGAAGGTCCTGTAGCTGGCTATGACTTGAACAGGTGTCCTACCACCAGTTAATTCCACCTGAAGTATCTCCAAGGAATCATACTGTTTAGCCAGTCTGGAAGTGTATTTATCTTTAATGAATATTGATACGCTGCCTCCTTTAGTTTATGGTCTAAACATGTGGAAGGAGGTGTAACCCAGTACGGCTGAGGTGGTCTCCACAGCCTTGAACCAGGACTCTGTGACTGCACAAATATTTGCATCTTTGAAGGTGAGGACAGCTTCCCATGAGTGCAGTTTCTTGTTAAGATTCCTATCTTTTAGCAGCATAATCCTAAGGTTGTTTCTAGATGGAGTTTTTACACTGGGAATTTTGTCCTTAAGACACTGCCTTAAAAGGCACTATGGGGGTGGCAAGAGCCTTTGCCAGTAGCCGAAATCCCAGGGGTGACAGATGAAAACCATTTCTGGCAAAGCATTGAGGTCTATCGATCATGTCGTCCCAGGCTGACATATACTGGATCTCCTTAGAATGACACCAGAAACTAAGCCATCCTCAACCTCTTAGTACAAGGTTTCTGCACAAAGCAAAACATAATGGAGTGACAAAGGCCTAAAATCAAGAACCAGTTTTAAATATTGCTCTTATAAACTTAGAAAGTTGCTAGAATATTCAGTTTTGCATTACCATGCATTTTCTGAAGAACGGGAAGTCTGAAAAATTAAATGTCTGCCATTATTTACTGACTTCAATTATCTGTGATTTGCCAACAAACCACAAATGTTATGAAGAGTAGACCAACACATGAGGCAAAAATCTTAACATTCTGCAAACTTCTGGACAACTGAGAGGTATATTTTATATTTGTGTCTTAACATGAGTTCATGAATGCAGATTCTAATACTATTAAAGAAATATTTGATAGTATCTGGATCATTTTTGAGTTACTAAGGACAATATGTCTAATCGTTTTTCTAAGTATATCACTTACTGCATTATAATTGCCATGGTAAAATCCATGAAGGACTACTTATATGTGGCTGGAGTTGATTTTACTCTAAGGTAAAACATGATTAAATCATGATAGAAATCAATTCAGAAAATATTGTCAAGGACCAGAAGAAGAAAGATTACTGATTTTGCACCATGGTATCTAAGCTGTTGCTTAGTTGAATTTTGTACAATTTTTTCTAAACTGTTGTGATTAACGCTTTCAATTAATTTTTGGATATATTTATTTATGATGAAGAGTTTACCCATCCATTGTTTAGGTGGTTAACATCTGTCACAAGGGATGCTTTTATACAGATTTTTTATATCCAGAAGTTTAGTTAGAGTATCCTCATTTTCTGTAAGAGTCATTGATTGTATAAGTAGGTTTGTATAATATTGTATTTAATACCACTAATGCAAAATATTAAGTAATTTTTAGTCCAGAGCACTTTTTCCTTGACTTCTGGCTTTTTAGATTTTTTTTTATAAGTATTTACTTGGATTCAGAAAAATAAATGTCACCACCAGTGCTAATTGGGCAGTGAGGGACTGCCTAGGTACATGAGAGCAATAATCTACAATGCACAGACATAGTAAGGCTTTACAAAGCAACATCTTATTTGAAGCTCATTACCATGTCTCCGACTTCAACTCTGCATTGTCAAATCTAGCTGCTCTTGCACTCCCCCTACCTATCCATGTACACACACATGCACTCACACACTCAGTTGCAAACCTGCCCTTCCAGACACAAATGCTCTCAGACAGCCTCATGCTCACACAGAGATGTAGATAGCTATTTTTGAACAAGAGGCCATTCTCCAACCTGGTAACCCTCAAAAGAAGAAAGAAGAAAAAAAAACTATTCTCTTCAGACTTGAGGAGTAAAAGAGGTACTTTGTCTTTGTAAACTGTAGTAAACTAGAGTTTATGGCACACGTGGAGTATTACAGTACTTCACCTTTGACTGTGGCTGTAATAGCAACATTTATTTCAAAATGCAGATATGCACTGAAGACCAGTCAGGGTGTGCAGATTACACCCTCTGACACTTTGTACCCAGGGAGGCTGCCACATTCTTCCCACCCTAGTTATGCCTCTGTACTCACACACACACACACACACACACACACACACACACACACACACACACACACACACACACACACACACACACACACATCCAGCAAACTGCTTTCAAGCCTCTACAGACAGAAAAACACACATACACATCCAGGTAGCTACATTCTTGTACATACAGACGCACACACACACAAAACACACATGCAGACTCACAAGCACGTGCACACACACACACACACACACACACACACACACACACACACACACACACACACACACACACACACACCACTTTATGGTACCTACCAATATTTGTGTTAACAGTCCCCATACATCCATAACAGAGAATGGGGGAATGTTGTCAAAAGACATTGTATATTTTTTTCTCCTCATGACCAAGATAACATGGTACAGTGATTTCCTAAATTGCTCTTCTGTTCTATTATGGTTTTGGTATGATGTCTTGGACAGTGCACATTACTTATTAGCAATAGCCTCACCCCCAGACAGCCACATCTGTGTGCTGCTTTGCCATTTACACTGCTGTCCACTCTATGGTTTGTGCCTGTGTACGTCTGTTGAAGGAAAGCTGTCTAAGAACTGGTCAGATTTATTCCACTGAAAAAAACTACTAAGTAAAAGCTTCCATACTGTAGCAAGCCTGTCTAAACCCAAAGGACTGAGACACCACCACCACCTATCCTTCAGATCTGCAACAATAAAAAAAAAGTTTTGCTTGGAATTTGTGGTATACACTATGAATTTTTAAAACCAGACTTCAGTTAATTCACAGATATTAATATCCAGTTAGCAGAGAAAAGCTTCTAAGTCATATAATTTAATTGCAAAGATTTCTGGTATTTTGCCTTCATGTCTGATTCTTTATCATGTGTATTTTTTATTTTTTGGGAGGAGGGAGTCAAATCTGAACACACTTTATGGATGGAAAATTTCTTTTACAGTACTCTCACTTTTAGAGAGATGCAAAGCCCCTTAGCTGTAAAGCACTTCAGATCTCATTTCCAGCTCACAGGCACTAGTGAAACATGCAAAGCTTGGAATCGGTTATCTGAAGAAATAAAAAATACAGAACATCTTAAAGGTTTTCAAGAACCTGAAGTGATGAGATTTGGTTTGGACAGTCCCAAGATAAGACATCTAAGAGTCTGGTGAAGTATTTTTGTTTAAGAATATTTCTATATTCCATATCACTTTTAGGGTACACTGTATACACTCCTAATGCATATGCCATCAAACAAGTTATATTCAGGTGCAGTGTAAGATTTAAATATCACATATTACACTTTTTTAAGCTGGAGCACATTAAGTTTAGGTGGAAGCAAGAAAATTATTTTTAAATCAGATTTTATATAATTTATTACCATAATGGTAAAGGCTAACAGGGTGGGTAAACTCCAATTAAATATAATATTTGCACATGTACATGAACTGGAGAATATTGAGATATATTTTTTCTGTTTTTTTTTTTCTTTTTTGTAAAGTTTTATTTAAGGAGGTAAGAAATGTTACAATTTCCCAGGCCCACCACTCTTACAGTGACAAAAACAACAGAAGAAATTCAGAAAAAACAACAGAAATAACTAAAAAAATCACCTATATAAGCCATAGTTCTGAGTGGTAATGCACTTCACATCTCAGGGTCTATATGGGTTTCATGTATGCATCTTGTTTTCCCTTGTGCATTTTATTTGATGCCAAACACAGCATGTTTCCATTCAATAATGCTATCGGCTTACTAAAATTAAATCCGTTGTAAAGTCCCTAACAGACAGGCTCCATTAGTGTCAATATTTTTGTCATTCATAACTGGAAAACTGTGTATTTATGATATTCAATGGACTCCTCCCTGCATATGTAGATTATTGTTTTGACAATTTATTGAAGTGAGACACGATAGTCAGTCTTTCAGTCTTCTCAGGTGCTATAGAAATGAAACTGTCATAGGAATATGTGGCGCAAATATCTGCGATTAAGAAGTGCACCAGGAGTGTGAAGAAGGATGGATGATCTAAAAAAGTCAAGAATGAAAATGACAGGCATATCTTAATGTAGCTGTCAAACAGGTAATAAAATGCTGCAAAGCAAGAATAGATTTCATGAAGATCATACATTACTATAATACGCCTTACACTGAGAAACATTAGTACTAACAAATGCTGTCATCCCTGGAAACTTGGAAATTATATTGAATACTTATCAAAAGCATATAAAGTTGAAGAAGGCTTAGTAAAACACACACAAACACTTTTACTTCCTGAACTGCTGTAGGACAGCTTGTATTTCTCTTCTAATTTGCAACACCAATGACTTTTAATATAAGATGATACAGTTTTAGTACCCCCTTCATTTTAAGAAGCTTGCAGATTGGTTTTTGCTCTGTATCCTGCCAAGCCAGTTAAGTTGCAGTTTATCTAAACAGTTCTTTCAGGAATTATTCCCATTTTAGTGGCTGAACTGTACTGTTAAGTAAATTGGAGCATAATTAATATTACTAGCTCTGATGATGGAATTGTATGAAGTCTCTTGCACTTCTGATATTACCTTATATTCAGATAATAGCTCCTTTAATGGTGCAGTAATCAATAATGCTACCATTTTATAAAATTTTCAAAACTTATTTTTGTAGATACTGTGCTACTTCAATATTCCATTTTTAATATTTTAGTCCCTTAGTCATTAGGTTGTATTGCCTGCAGCTTTGTCATATCAAGATTGAATACTAATGCTAGAAAATATTAAGTGAGACGTGGTGCACCATTTCCTTTTAACAAGTTTTAATTAGAAAGCCATTTTTTAGAAAAATGTTTTTTGTTCCCAAACATTAGAGGATAGCAAGCTCCCCAGCATTTCAGGGTAAATATCCCTGATATTATATTTACTGTGTAACCAATATTTAAGCATTATGAGCATAGACATTAAATATGATATAGAGCTTGTATCTTTTTTTTTTTTGTACTGGAATGTAGCATATGTGCCATAGGAATGTTGACATTTATACCCAATTCTTCATATACCAAATAGAGCTAGACACACAGACCACTTCACAGCAGTGTCCACTGGTCATCATGAACACCATTCCCCGAATTTATGGACTAGACACAGGGCAGATGTTCATTTGTGTGGAGTAAGGTTTTTGCGCCCAAGCACTGATTCTGAAAATCCTAGTCCAGTCATGATATACTCTGAAAGCCCCAAGCAATGTGTTATGTCTGCACTTGTGGTATGTAGCATGGTCTAAAAGTCAATAGTCTGGCATTTTGTCTGCAAATGCATATCTTATACATATCTCTTTTGTACAATCGTAAAACCAGTCTTATGGTCTAATGTTTTTTGTCGTGAGTTATTAATCCTTCATTGAATTTGATTCATTCTCTTGCTTTAAATAAATATAGTAGCCTCACTAAATGATATGCAACATAGTTTCAGTAAAACATGCAGCATGTATACTATAATGATTAATGTGGATGGAAAAGAAGGCCGACACAGGAAAGTTTGTATGTAGGGATGCCACATTTTTAAGTGTCAGTAGTTCAGCAGTTCTTTCTTAATCTACAGGTTTTACAGGACAAACCTTGCTCTTCCATAATCACTGAAGATGCATACTTTTCAGTTTATGGAGGGAAAATAAAAATTCACGGCTGTACAAATTTGTGTATGTCAGTTTTCTCATTTTATATTAAGGGGCCTCTGGTGCAGGGCCACAATATTCAGTAAAATCTATATAAATGTTAGACTTTATTTTTATCACAAAGTACTAGTACAGTTACCAATTTCCATGATTTTTTTTTCACAAAACAAGAGTTCACTATATCAGAGATGTCCTGTGAAAACAGGGGTAAGTTGTAACCCTACCTGTAAGTTCAGATGTTAGCAAGCCATTAAAATATTTCACTTCCTTAGATACTCATTCTCTCATTAGAGACTTACAGATTGGATATCACTAGAAAGAAACACACAAAGTCCCTCATTTTGTAAGCCGTATCGGTCAGGTAATATCTGTTCCTCATTTTTACTGTATAGAACTGGCTGTAGTTAAAGATGTGACAAGATTCTATTTTCAATATTGTTCGCTTTAATTTTTATATTAACAAAACTATTGTAATGATACATTAAAGGAATTAATATTCATCTAATATTGTACTTCATCTACACTTAGGGGATTCAGTATGATTAATCACATGTTGTTTAGTTAACACACAATTAATACAAATTAAAATATCTAAATCCTGGAGAGGTTGTAGTCTCAAAACACTGCTGAGATAAAGCAACACATAAAAACAATTTAGTTCCTTGTATTTCTGATAAATAGGCAAAAGCCCCTACACCCCATTCTCTAAATATATCTCCCCTTCTCCCATCCTTTGAAGCTACAATGAAGTCAACGTGTAACACAGGCACAGCAGTCCTGATTTAGTGAAATGTAAACTAGAGGACAGGTACTTCCTTCCTGATTTGATGTTACAAGAGTTTTTTCAGGCTGTAGTTATGCACAGGTTTCTGATATAAAACTTATAATATGATATATTTACACAAGATGATTCACTTCCTTACCAACAAATATCATTTGCAGTTTACTTTTCTGTATTTTCGCCATACCTGCTTTTCTTATCATGTCATTTATCCTCCAAAAGCAATCAGTTAATAAATACATGTTTAAACAGAATTCTTTTTGAATCAAATTGTTTTACCACTAAACACACTGAAATGAAATCTGTGTTACTCTTCAGTAGCAAGACACTTTGCTGTTGATGTCAAGTGCCTTTAGTGTGCACATTGTTCTGTAAATTACTATGTTTTAGAACTTGGTTTGATGGGCAATTGATACAAAAATACATATTAATGATATGTCAGAAGATAGATATAAAGGATTACTGTCCACTTATATTTCATCTTTTACATTTATTGAAATGGAAACACCTAAAACATAATCTGTTCTTTCCTGCTTCTCATTATAACAGCATTATCTATGTCAGTGTTACAAACATTTTTTGGTAAATTAAGTAACAGAGCAAAATGGACTGCAAGGTTCCTCTGGAAGGCAAAGTAAGTGTATTTTATAATATGTTTGGATGAGAAGATTAAATGAGAGAACAAATTGACATTCATAAAGATTCAGAATTTCAATACAAGCTTGAAACTGTCCTCAGTGTACCGTGGATCTGCTTAGAGAGAGTAAAAATGTACTGTATACATTACTGGCCAAAGATCAGGAAAGAATGTTGAGTTAATTCATCATGTATATCCATATGGTAGGAAAATAACTGATGAATGCATATGTGTCTCATATCATATAGAATTCTTGCATTCATTGTCAGAGAGGACTTAAATTGTACATAAACATTATGCATGAACAAAAAATAATATACATGGAATAGCATTCATAGTCAGTTGTCCTTGTATACACAGCATATACTTGTACAAGTTGTAGGTACAAGAATGCAAGGCACAATTCACTGAGATATGCTGTGTATATGTGCAATCCTCAAAAAGTCCCAGAGACATAAGTATATAATGGTATTTAAATGTGAACTTGTATGGCACGCAAATTGAAACTGAGGGAATGTATGACATTTCTATTCATGCAGTTACCAAGTATGTATAGCCCTAACTATACTTGAGACAAGGACTTTTCAGGGACAGACTGGGTACACATTGGGTATATCTTAGACTTCTGTCTCAAGGATACAGCAGCAGTTCTACAATGTTATCCTAGTCAATGCTAAGTATATCTATTTTCCAGTGTCATTACAGGACTAAGCCACTTCTATGTGCTCTTCTTCCAATTTAGCATGTTTCCCAGAGGTGCTTGGTGTGATAACTTACACCCATGTGGCTATCAGGGCCCTACCTGGCCATGGGGGAAGTGGTACCCTAACAGAAAGGTTACCATTCCATCAGTTGCTACTTAGTACGAGATGCACATGGCTGTATCACCAGTATACTGGCCTAGCATCATGGCAGTGCCCATGATTCTGATGTATGGCGCACATGTTCACTGCACCACCACATCCTGCATGGTCAGATACAGCAGGGACACCCTCTTGGTAACTGGACAGTAAATCTGTCGGTGGCCCACAGCTATTCTTCTATATTCAGAATAAGGTTTAATGACTAACCACACCATCTTCATATGCCCACTCTCTATCGTTTGTTTTCCAGTTGAAACAGGCACTTGAACTATGGCTAATGACACCATCATTAATTCACAGGGAGCTGCAGAATAGTGTTACAACACCACTCTGTCCAGGACATGAATAGCTTCTGAATGAGTGCTCAGTCTGCCTAAAGCCTGTTTCCACTGCTTGCATAAGTCTTGAAGAGGCCCTTCATAATGACTCTGCTACTGAGTGCAGAATGTTTACTGCTTCATGTATTCTACATAATACAATTCTGCATCCATCTGGTGTGCCACTACCACAGTCAGTGACAGATAAAATGCCTAGCAATCATGCAGCTCGCTCTATTGCATCTTGTACAATTGACAATAGCTATGGTGACCAATCTGCAGCAATAACACTGAACCCCCTTAGACAGGCTTGCACATGGTATGTGGTAGTACAGGTGAAACAATGGCATCTAGTCTACAGCTGTGGGCCATGACAATCACTACATAACAGTGAAAAGTGACAAAAGTAATACTTGGTCCATGTATGTGGTCTATGCTGTGTACTTCACGGTTGACTCACACTGTGCAACAGACATTCATCTACACATTATGCGCAAGTGAATGGCTGAGATGGTTATAGCTGTCATCATTTACACACTGGAAAGGGATTTTTGAAAAATGAAAACCAAGAAATACTGTAGGCAACCGAGAGCACATGACACAACCAATAACTAAAAGAGGTGATTGATTTTTGGAAAAGGGAGTCAGATGGAAATCAGGACATGACATGTCAAAGTAACATTTAATGCATTTACAGGCTTAATAAGTACTGCAATGATTTTTCCTAATGAAACTGTTTTTGCTGTAATTCTGAAGAGAATTTTGTTGTTTCAAACCAGGATTTTGAGTATAAGCTATGAGTTTTTTTATTCTGTCTATACTGGCAGAAAATTTTTTTCACAATCTCTCCAGGTATTTCCAACTTTTTATTCATCATAATTTTCTGTGTTACATTTCATTCAGCAGTGAAAGTTGTCTTAAAATCTGTTCCAACCACTGTGTTGGGTCGGGGGGGGGGGGGGGGTTGGACACAGAATCTATAATATTGTGAGTGCTGGTAACATCTCTGTTGTATCGTACACAATGTCCACTAATAAAAAGATTGGGGACAGCCCTAGAGATTGGGAATAAGTGCTGCTTTGAGAGCTTGATTCTGAGTGCTTATGATGGCAAGATCTACTAGTTGCCACAGAGGTACTTGACAAAGATCAGCCAGTGTCATGAGACCTTGATCTTCACTGAGAGGTTCTTTCAACTGATGTGAAAGTCCTATGATATCCAGCTGGCTGACTAATCCAGGGGCACACATCCATGGATGCCCTGCACAGCCACCATGCATGAGGACCTTACCTGTGTTAGGTACGTGCATCTGGTAATTCCTCACAAATGTGTGGATAGAGGCTGATACAGATGCTGTATGAGCAACAATGCTCTTCATAGGGATCATCATGGAATTGTCTCTGTCTTACATCCTTCCTGTATCTTGGTGTATTTCCTCATATATTTATTCATCACTCTAACCATCTCTACCTAACTCTCAGTGGCAGTAGCCTTTTGAACAATGTTTTGATGTATTTGTTGTTATCTGGTCAATGTCTCATGCATCTCTGAATCCATTTATGACTGATATCTTCATCTGGCACTCCTGTAGATAGGCTACACTGTGAGTATTTGAATTTTTGGCATTATGTCTTCTTCCAGGGGTTCTACATGTACATCTGAAAGAGGTGTTGAGCTTTAAGGGGATTCCACCAATTTATGTAACAGCAATTGCCCAAGATGCACTGCCTTTGAGTCTTCCTCACCATTTCTGTAGATAACCTTTTAGGGGAAGGAGACCTGCCAGCCACTGTCATCAGTCTGTGTCATAAGACTAATGGTAACGTTGCTAACAGCCATCTGGCTGTTACCATCAGCCTGCTGCATTTCACAACAACCTATCACTTTTTCTCAATAGTAAAAATCAGTTAACTGAGAGCATGCAAGTTATTTTTCACATCTGTAAGGGAAATAAACATTGGACAAGGACAGATAGTATCTGTGCAAAAGGGAACACAAGGTCTGGCAGGCTCTAGCATGGGCTTCCACTATGATTACACTTTAACATTGGAATAGGTGAAACCTATGGGTATAGCTATCTATTTGCAACAAACTTTCTTTTTTCGGAAAGTGTATCAAAATTTGTGTTTCACTGTGAGTTAAAAGGGTTTGGTGGGTTTGAAAATGCATTTATTTATTTATTATTATTTTTTGTTTGCTTGTTTCTTGGGTGTTTTTATTGAAGTGAAAAGTATGGAAAATGTGACGTGAGTTCAAACAAAGATGAGGAGCAGCAATTGCATACCTCATTTGCCTAGTAAGAATGAATGTGTGGATGTAAGTTGAAGCCGGGAACATATATTCAAAAGATCAGTAATGCAAAATATGTGGTATTGTAAAAGTAATAGATTTTTATTAGAATGACTGGTGTATCAATTTTATTGTGAAATATAACTGGCATTTCGGAGAGAGAGGAAAAAAAACAAAGAGTATCAAATTATATTAAGAATTGTAAGGTGCAAAGAGAAATGTTAGAAAACAAATGTCTGGATTGAGGTGAGCATGTCAATTTAGCAAAGAAAGGATTTCAGAATGGATTATGAAAGAGGCTCCAATAGTGGTAAACGAGGATAAGAAAGGCCATAATGGTGCATTTGTGGTAATAAGAGGTTATTGGCAGGGACAGTTGATTACATATGTATTTATATTCCACCTAAAACTAATATTAATGGTGCTTAAGAGAATTTGGGGAAAATAATTACTTTTAAGTAGGGAATGTTATTTATGAGTGGGGAATGAAATCTGATTTGAAAAAGTGAGGCTGTATCAGTGAGACCTAGCAGGGAACATGTAACAAAAGCTAGTAGATTTTTTTTTTCAAAAACATTTTTGTTTTGTTTTCATTATAAACATACACAAATGTACATATAACAAATACAATAAAACAATAACAAAAGTATTTACAATATTTATATTCATCCATGATAAACAATCATTTTATCCATGAGAAGTTAGTATTTATTCAAAAGGTTTTCCAATTTTTGCCATGCTATTTTTTATGAGTAATGCTATGAGTTCTATAACAAATGGTTTGCAGTTCTTTTTTACAAACAACTTTTACTAAATTAATAAAATCTTTAAACATCAAATCTTGTTTACTTTTCTAGTTCAAAGTAATAACTTTTTTGGCAATTGCAAGAATTGACCAGAGTAACTGAATCTGAGATTTAGGTATTACATTAGGTATAGGAACACTGAATAGGATTATTGAGTTAGAAATATGACAGTTATCAGACCATAAAGCATTTACAAAACATCTGAAGTTTTTCCAGTTTTGAACAACATTTCTGCATTCAATGAACATGTGAACCCAGTTGGCCTCAAATAATTCATCACATTGCCAACATTTACTTTCACTGTTCTTGAGTATAAGATTTATTTTATGTGGAGTATAGAAACTCCTATTCATAAATTTCCATGTATACAATCTCCACTATAATGAAGAAGAGGTACCATATGTAGAATTCAATAACATTTTTTTGGATTCATCAGATATTTGTTCTCCATTAATCTTTACATAGTAATTCCAAAAATCTGAGTCAAACTTTAGAGTGTCTTCTCTTAGTATCTTATAGATATGTGAGGTACTTAATTTTTGATTATCTGTCTTTTCAAGACACCTAATAAAAAGTTGAATCAAACTAGGTATAGATTCAATCTCTATGTTGATTGATATATGTAGCAAAAGGTTCCATTGAAAGAGCAAACAATAATGGTGACAAAGGACAACCTTGTCTAGTTCCCTTGAGGATTTCTATTGGTGAAGACAGACATGATCCGATTTTCACATATGCTTGTACCCCACTATAAATTTTCATTAATAAGTTGACAAAATCTGAGGAGAATTCAAAACCAATCAGAATTCTTTGTAGATAAGACAGGCTAATAGAATCAAAAACCTTTTCTATGTCTAGGCTGATAATAGTTAGTTGTTTTTTTTTTGTATTTGCATGCTATGTCTATTAATGATAGTAATTTAATAATGTTATCTTGTACTTTTCTATGAAGAATGAACCCTGTCTGATCATTATGTATTAGATTAGGTAATATTTTCTTTATCCTATTAGCTAATATTGTCATGAAAATTTTATAATCAGTGTTTAGTAACGAAATTGGCTTATATGAATCACAAGATTTGGGAGATAATTTAGTATTTCCACAATGGGGGTGTTATACATTTTTGCTTAACCATAGTAAAGGCACTCATTATTTTCTTTATTATATACTCAGGAAAAATCTTATATACTTCAGGAATTATTCCATCCAGTCCTGGAGCTTTATTATCTTTTACATTTTTTATTTGCTCTTTCACTTCTGTTAGTGTTATTTGTTTATTTAATATGTTATTTTGTTGCATTGACACCTTAGTAGTTATATTTTCTTGAATAAAAGTATTTATTACATTATCTGTCTCGAAAAGTGGTGTGTTATTATTTATATCTTTGCAGTAGTTTTTGAACACTTCTAATATGCCCATTACGTTAGATTTACTCTTAACTGAACCATCACTTTTATATTTAATCTCATTAACAAGATTTTGATTTTTTTTTTTTTTGGATCTTACTGCTGTTTTATGTAGATATTTGGGATTTACAGCATAAGATTGTAATTTCAATTTTTTCAGGTTTATGGCTACCTTATGATTCAGAACTTCTAAGTATTTTTGATTTAACTTAGTAATTTTGTTATGTGCTACTTTGTTGTTTGGTTCTGCATCCATTTTTATCTTGTTTGTTTTTTTGTAAGTCTAAAAGTTCTTTGTCCCACTCTCTCCTTTTTTTAAGGTAAAACAATTTTATTCTACCATATATATAAACTTTAAAGGTGTCCCATAGTACAGTATCAGTCACTTCACCATTATCATTTGTTTCCATAAACATGTCTATTTCTTTCATTATCCATTTCCTAAACTCATTTAACTTAGCTATGTAAGCAGGAATTCTCTGTAGAAATCTTAAATCATCTGTATGTGTAGTTAATGTAAAGTTTATAGCATTATGGTCCAAACATGGACAAGTCATTATAGATACAGCACTTATTTTAGAGTATATATTATTTGATACAAAGACCTTATCAATATTTGTTTGTGTACCAAACCGATATGAATAGTGAGTATAGAATAAGGAATAATGTTCTCTTAGATCGTGTATATCTTTAAGGTTCATCTCATTTGTAAAGTCATTTAACTTCTTGGCTTGAGATATTAGTTTTATTTTACCATTTTTAGAAGTATCATTGCCTGATAATAGGCAGTTAACATCACCTGTTGCTATAATTTCCCCTTTTGCATTTAAAGTAATCAGGTCCAGATATTTGTCAACATATTTAGTACTCAGTCCTGGTATCCAGTATGTATTAATCAAAGCATAATACTGCCTATTGGTTTCCAAAATAACCATGTTTAGTATCCCATCTTTATCTGAAATTGTATCTATAATTCTTGGCATAGTATAAGTATTTTTCCATAGAATAAAAGTGCCCCTTCTCTTAGTCTTAAAACATAAATCAGCCAGAATGGTATAGCCATTGAATGAGTATTTTTGTAGATCTTTTTAATAGATGGTTTCCTGTAAAAAGATGATCTGGGCTTTATGCATTTTGATATATTTAAGCAAACCAGCTGTTTTGACATTATTGCTCAAACCATTCATACTCAATGATAAACATTTATAAGCCATTGGCTATAATGTGTATGTTATTACTAACTGAAAGACCTTTCTTCTGTGTTGACTTGAAATCTACTGAAAACTTACTTATCATGAATGCATAACTGTTAGAAAAATATGTATTTGAACATGTATAAAGTGCTAGTTTTAAAGCAAATAGTATATAATGCATTTTATTCTATTTACAATATGGCAATAAGAATGATTTTACATGTAATTGCTTGAAGCTTTGGAGCTGCAGTGTGTTTGAACTCTGACCCTGGCAGTAGCCAGCTCAGCAAGCTTATGTTTTTCACTAATGATTATCTGCTGGGTCAGGAAATTAAATGTATAAAGCATTGAAAATTCTTCTTCCTTCCTCTGAGATAATTGGCCTTGTAAATATTATCAAAGATAAGGCACAGCTGCTAAAGTACAGTTGCAAGAAGAACAAAGAAGTATATTACAAGACTGAACCGACTATTGTATTCGAGCAAGCCTGAAACCTTGAAGGAGTAACATTTACAGAAAGACATTATAATGAACCAGGTGCTTTGCAAGGCTGTATTATTCCCATGGAAAACTTTTAAAATGTATAACATCAGCTTTTCTTATGAATAGAATATTGTAGACCATAGTGATGTAGGTGCCCTGTGACTAACCACGTCAGTAAGGTTGGCACAGCTTGAATGTAAGACTATATAAAATTGTGTATTTCCTGCATCATGTCAGACAAAACTCTGTACTTGTATGGTTTTTTGCCTCCTGGTGTACACTAGTAAACTTTTGCATCTGAGCCTCCTGTGTTGTTATCATTTGTTTTATTTAACAGTTTATCCTTCGGACCGGAATTCCCTTGGTAAGCTGCAGATCAGAGTGTATCGGTGGTCGAATACTGCGCAGGAGAAGTTACCGAAACGGTTCTTCTTGAAACACAAAGACCTCCGACTGAATTGTCGTCTTGAGAGGCTGGCCACTTTCTGATCTGCGGCCGAAGAGCGGTCTCGAACTGGTCGACCCAGGAGGCTCAGGTAGGAAGATATTTGCCTTTTTTCTGTTTTAGATCAGGGACTAGGTTACAGTAAATGTCATTGTCAGAGATTTGTTATACAGATCAGGGACAAAAGGAAATTACTGTATATTTTGTCAGAGATCAAGGAAACAGAATAAGGTAGGCAGTTATTCTAGATAAACTGTGTAAGAAACTGAAATACCACGTGGTGAAAAGGGTTACGTAACATTTTCTTTTAGAATGGGAAATCAGTGCACTAAAAAATCACGAGATCCGCCCCTAACTGATGACGCAAAATATATGCAATTACAACGGACTGATAATGTAAGGTATTATACAAAATGGGTTAATAAATATGGATTTGACGGTAAATTAAACAAGATTTCATTAGTTAAACTTTTAAAACAGCTTAAATCTGACGCAGAAGGTCAGGCAAAAAAACAACAGCGATTAGGCATTCCTCAGGCACACAGGTGGATTGAGGAAGTAAACCGAAGGGAACAGAAAACTAAAAATGCAAAAACATTATTTTTAGACAAAGAGGATAATAATACAGTAATAGCGACGGCCCCTCCCCCTCCAATGCCTTTTTCAGGATATGAAGCAGGAGGACAAGCTGGTCCACCTCCATGTTATCCTGAAGTTACAAAAACACTAAAAGCATTTGTTAGAGATCCTATTGAAACTAGGTCCCGGACACGTAAAACACTTGGGGACACAGACTTATATCAAATAAGGAGAAACACACTAGAAGAGAGTGAGGAAGAAATCTGTCCACTAATCGAGGTACCAAATCCTCAGGCAGGACAGGAAGGGCAGGACCCAACTCTTCTAGTATATAGACCATGGACACCGGAAGATATTCGGAAAGCTACAGAGGGAATCCCTCATCCAAAAATCAATTACACAAAGTTTTTACAAGATTTGCAAGGTATGAGATTAAGTTACCACTTGAATGGGGAAGAAGTAGAAAAGGCAGTTATACAGATTGTGGGTCCAGACTGGCACATGATTTGTGGCACCTGGAATCCTCGAAATGTAGAGCTTAAACCACTCCCACATAGTGATGCAGAATTAGACAACAGAGTGAAAGGTCTTACAGACCGAATTTCTGAAAAATGGAAACCTAGAGCAGATTGGACTTGCATTAACCAATGCATACAACAAGAGAATGAAACTGTAGATGGGTACTATGGTAGATTATTGGAATGCTTCAATAACCATAGTGGTATGGCTATTCCTGAAAATCAGACACATGATACCTCGTATGAACAGCAACTGAAAAATGCGTTTTTGAAAGGTTGCATTGCACCTATCAGTAGCTTTATTACAAAGCATATGATAGATCACCGAACAAGTAGGCTACAAGCCTTACTTGAATATGCCAGACATGCTGAAAGACACTTTAATAGTAAAAAGAAAAAGAAGACACAGGTCTTCACAGCTGAAGACAGAGCAGAGGTCTTTGTAGTACAGTCAGGTAAAAAGGGTAAGAAAAATACCCAGGGAAATAGACAATCTGACAAAAGGTCAGAAGATTTTGAAGAGAGAAAAAAGAAAGGTGAGTGCTTTAAGTGCGGTAAGAAAGGACATTTAGCAAGGGATTGCAGGCTAAATAAAAAGGCGACTACAGAAAATAAAGGTGATGAGGACTGACTATATGATAGTGATGAAAATCAGAAATCATCAGAGAAGGAAAACAAACAAAGGGCAAATGTAAATGTAGTTGAAGGAACAGAGGAAGTGCAAGCAGATGTAGAGGATGAAGAAAGTGAAATTTTAGATTTGGCATTACTGAGCTTGGAGCTCTATTTGGCAGACACAAAACCGGAAGTTACACTTCTGGTGGTAGGAAGGGAAGTGAAATTCTTGTGTGACTCGGGAGCGTCACAAACTTTGATACATCCTTCAAAGTTACCAGAAAATTCTGAATCACCTGACTATATATTAGTGAAAGCAGCAAATGGACAGCTATATAGGGAGCCACTCTCCCATGATATAACAATAACTGACCCTGTTTCAGGCATGACTCAGAAAAGTAAAATTGTAGTTTCTGTAAAATGTCCAGTAAACTTACTGGGAAGAGATCTTATGCAGATATTTGGCATAGCGGTAGTTCCCACTATGCAGGGTATGGAAGCACAAAGACAAATGGATACTTTTGTGGTGCGACCGGAGGGTGAAACATTTTACTGGTACAGCCAGGACCTAGTTACGACTGGTCCAGGGGCAGTAACCGAAGAACTGATGAATGTAGCCATCAGTAAGGCCCCCTCCCTTGACACTGACCAACAGCATTTGTTACATTGTACTCTATACTACTGTAGCATGCCAGGACCTGATAAAGAATATGAGCAAGAGTTGTTCAAAAACCCTGCTAACAGATTAGTATTACGAACCTTGTATTGGGATACTGAGGGAAACAGTGTGGTAAGCTGTTCACTACCTCAGGAATTCATGACACTGTACAAATCTAATAGACTACCACATGTCAGCCTGACAAAGAATAAGGATGTGAGATGGGCAGACTTAGGAGAAAAAGTAACAAGATGGGAAAAACAAACTGATTTAGAATTATCAGAACAGGGAATACAAAAACAGAAATTGAATTGGCTAACACAGACACATCCAGCTGTACACTTACAAACTAGTGAAGACAGCTGATTAGCATTCTTATTAGAAGAAGAAGAAAAAGCCTTGTGTGACATACCAGATATTCTTTGGTCAACAGGTAAATCAGATGTAGGACTTATTCAAACAGCAGGACCAGTAACTATTACACCAAAATCAGCATTTAGACCACAAAAAAGACAATACCCCTTGAGGAAAGATGCAGAGCAAGGAATTAAGCCTATAATAGCAGCATTACTCAAGGAAGGAGTACTGGTAGAATCTCTTGATTCACCATGTAACACCCCTCTATTTCCTGTTAAAAAAGCAAATGGGGAATGGCGGATGGTACAGGATTTACAAGCTGTAAACAATGCAATAATACCCAGAGCACCTACGGTGCCAGACCCACACACCTTGTTGAATGATTTGAAACCACAACAAAAATATTTTACTGTGGCAGATATAAGCAATGCTTTCTTTTCAATACCTACACATCCAGATAGCCAGTATTGGTTTGCATTTACATTTCAGGGTAAAAGATATACCTATACTCGGCTACCGCAGGGATATTGTGAAAGTCCAACGATATTTGCACAAGAAATGGCAAGCAACCTGGCAGGGTTTACTCCACCAGGAGGTAGTCAGATTCTACTTTATGTAGATGACATCTTGCTAGCAGCCCCTACCCAGCATCAATGCAGGGAGGATACGATAGCATTATTGAAATTTTTAGCAGCACAAGGACACAAAGTAAACAAAAGTAAATTACAACTTTGGAGAAAACAGGTTAGATACCTGGGATATGTAATATCCAATGAAGGTAGAATATTAGACGAAGACAGAAAAACAGTGATTTTACAGGCACCCAAACCAGCAACCAAGAAGGAAATGATGTCCTTCTTGGGAACGACTAATTTTTGTCGAAGCTGGATATCAAACTATGCTTTAGAATCTGCTCCACTGGCTGATTTAATATATAAAACACCAATGGCAGCACAAGATGTATTACAATGGACACCTGAAGCAGAAACAGCTTTCTGCAGACTAAAACAATTGATAGCTTCATCATTAGTTTTAGGACTTCCAAATTACCACAAAAGATTTTTTCAGACCGTAGATTGTAAACAGGGATATATGACGTCAGTTTTGACGCAACAGCATGGGGATAAGCAACGCCCCATAGCTTACTATTCATCACAGTTAGATCCAGTGGCACGATCATTGCCTCACTGTGTGCAAGCAGTAGTCGCAGCTGCAATGGCAGTACAGGCTTCGGCCTCAGTGGTGTTGTTCCACCCTCTCACATTGAGAGTGCCTCATGCAGTCGCGATAATTTTACTGCAAGAGAAAATAGCATATCTATCTCCTGCTAGACATCTTTCATGTATGACCATACTGCTGAGCCAACCTCATATGGTAATTGAACGTTGTACAACATTAAATCCATCAACGTTACTTCCAACTCCTGTGGATGGCACACCACACAGTTGCCTGCAGGAAATTGAGCAAATAACTTTGCCCAGACAAGACCTTACTGATATGCCGTTGGATGATGCCGAGGTGACATTTTATGTGGACGGTTCATGCAGAAAGGGTCCTACAGGGAAAAATCTAGTAGGGTATGCAGTAGTCACAGATACAGAGATTTTAGAAGCCCAACCCCTACAGCATAACCTGTCTGCTCAAGCAGCAGAATTGATAGCCTTAACACGGGCTTGTACTCTAGCAAAAGATAAATGTGTGAACATATATACTAACAGTCAGTATGCTTTCTCTACAGTGCATGTTTTTGCACAACAATGGAAAAATAGGGGAATGATAACATCTACTGGCAAACCGATTAATCATGCGCAACTTATTTTGAACTTGTTAGATTCCATTCAGTTACCTACTAAAGTAGCTATTTGTAAATGTTTAGCTCATACAAAACAACAGGATGCAATTTCAAAAGGAATGCAAAGCTGATGCAGCTGCAAAGCAAGCAGCCTCAGACTCAGAAACTTTACTTTTAACCGAGGAATTACAACCCTCTGAGATTTTGGATTTAGAAATGTTAAAAACGATGCAGACATTAACTACAAAAGCTGAGAAACAGAAATGGGAGAAACGAGGTGCAATCCTCGAAAATGGACTGTATATCTCCAAAGAGAAAAAACAATATTGCCGTCTAATTTATTTAGATATGCAGCTTTGTTGAGCCATGGGCAGTGCCATGTCTCAACAGGGGGGATGGTACAGTTAGTAAATCGAATATTCCAAACATATGGATTCACAAACTTTACACAAAAATTTTGTGCAGCATGCCATGTCTGTAATAAACATCATGCACAAGGAGCATTCAAACCCAAGCAAGGGAGTTTTCCTATACCACCATATCCGTTCCATACTATCTGTATGGATTTCATAGAACTGAACAAATGTGAAGGGAAAAATACTGTTTAGTAATTATAGACATGTTTTCCAAATGGGTAGAAGCTTTTCCAACTAAAAATCTGGATGCAGCAACAGTGGCAAAGGCCCTAATAAAAGAAATAATTCCTAGATTTGGCATACCGGAAAGAATCTATAGCGACAATGGGACACATTTTGTGAATCAGACAATTCACCAACTTGGGAGATTCTTTGGCATCTCCTTGAAGAATCATTGTGCTTACCACCCACAGTCTGCAGGACTGGTGGAAAGATACAATGGAATTTTAAAAAGCAAGTTGAGAAAATTAATAGATGATACACAGAAGAATTGGATTTGCTGTCTGCCTTTGGCACTGCTGAGCATGAGAACAGTTCCAAATGTAAAGGGTTTGACCCCCTTTAAAGTGATATTTGGAAGAGCATATTATGTGCCACAGTGGAAAGCTCTCATGCCTGCGGAACTAGAGGCTGACAGCTCATTAGCTAATTATATGAGGAAACTGTTAACAAATAAAACTGTTTTGCAGTTGAACTCTTTTTCAGATAAAAGACAGACCAGACCGTTGGAAGCAGTGCTGACCCCAGGGTCCTGGGTGTGGTTGAAGGTCACGAAGAGGAAGAATTGGGCAAGTCCAAAGTGGGAAGGACCGTACCAGGAACTGTTGGCAACGCTTGCTGCAGTCAAAGTTGCTGAGAGGTCGTCCTGGGTCCACCTGACGCACTGTAAAGAATTTTCAGCTTGATAAACATTTTGTGACTGACACACAACAAAGGCAGGATGGCCAAGAGCGAGATGAGTAAAAATACAGATAAACCCCCGAAGATATTGTTTAATCATCTTGCTAACTATGCATTTATTGACTATGATTGTGATGACTTTCCTTTTGTTGTGGTTCTTCCTACATATAACCACACAAGTGAAAGTGGAGAAACGTGATGAACTGTCTATAGACTGGCATCCAAACTTTAACACATACCTAGCTATGAAGCGTGTATATGTAGAGACTATGAACATTTCAAATTGCTGGGTTTGTACTGCCATACCAACAGCATATGGAGGACTGTTGATGTCTGTCCCCTTGGGGATAAATGAGACCTGGGAAAATTTACTTTTTGATACAGGTTCTGTAAGATCACAGGACAAAATTGCATTGTATTTGCCTATTACACAGAGGGGAATTGTATGTTTTTATAAGAATGATACACTCCAAGTGGGTTGGAGTAACTGTAACATAACTATATCTTATAAATGCTATATTAAAACTAAAGATAAAAGCACTATTTGTAATGCAAATTATGATTCATATTTGAGCTTAATGAAAACAACATTAAGTGAAGTGCAGAGAAATCCTGTCTTGCATAAACAATTGTCTGTTATAGACAAGAAAATGTTTCATTCAGAATTAACCCGCATCAGTACCAAAGTAGAAAACTGTTATTTTGTTTGTGGGAAAAAAGCATACAAATGGCTACCTGAGAATTGGTCCGCAGTTGTTTTTGGGTTATCTGGTTCCAGCTATAAGGCATACTGCAGAATTACCTCTAGGTAAGATACGAAATGTAAGAGATGTAGCCCGAAAACCTGAAGATCCAATCGGAAAACCTGTAAATCCAATGGGAAAAATTGAAGCTGGTTGGAAGAACCATCATTCCGTGAAAGATAAAGAAAAGTTGACTCATATGGACTTGAGTGACAGTGTTATATCCTGGGCTGGAATATTTCCAGCATATGGAGCAGTCAAATCGATCTGGGAGTTGAGAAAACTGTCGAAGCTTCTCGAAGTAATGAGTAACGCAACTTTTTCTGCTCTCGAACTAGTGAATGACGAACTGAATGCAATGAGAACTGTTGTGCTACAAAATCGAATGGCTCTTGACTTCACCCTAGCGGCGAGAGGTGGTACTTGCGCGCTTATCAAAGAAGAATGCTGTGCGTTTATACCAGACAATCGACATGAGATTAATGATCACCTAGAGGTAATACAGCAGGTATCGGCCATGACTGAACCAGGCCCAAACCCACTGACGAACTTTTTCCAGAGTCTGTTTGGTGGGTGGGGTTCTATCCTAATGAATATTTTGATTGCTATTTGTGTTGGTCTGCTCCTATTAGGAGCATGTGTCTGTTGTGGGATCCCCTGTATGAAAAGATTAGTCAAAGATTTTGTTGATATATTTGTAACTGAAACTTTGTACCAAGACATTGAATTGGAACTATTGATTCCAGACGAAACTTTTTCCGAAATATAAACTAAATGACTTGTCTAGTTGAAAGTCCTTAAAGGAGAAGGCTAGGGGACGATATAACATTGTTTATGTTTCTGAATAGAATAAAAAGTATTAAAAGGGAGGAAAATGTTAGAAAAATATGTATTTGAACATGTATAAAGTGCTAGTTTTAAAGCAAATAGTATATAATGCATTTTATTCTATTTACAATATGGCAATAAGAATGATTTTACATGTAATTGCTTGAAGCTTTTTGAGCTGCAGTGTGTTTGAACTCTGACCCTGGCAGTAGCCAGCTCAGCAAGCTTATGTTTTTCACTAATGATTATCTGCTGGGTCAGGAAATTAAATGTATAAAGCATTGAAAATTCTTCTTCCTTCCTCTGAGATAATTGGCCTTGTAAATATTATCAAAGATAAGGCACAGCTGCTAAAGTAAAGTTGCAAGAAGAACAAAGAAGTATATTACAAGACTGAACCGACTATTGTATTTGAGCAAGCCTGAAACCTTGAAGGAGTAACATTTACAGAAAGACATTATAACGAACCAGGTGCTTTGCAAGGCTGTATTATTCCCATGGGAAAACTTTTAAAATGTATAACATCAGCTTTTTCTTATGAATAGAATATTGTAGATCATAGTGATGTAGGTGCCCTGTGACTAACCACATCAGTAAGGTGGGCACAGCTTGAATGTAAGACTATATAAAAGTGTGTATTTCCTGCATCATGTCAGACAAAACTCTGTACTTGTATGTTTTTTTGCCTCCTGGTGTACACTAGTAAACTTTTGCATCTGAGCCTCCTGTGTTGTTATCATTTGTTTTTATTTAACAATAACATGCATTAAGCATTACTTTCAAAAACCCAAAACTATTTACAAACACATACATGAAACATAAAGTTTCTGGTTTAGTTAAAAACATAACTAAACCATCCATCCACCACCTCTCCAATACCAAACAACACAAATTATCAATTTCTGCTTAGAATATAGTATAAAAACAAAAAAGAAAAGCATTGTGAAAGCAACTAAAGAAATCTGAATCCAAGAAATATACATTAGAATGAGTGTCCAATATATCTGAAGCTATATGAATATGTCACATATGATAATAGCACCTGTAATACATAGATATGCCAGAAGTACAGATCAGATCAAAGTATGTATAAACATTAGAAGATGAAGGTTAAGAAAATTGTCATTATTTCTATGACTTTTCAAGAAACATCAGATAATTTAACCATTTTGAAAGTCATCTAACATTTTTCATGTAAGGATCTGTTGAAGATATATATATATATATATATATATATATATATATAATATGAAAAAAGTATAGAGTGCACCACGACCAGTAGAAGTCTCCAAAATGTTCAATGATGAAACTAAAAAAAAGTACGGACTCATAAAGATAACTCCACTTTATTGGAAGCAAAAACTGCAGGAACAGGTGTGAGCGCTTTCGCGTTGACTTGCAACGCTTCATCAGACATAAAAAAGTACTGCTAACTCCATCTTTAAATATATAAAATCACATGACTTCACATGAATTCACATAAATTTAAAAGGGCAATGAAAAATCACAATAATGAAAATGACATAAAATTGATAATAGTAACATGCCTTTAGAAATAATATTAAAACAACACAATAACAACATTGCATTATGTAAAAACTCCATATTAATGTTTAAGTGACCTAGCTACTAATGAAGGCTTAAGACTAAGCCTATCATTAAGCCCAAACCTGTGTGCCTGGAGTTTCAAGATCCATTTGTTTTCCCTTTCCTCTACCTTGTTCTGTAAATTACCTAGCCTTGCATCTATGTGAACTAGTTCTAAGACCAGGAATTTAAAACCATGGGTACTGCCAAGCTCGGTGGTATGTTTGGCCAGGGCGTTGAGTGTATTGTGCTTATTAATGGCGTATGTATGCTCCCTTATACGCTCACGTAAAGATCTTGTAGTCATTCCTACATAGAACTTGCGACAAAGTTGACACTCAGCCAAATAGACTAAATTGGTAGATCTACAAGTGGCATGATGTTTAAAAGCATATGTTCTCTGCGTAATGGGATGTGTATATGTATGGGTGTGAGAACCAGAAATGTATCTACATTGGTTGCAGGAATGGCAAGCGAAGGTTCCCTTCTTATGGGTAGTGTCTGACTGAGAACTATGGGGTCTGTCGTAGCATAAGAGACGGTTGAGGGACAGCATATTTCTATAGGCTATTCTAGGTCGAGTCTCAATGAGGGATCTGATGTTATCATCTATCAGTAAAAGATGCCAGTGTTGATTGATGATTCGTTGTATATGATGGTTTCTGTTAGTGTATGGTAAAATGATTCTATTACAAGTAGTTGTGACAGAAGGTTGACGATTAGTAGGACGGACAGGCCTTGTAATAAGTGGGGCACCCTCATTGGATCTTTTAGCATCACCTTCAAGGATAGCCTGATTGACTGACTTTTTATTGTATCCTCTGGAGATGAAATTTCTTGCTAGATTAGTCTTGTGTTTATTATAGGATGTGTCTACGGATGTTAACCTAGAAACCCTGGTGGTTTGGTTCCTAACTATATTCTTGTAGATGTGTGGTGGATGCATGCTCCCTCGATGTAGGAGATTGTTTCTCCAACAGCTCTTTCTAAATAACTCAGTCTCAAAACCATGTGACGTCATAATGACTTTGATGTCAAGAAAGTCTATACTAACTGAGGAATGATTACAATCAAAAGCAAGAAAATCAGTGGATTTGTTTAAATACTCAACAAACTCCAGCAGTTGGGAATGCGTCCCATCCCATAGAAGGAACACATCATCCACAAACCTGTTGTAAAATCTCAAGTGATTAGAAACACTAGGATCCTCAATAAATACAAAGTTGTGCTCCCACTGTGCCAACACCAAATTAGCATAGGCATTGGCACAGGGGGTCCCCATTGCTACGCCCTTTGTTTGTAGAAAATATTGATTCTGGTAACAAAGTACATTATTCTCTAAAATGATCTCTAAGAGAGACATGTATCTGTTGATAATTCGTGAAGCTACCTGATTACGTAACAATAGTGCTCTAACATACTCCATACCTTGGTCATTCGGTATGGAGGTAAATAACGATTTAACATCTAAAGTTACCAATAACATGTTCTCCGTACATGAAAGAGTATCATTGAGATTGGCCAAATTGTGTATAAAACTGTTGGTGTCCTTTAAGATATAAGCAATATCAGTCACTATCGGCTTAAACATCTTGTCGAGGTAAATCGACAATGGTTCAGTCAACCAACCTCGACTAGATACGATAGGACGTAAGGGTGGATCAGAGGGGTCTTTGTGTATTTTAGGGAGCCCCTAAAAGATGGTATAAAGGGCTTCTCTACCAAAAAGTAAGTATATAGCTCATTGTCAATAATGCCAGATAGCAATAGATCATAAAGCATGGCATGCACATCTCTGATCAAGGTATTTAACTTATAACCTGGTAGGGGTAAATATGTTTCACTGTCTGTGAGCATAAAATACATTTTGTCATCATATTTAGAGCTGTCCATGATAACGACGGCTCCCCCTTTGTCAGCTTGTCTAATAGTGATGTTTTTGTTCTGTCGTAAACTATTGAGAGCTTGCCTCTCTGCAGTTGTTATACACATCCCATTACGCAGAGAACATATGCTTTTAAACATCATGCCACTTGTAGATCTACCAATTTAGTCTATTTGGCTGAGTGTCAACTTTGTCGCAAGTTCTATGTAGGAATGACTACAAGATCTTTACGTGAGCGTATAAGGGAGCATACATACGCCATTAATAAGCACAATACACTCAACGCCCTGGCCAAACATACCACCGAGCTTGGCAGTACCCATGGTTTTAAATTCCTGGTCTTAGAACTAGTTCACATAGATGCAAGGCTAGGCAATTTACAGAACAAGGTAGAGGAAAGGGAAAACAAATGGATCTTGAAACTCCAGGCACACAGGTTTGGGCTTAATGATAGGCTTAGTCTTAAGCCTTCATTAGTAGCTAGGTCACTTAAACATTAATATGGAGTTTTTACATAATGCAATGTTGTTATTGTGTTGTTTTAATATTATTTCTAAAGGCATGTTACTATTATCAATTTTATGTCATTTTCATTATTGTGATTTTTCATTGCCCTTTTAAATTTATGTGAATTCATGTGAAGTCATGTGATTTTATATATTTAAAGATGGAGTTAGCAGTACTTTTTTATGTCTGATGAAGCGTTGCAAGTCAACGCGAAAGCGCTCACACCTGTTCCTGCAGTTTTTGCTTCCAATAAAGTGGAGTTATCTTTATGAGTCCGTACTTTTTTTTAGTTTCATCATTGAACATTTTGGAGACTTCTACTGGTCGTGGTGCACTCTATACTTTTTTCATTTTACTTTGTGCTTTGTAAGTAGAGTGCTTTACCTGGCAGCTTGAGTTCTTTTCTACTAATATATATATATATATATATATATATATATATATATACACACAAAACATTTATTACAACATAACTATTATATTTTGCAATTATACACATATTACTCATATGTATTAATATTTATCTTGACATCTTTCATAGGAAGGGGGAGAGAGAGAGAGAGAAAAAAAAGGGGGGCCTCACAACCCTCTGTTTAGTTACTAAAGGTTTAGTTATATAAAATAAGTCTGATGTTAATATGCATAATGAGTTTTCTAATGCAGCTCTTAGTTCACTTGATGTCATTTAGTAACTAAAAGTGTCACTGAATCTGCGGAATTTATGGATCTATAAGAGAACATAGGCATTTTCAAAGGAGTCAAACACTTTTATCAGAACTAATTATTTATCATTTAAAGTATCGAGTGATGGATAACAGAATTTCAAGAGAAAAGAATTCTAAGTACAACCATTTAACAAGTTCAGAAGGTCAAATTGTGTCATCACTGTTGTTTCCTCAAGTTGCAGCTTCATAAACTTGTTAAAAAGTATCTAAATAGGCTTATGCACAACAGAAGTTGTCTCTAGTGAAGAAAAAGACATTTTCGGTGGGAAATTCAGATCTTGAAGCTTTTAGAGTTTACAGAAAGCAAAAAAATAACACGCAAGCTGCCTTGTCAGCCCATGCCATGAATCTCCACAATAAGAACAGTCACACAGACCACCAGTTTCCTCACAAAGCATCAACATCATGAAAAAATTAACCCTTTCATATAAAAACAGCTATTTAGAAGTAATAACAGCTACCTCAAATCAGAAATCATATTATAGCATTTCAGTCATTTACCCACCAGTTAACCAGGCCAGAGAGAAAGAAAAAAAAAACCTAGTATATATATATATATATATATATATATATATATATATATATATATATCGGGCCTCTACTGAAAATGGACATATATCTAGCTAGACTAGCCCGGTCAACAAATGTAAAATAAATAATAATAAATAAATAAATATATATATATATATATATATATATATATATATATATAGATATATTGAATCAATACTAAATCTCGAAATTCCACAATCCCGAGATGCTGTATCCTGAGGATCGGAATCTCGAGATTGCAGAATCTCGAACATAAAAAGACAACATTTTCTAATGTATATGCAGTGGGGGTACCCTCCACACCCCCCTGCAACTTAAATATACCAACTCTGAGATCGCACTACAGTGGAGTGAACAGCAAAATAGTGCCATGCTGAGAGGAACAGAAACTTTGCCGTTCACTCCACTGTAGTGCGATTTTGAAGTTGGCATATTTAAGTTGCAGGGGGTGTGGGGGGTGCAGGGGGGGGGGCTTGTCCTCCCCTGCATATATGTTAGACAATGTTGTTTTTTTGTTTAGTTTTGTTTTTTTTATCTTCAAGATTTTGCAGTCTCGAGATTCTGGTCCTCGGGATTCAGAGTCTCAGGATTGTGGAATTTCGAGATTTAGTAGTGATGTTATAGATATATATATATATATATATATATATATATATATATATATATATATATATAAAACTTATATTTAGCTATCTATAAAACACCATTAATGTACTGTATTAATGTTTAAATGTATCTAAACAAAATGTCTAAAACATCTAGTTAGAAACATTAATCGGAAACACCTTGTTATCCCACCACTGACCCACTAGAAAAAATGCACTTTGTTATTAAGTCAAATTATACTATTACTGAAGAATTAGAAGACATACATCATTTGTAGTTATTTAAAAGGGAAAAGTATGTAAATTACTTATAATGGGGAAAAGAGAGAAAAGGAACATTGGTAACAAAAAGAATAGGAAGAAAAAAAGAGAGAGAGAATGTTATTTAAATACTTAGTACTATATGTAATTAGAAGAAGTAGATATAGAAAGGAAAAGAGAAAGTTAATAATAAAAATGATTAATATTATCTTACAGCATAGAGACTTTCCAGAATCAAATATATTATGATTCATAAAACAAAACATTTAAAATTAGAAGGAATTTATTCATTTGTCCTTTAGTTTCTTAATTTTGTTTGCTCCTTCCTTCACAGACCATCCATTTTTTTTTTGTTGCCTGTCTCTTCAAACTCTGGGATGACCATTCCATTTCTTCTATGTCCAACAATATTTTCTTCTTTGGGATAAATTCTACTGCTTCTTGTAGGGAATCAAAGATCTTCACTCCTTCTGGCAAGGTGATTTTTATTCTTGCAGGAAAAAGAATTTGAGCTTTAATATTGTCTTTTTTCAAGGACTTAATTAGAGGAACACACTCATTTCTTCTGGATATGACTGTAGAGGTGTATTCATTGTCAAAATGAATAACTTTTTCACCCATCTGGATAAAGGGAATTAGTCCAAGCTGATTTCAGCACTAAGTCCTTGTCTTGCGAGGAAAGAAATCTAACTATTATAGACCTGGAGTTAGACCTGGGGTTAGATGAACTCAGAGATTAAGCTAAATTTGCCAGGGACCCATGAGCCCTCTCAATTCCAAAAGAGAGGGATTCAGGCATGTTTAGTGCTGATGAAAACCACTTATTGAGGAACTGAATCATGTTAGCACCCTCTTCTTTATCAGGAATTCCACATATACTTATTTTATTCCTCCTTGATCTACTTTTAAGGTATTCCAGTTTCTCAATCAGCCTGGTGTTTTGTTTCAGAAGAATTTTTTTTTTTTTTAATTTAACATTTGTTGACTGGGAAAGTCCGACTAGGTTCCACAGAGCCTGTTTTCAGCGGAGGCCCGGGGAGAAATGCATTTATTGTGATGTTCATTTTCTGTCACTCTAGTATGTAGGTCAGTTACTGTTTCCTCTAAAGCAAGAATCTGTTCAGATTGATTTTTTACTATTCCATTTAGAAGTTCCAGTTGTTTACTGCATTCTTGTTTGATAATACCCATTTTGTTTTCAAATTTGTCCATTTTTAGTGACAGTTCTTGGATGTTTGTTATTGTAAGATGTAGTTCTTTCTTCACTGCACTCTCCTGGTGTGGGTTCTTCACGTTGCTCATGTTTTTAGTGACAGTTCTTGGATGTTTGTTATTATAAGATGTAGTTCTTTCTTCACTGCACTCTCCTGGTGTGGGTTCTTCACGTTGCTCATGTTTTTAGTGACAGTTCTTGGATGTTTGTTATTATAAGATGTAGTTCTTTCTTCACTGCACTCTCCTGGTGTGGGTTCTTCACGTTGCTCATGTTTTTAGTGACAGTTCTTGGATGTTTGTTATTATAAGATGTAGTTCTTTCTTCACTGCTCTCTCCTGGTGTGGGTTCTTCACGTTGCTCATGTTTTTAGTGACAGTTCTTGGATGTTTGTTATTATAAGATGCAGTTCTTTCTTCACTGCACTCTCCTGGTGTGGGTTCTTCACGTTGCTCATGTTTTTAGTGACAGTTGTTGGATGTTTGTTATTATAAGATGTAGTTCTTTCTTCACTGCACTCTCCTGGTGTGGGTTCTTCACGTTGCTCATGTTTTTAGTGACAGTTCTTGGATGTTTGTTATTATAAGGTGTAGTTCTTTCTTCACTGCACTCTCCTGGTGTGGGTTCTTCACGTTGCTCATGTTTTTAGTGACAGTTCTAGGATGTTTGTTATTGTAAGATGTAGTTCTTTCTTCACTGTACTCTCCTGGTGTGGGTTCTTCACGTTGCTCATGTTTTTAGTGACAGTTCTTGGATGTTTGTTATTATAAGATGTAGTTCTTTCTTCACTGCACTCTCCTGGTGTGGGTTCTTCACATTGCTCATGTTTTTAGTGACAGTTCTTGGATGTTTGTTATTGTAAGATGTAGTTCTTTCTTCACTGCACTCTCCTGGTGTGGGTTCTTCACGTTGCTCATGTTTTTAGTGACAGTTCTTGGATGTCTGTTATTATAAGATGTAGTTCTTTCTTCACTGCACTCTCCTGGTGTGGGTTCTTCACATTGCTCATGTTTTTAGTGACAGTTCTTGGATGTTTGTTATTATAAGATGTAGTTCTTTCTTCACTGCACTCTCCTGGTGTGGGTTCTTCACGTTGCTCATGTTTTTAGTGACAGTTCTTGGATGTTTGTTATTATAAGATGTAGTTCTTTCTTCACTGCACTCTCCTGGTGTGGGTTCTTCACGTTGCTCATGTTTTTAGTGACAGTTCTTGGATGTTTGTTATTATAAGATGTAGTTCTTTCTTCACTCCACTCTCCTGATTTAGGTTCTTCAAGTTGCTCATCTTGAGATCTCCAGTAGAAAACTTCTTGACAGGAATAATTAAAAAATTCTCTTGACTATGAATTCACTTTTAGAAAATAATAAAGAGTCTATGTTAATCTAACTTTTAGTATACTTTAGTTAGATTTGTCTAAAAATTAAAGTATATTTCCTGTCAGGATATTAAAATCTAAGCAGAGCTATGGATTTCTGCTGCTATCAGATTTGCATCTTGGCTATGCTCGGATAGTAGATTTCTGAAGGCACATATGACAGCATTTGGAATGGAAGCGAGAGAATTAATATTTTATTCCCCAATGTGCCAAATCTGTGCTAGACTACATAGAAATTATATTTCACAGGAGTATGGACATTTAATTGAACACTTTAAAGCATATCCAATAATAACTATTTCAGATCATGCACCAATAAAAACTAAGACATACTAAGATAAAGATGCAGAGTAAAAAAAGCAAAAAAAATGAGACTTTGGTGCTTTTCTATTTATCTGATAAAAAGAAAGCAATTTAATGAATGGGTAGTGGAAATGACTCTAGAGTTACTAGGGAGATAAAATGAAAAAGGAGTTTAAAAATATGTTAGAAATATTCCGTAGAGTCTAGAGGGGATATGAAAATATTTAAACACACATTGCCACCCAAAGAATCTGAATTTGTGGTACTTGGTAGCATACCAAGGGGCAAGAAGGATTTTCCACCAAATCTTTTGAGGAACAGCAGTACCTTACTCTATCTTTTCTGTAACTGCCATACGGTATATGTGGTCAATTTATCTTACTCTGAATGTTCATATCATTTTACCTGGCATGACCTGTTCACTCTGACCATTCAGGGATGGAATAAAATTTGTGATATGTAATCAATCAACAGGTATGTCTCTAGAAACATGTTATTCCTGTGGAAATCTGAACTTTAAGAGGGAAGAAGGCGATAAAGATCTAGAAGAGTTTGCCTAACAATATTTTAAAAGGGGGGCAGTACTAAAATATAGGAAGAAAGTTGTGGAGGCTGTATTACACAAAGATAGTAAAGACTGATCAAAGCTTTGTATAGACACATTTCAATTTTAAACCATGATTATAAAGTGTTTATGTTTATACTTGCATTAAGAATGGCAAATATTTTGCCAATGGTGATATATATAGATCAATGTAATTTTGTGGATGGGATGCAAACATTTTACAATTTTAATAAAATGACAATTGACAGGGAAGCAGAGTAAAAAAAAATGACAGTGTTTTTGGTGGGCCTCGATGCTGAGAAAGCATTCTATAGAGTCATCTGGGATTTTATGAGTAGGGCAATGATAGCATTTGTGTTGCCTAATAGGACAAAAGGGTTAATAAGGAGGATATATAAAGAGCTAAAGGCAAGACTTATGTTGCAGGAGTTTCTTGCTTACTTGTACTGTGGAGCGCTTCTCCCAGAGCCTCCACTGAAAAAGGGCTTTTGCTCAGATGGACTATCCCGGTTAACAAATGTCAAATAAACAAATAAGCTGTGTTTGAAAAGAGGAACTGGGTATGGATGTCCTCTTTTCCCTTTGTTATTTGCTTTATGTTAAGAACCATTGGCAAAGAAAATAAATAACTCACAAATTCAGGGATATAACTGGTATGGTAATCAAGGAAGGTTGGCTTTATTTGCAGATGTTATTATTTTGTACTTGATAAATCCAGAAAAAAACATTGCAATGTTATAGAAAATTTTGAGACTGTTTCAAGTCTTTTTGGGATATAAAATAAATAAAGATAAAAAAGATATAGCAGTAAACTATGTACCCACAAATTAATTGGTTCAGTAATATCCATATTTATGAGGATACAATAAAATTTAGTATTTAGGTGTATTTAGGTGTATGGATTTAAAACGATTCTATTATGGCAGCTCAGAATATGTAGAGAGAGACTAAAAAGACAATACAAAAGCTGAGAAGCTGGAAGCTATTAATTATGAATATGGATAGTCAGATGCAAGCTATGAAAATGTCCTTTAGTCTGTTTAGTTTTCTATATGAGTTAAGCATACTTTTATCAACCAGAGAAGAAATTGAGGAATTTAAGTGGAAGGAGAAGAGTGCAAGGGCTATGTGGGAATATATATATATATATATATATATATATATATATATATATATATATATATATATATATATATGTGTGTGTGTGTGTATATATATATATATATATATATGTGTGTGTGTGTGTGTGTGTGTGTGTGTGTGTGTGTGTGTGTGTGTGTGTGTGTGTGTGTGTGTGTGTGTGTGTGTATGTATATGTATATATATATATATATATATATATATATATATATATATATATATATATATATTCATACACACACGTACAAGCAGAATATTATATTTATAAAGCAGTGAAATATATTTTGAAAACTAAGCCAACACAAGAATGGGGAAAGGATATTTTTACCAAAAGGGATGACTATAAGTAAAGGAACAGAAATTAGGCAAGCACAGTCTGTAATTTATTGGGAAAAATTAGCAAATGAATCAAGATATTGAGAGCTAATATCTAGGTTGAAAAAGGAGGCAAAGTAGAAGTTTGCAGTGCAAGTTAGAGACTGCCTTTCCTATCAGGGAATGATAACAAGGTATACCAAAGAGAAAGGGTAGGGGAGTGTTAACTGAAAGACTAGCTGTGGTTGAGATTTTTAGCTGAGTCTGGAAGAGAAGCTGTTGTTAAAAGTATATAAATAGTAAGACGTATAAAATATTGCATGACAACTATAAGGATCAATTAGAAGAGGTTAGAAAAGATTGGGATGAAAAAGTGGACAGATAATTGACATATTAACAATGGGGAGGACATCTGTATGGCTGACATGTATGCAACAAACTCTAGGAGGTTTAGAATGTTTGCACGCAAGTATTTGCATAGGTATTTGTATACCCTAAACAAACTTCAGAGATTTTTTTTCTCATGTAGGCAACAAATGTTGGAAATATGGTGGGAAAAAGAGAGGTAATTGGGAACCTGTTTTTTGGGACTGTAATGACCTGGCAAGATTTTAAATATTCCCTACAGTGTACATGGGGCCTGATTCCAAATTGCTTGCTTTCAATGTGACCACTTACTCTCAGAGCAGACTGATATCAGGTCTTTTGGAATCTAGCCCCTGGTGTAAGCCTGCTTATAGATAGGCCTTACACCAAAGTAAGTCACTTACACTGAGAGAAGTCTTTTGGAATCAGGGCAGACTTACACTGACAGCAAATGCTGTGGAATCTGTCACTTTCTGAGAAATGCTGATAATGCAAATTTATTTATTTGTTTGTTTGTTTGTTTGTTTGTTTATTTATTTTACATTTGTTGACCGGGATTGTCCGACTGAGCTGAAGAGCCCTTTTTCAGTGGAGGCCCGGGGAAAAAAGCACCAACATATTATACAATTTTCATTATAAATTAGCTTTAAACAGCAATGTTACAGGATTATTACAAGGCATTAAGTAGCAATACAATGTTATACAGTGTCAACAATCAGGAGTATACCATAACTATTTTAAGATGTATAAAAAGAAATGTGTCATTAAGATGAGTATAGTTTTTGGAGTAAGTGGTTACAAAAACCCAGTTTACTGCAACTAAGGAAATTATTCTTTTCTGAATTGTCTAGACATAGTAAGGTTTACTAAGTTTAAAACTACCAACTCCCATATAAGCAATTACTAGAAAATGGAAAGCAAAATCTGAACAAAGTATAACTGTAGTATTGAATATTATAAAGGAAATAAAATAACAGGAGGTGGGATCTTTAGAAAAGTTATTTAAAAAAATTCTGACGTACTTGATGGGGAGACATTTGATACTGGTATGTATAAACATTCTACTAAGAAATAACTGTCAGACTGTACAAAAGGGCATTAAATTACACAGACCTACTCCAGTACCTCTGTGAACACAGTGTGAGTGTACCACACAGCCAGTATCCACATCACATTAAATAGTACCTACTTCGTCATCCTCTGCGTCACAATCATCACCACAGCGAGATGTCAAATAATCTGGTTTCAAAGTTTACGTAATCCAAGGACCCCTACTTATTGTGTTCCAAGCAATTGAATTCTGACATGCTTTACTGCTAGCATGGGACACAATGTCATTGTCTCACTTCCTACACACTGTGCCAATGTACAATTTCTTCCCAAATGGCAACTATATCTGCCAGCACTTAGTTACACACCTTACCTCACTCTCCCTATCTAGGACCCTCTTTTCCAAAAGGAATTTTCTATACATCATAAGTGCATCTGTGATACCTGTGCACTGGCCCAGCAATCATGGAGCCTCAATCCTCACCAATAACACCAGTGAGGGGCATCCACATAGGGGAGGAGAGCAAAAATATACACACAATAAAGTACAATTTCCCTTAAGAGCACACAGAGATCACAGTCAGTCTGCGGCTGGTTTCTCCCTTTCTCTCCAGATCCTTAATAAGACTCCCCACTGGCACAGCTATAGGGTCCAGAACTCAGCCTAGTGGGCAAGCTAAAACCTCTAGCACCCTCTATGTCCAACCAGTGCTTTGTGTCCCTGCCCAAGTAGCTGACACACACACACACACACACACACACACACACACACACACACACACACACACACACACACACACACACACACTCTTTGAGATATGAGTTATATACAAACAGACAGGCACTCCTGGGGAAGGCAGGCACGGATTCTCCAGCTGTGCTCCGTTTCTGCCCAGTCTAAAAGGTAGTACCAGCTGCCACCACCCACTAATATCAGCTACTAAAAAGGCCCTTAACAAAAGGAGTCCAATTATTACTGTGCAATATTATTATCCAAATGGTAAGTGCAACTGAACAGTCAAGGCTAATTTGGAGTGACTTGGACAGTATCACTATATAATCCAAAGCACCAACAGGAATAAAAGGACACCACAAAGTATCAAAAGTTTATTCCAAGTAGTTAAGTGCTTTCTTCCCTGTTGCAAGGGACTTCTTCAGAACAATGAACCAAAATCACCCAGCACTATATATACCCCACCCCAATTAAGCAGTTAAAATCAAGTTTCATTAAGTCATTTTCCACAAACTTTATACATGCAGTTAAACCACTTCCTAAAAACCCCTCCAACCAAGTTATAAAAATACAAAAATACAAAAAATATGCCTTTTGACCAAACAAAAATGTGAATCATATATACATTTTAACCTAAAATGTTACTCAATTTTAAAATACTAGAAATGCTTATAGTCTCATTGATACCTGGATACTGTGAGGCATTCAAGTTAATTTGCCACCTCAGTTCCATGATATCTAAATGCACATCCAGAAGTTTATCCTGGATGACCTTTATTAACTGCTGAATCACTAGGAATTTAAACATGTGCCCTCCATTTTCCTCTATGTGCCTATATAAGGTACTGGTCATTCTATTATTCTTAATATCACCCAAATGTTCACCCATTCTGGTCTTCAGTTTTCTACAAGTTTTTCCTACATAAAATGCAGGACAATCCTGACACTTTGCCAGATATATCACATTATTGCTATTATAATTAAAGTGATATTTAATTTAAATCACTTTATCATTCAGAAAGAACGATTCTCCTGCCTCAAGTATATGTGGACAATATATACATAAGTTACATTTGAAGTTCCCTATTTTCCTATTACAAATTTCATGTTCTTTTCTCCCTTCTAATATATTTTTTAAGGGATCTATCTTTTCTATAAACCAGTGTAGGTTCCCTCCCCACTGCTTGTGCAATGTTAGCATCATACTGTAAAATTTCCCAATTATTTTTGATAATATTAGAAATGGAGTCCGCTTCTATGTTATAAGTAATAACCAAAGATGAACTAGTAGTCACTTTGTTCCTCAATGTTGAAAAAGGTTCACCACTTGTTCTTCCCAAAATGGGTTTATACGTACCAATATCACATTTGTTTTTGACTTCTGTACTAATACCACATAATAAATCTTTTGGATACCCCCTCTGTCTAAACATTTGCAAAATAAATTCCACTTCATTCAAGAAATCTTCATATTCACTGACCAGTCTGGCCTCTCGCACTAGTTGACCCTTGACAACAGATCTCTTTTGATGATGTGGGTGCCAACTGTTGTAATCCAAGTAAGAATTCGAAAATGTTGGTTTTCGATATATCTTCATTATGTATTTTTTTATTGTTTATATCAATTTCCAAATCTATATCCAAATAAGTGATTTTTACCCTGTCAAATTCATAGGTAAATTTTAAAAAATGTACTGACTGGTTAATGAATGCCAAAACCTCCTTTAATCTAGCCTTAGATCCCTTCCATATTAGGAAGAGATCATCCAAGAACCTAGTATAGTGCACTATGGCTGATGCAAAAGAACTTCTCATTAGAAATTTCTGCTCCCAGAAGGACATTACTAAGTTGGCAAAAATGGGGGCGCAAGCCACCCCCATTGCCACTCCTTTAACCTGTTTGTAGTACTGTCTTTCAAAATGAATGTAGTTACTCTTTAGTACTACTTCCATCAGGGTAACAAACTTATTCACTTCATCCTGGCCAAAAATGCTCATTTTATAAAGCTGCTGCTCTAACCAGGCCATCCCCTCCTCATGGGGTATTACTGAGAAAAGGTTACATACGTCAATAGTGACCATTATTAAATCAGATGTGACCTCTATACCATTTAACTTCTCCAAAAATTGCCAGGAGTCTTTACTTATATAATCAAAAACCTTTAGACTTTTTTGCAAATTTCTGTCTAAGTATTTGCTAATAAAACAGGTTTTTGATCTCTTACCATCCACAATAGGCCTAAACTTTGAATTAGTAAGGCCCTTGTGAATTTTTAGAATTCCCAAAATATTAGACACCATGGGAAATTCATTTTTCATATAGAAGTATTCCCTTTCATTTATTTGTCCCTGTAATAACATGTCTTCTAGTAATAAATCAATTTTACGATATGTCACATTAATTTCATTAAGGGAACTTTCTTCATAAGTCCCATCCAAAAGTAATGCATTAATCCCATTTAAATAATCACCCTTGTCCATGACTATGACACCATTCCCTTTATCTGGTTTCATAAATCAGACTGTAGTATGGCTAGTTAAAAAAGCCAAGGTCTGTTGTTCTTCATGTGTTAAATTGTCAATTTCTCTATTCTCTCTAAAGTTACCTTTCCTATAGATTTGCCTGATTTCCTTTTCACACATTTTCTCAAACAAACCAATAAGATTATTTAAAGGGGGATTTAAGGTACTTGGCCTTTTTAATTTGACTAACATGATTTTAATTGCTTAATTGGGGTGGGGTATATATAAGGCTGGGGGATTTTGGTTCATTGTCCTGAAGAAGTCCCTTGCAGCAGAGAAGAAAGCACTTAACTACTTGGAATAAACTTTTGATCCTTCGTGTTGTCCTTTTATTCTTACTGGTGCTTTGGATTACTCGGTTTTGTACTGGATTTTCAGTATCACTATATACATGCAATGTACTCTAGAGCTTAAATTATCCCTACACAAAACAGCCACAGTTGAAAGGTTTCAAAATATTTAATAATAAATAATAAAAACACAAGACAATACTTTGTACTACCCAGTGCTAGTAAAGAATTCAGAGATCACAGAAAATACTTAAAATCATACAGTAGAAAAGTTCTGAAATCAATTCAGAAAAAAAACTAGTCTAATCTTCCGATTCCTAGCTATATCTAAAAGAAAACACAGTTCTAAAATAAACTTACATATAGAGCATAGACAGTGTTGGTGAGTTGGATGTTCTCAAGACAAATGCTAATAAATGCTCTCTGATTCTCTCTCTTTAAATTGATAACACAGTGCTGCTTCACATTACATCATTCTTAACAATTTTATATTTTCCCAGGCTAACAGAAACTCATATGTTAATAGCCCTTTTGATCTTGCAGCTGGTCAGGAAGCCAGAGCAATAAAATACATTATACATGCAAATTCTAGCAATTAACTCTGGTCTCAAAACAATAGCCAGAATTCCTTCATTCAGACATCTCGGCTCTGAGCCCTGAGATCAAAGACAGTCATTAAATGCTTGACTTATCAGCTTTCTTACAGCAGAGTGCACTGTTGTTACATTTTTTGCAATTCCACATCCAATACAGTCTTTTCACATTTAATAAAACAAGCCTGTGGCTTATATTAATATTTACAAATGATGGAGTTATCTACAAAATTCCACCTGGCTAGGCTGGTAGCCATCTTCACAGCATCCATGAGGATTTGATTCTTGCCAGAAGTGAAGTTATTTCCCATGTCTCGTTCCATGATGCTACAACATTTGGTCCCTAGATTAACATATTTACTATTAATAACCTCGAAACATGGTCTTGCAGCAGTCCAAGCAGAAATTGTACCCCATCCAGCATGAGTTATGTCTAACACTGGTGCATGGATCTTTATATTAAACCTGCATTATGTGTGTGTGTGTGTGTGTGTGTGTGTGTGTGTGTGTGTGTGTGTGTGTGTGTGTGTGTGTGTGTGTGTGTGTGTGTGTGTGTGTGTGAGTGTGTGTGTGTGTGCGTGTGTGCGTGCGTGCATGCGTGTGTGCGTGTTTGCGTGCATGTGTGTGTGCATGTGTGCGTGTGTGTGTGTGTGTGTGTGTGTGTGTGTGTGTGTGTGTGTGTGTGTGTGTGTGTGTGTGTGTGTGTGTGTGTGTGTTGCTCTGTACACTGAGTACTGAATAAGCTGTACATTACACTGCCTGAACCACTGTGTTGCATCTGTAAGTTTACTGCTGTACATTATGGTGAGGGGGAGAATCAGTGTGAGACCATCAAAATGCTTGATGTTATGTTTCATTAATTTCAGTCTTGTCTGTGCACAATGGTTCCCTGCCTTGCTGTTGTAATGTGCAAGCAGTACTGATAAACATGACGAAATGTAAACTGCAGCATATAGTACAATAAGAAGGACTTACCAGGTTCTTTGGTTGGCACTGTTGATTAATTAGTAGTTGGTAGTAATAGTAATGGAATGTTTACTTACCAGTACTGTGGATCATAGGATCATAGAATCATAGGATTTTACTAGGCTATCGATCCAGAGGTCATTTCAAGCTTAGACACTTCATCTCAATGTAATACCATAGATATGCTAATCTATACCCAGGATTGCATTTAGTAATGACTGCCCATGTCCAGGAGGATTGTGAGCACTATCCCTGGTAAGAAGTTATGGTGCCCCATCCACTCTTCCAGGTTCATTTTGAACAGTGTCATAGAGATGCTCTGTTTCACATAAATTGGTAGCCTATTCCAAAGATGCAGCAGTCACTGGGAAACAAATCTGTCCCTCCAGCATGTCCTATTTAAGTCATAGGCCATATTTAGGCCTCTAAAATGGGTAGCTCTAGTCCCGTTTGATTTACGGATGTGCAGCAAGTTCATCAGGTTTAGGTCAGGGGTTGCTCTGTAAGCCAGGCATAAGTTTCCCCTAAGAAGTCTATATGATACAGAGTATAGTGACAGGGACTTTAGTTAGTCTGTGTAAGGCATGTATTCAAGTTCCTTGATCTTCTTTGTTAGAAACCTCTGAGGTCTTTCCAATTGCTGTAGGTGCTTTGTACGGTACATGCCGAATGGGGCAATTATACTCAATTATGGGTCTGATTAGTGTCGAGTATAGAAGGGTTATAACCTCCTTTGCTCTCAAGGTGATGCTTCACTAATCAAGTATGCTACGTAGAAAGTCTTCCTTACTACAGTACATACGTGGTGGTTAAATTTAAGGTTGCAATCAACTTGTGATCCCAGATCCCTTACCACATAGGTACTTAGGGTATTGTTGTTGATTTGATAATGTAAAGGGATGCTGTTTTTGCCAAAGGGAATGAAGGTGCATTTCTTTGCATTCAGTTTGAGATTGTGAGACCCTCCTAGAGTATACTGACAATATCTGGGGTTTCAGTGATTGTACCTAGTTTGCAGTCATCTGAAAACATGGTCAGCCACAACCCCTTAGTTTTAGCCTGAACATTGGAGAAGTGTATACCAAAGTGTAGGGGGCCCACCACTGAAACTTGTGGCACCCCATTGGTGACAGGTCTGCTGGTTGATGTGGAATCACCCTCTTTGACAGAGTGTGTGACTGGTTTGTGAGCCAGTTGGGAAAGCTTCTTACAACAAAGGGGTTTACATTCAGTTTGCTAAGTTTATTGGTAATGCCTGAGTGGCTAACTGCAGTGGTGGTGACCCTTGTGGCACCCCATTGGTGACAGGTCTGCTGGTTGATGTGGAATCACCCTCTTTGATAGTGTGTGTGACTGGTTTGTGAGCCAGTTGGGAACGCTTCTTACAACAAAGGGGTTAACATTCAGTTTGCTAAGTTTATTGGTAATGTCTGAGTGGCTAACTGCGGTGGTGGTGCTGTGGTAGCATTGTCAACTCACAATAAGATGTTGTCCTGTTCGATTCTCAGCTAAAGCGTCTTCTGTGTGGAGTCATGTGTGAATGGGCGTACCTTCGTTGAAGGTTGTGCATCAGGGCTGGCAACTCGCTACGTAAAAATCTACTGCCAATCATTAGTAGACCGGAGTTCCGCTATGGCGACCCCTAACTGGGAAAAGCCAAAAGATACAACATTGGTAATGCCTGAGTGTGGGATTGTGTCAAAAGCCTTTGCCAAGTTAAGGTATGCTGTGTGCACAGATTTACCCTCATCAGTGACCCTGGTCACATTTTTTAAGAAATCCACCAGGTTTAACAGGCAGGATCTGCCCTAGACAAAGCTGAATTGGGTTGGATCCAGGGTTGGGAGGTTGCCTATGCCTTTATTTATGAGGTCCATAATGATATCTTCCATGGTCTTACAGATGAGGCTGGTCAGACTTACAGGTCTATAATTACCTGGGTCTTTTGCTAGGCTGCCTTTGTGGAGGAGGATAACTGTTGTTCTCCATTCCACAGGAACAAAGTCTATGGTTAGGCTGTAATTGTAAAGGATACTTAATGGTGATGCTAGTTCATGTTTTAGCCTGTTTAGAAGACAGCCTGGGATGCAGTCTGGTCCCATGTAGGCTGTGTGTTTTGTCTTGGACAAGGCTTTAATGGCCTGCTCTTCAAATATGTAGGGTGGGGGAAAGTTTGGGGCAAGGCTTGTGATACGTTTGGAGGAGATAAGAGAGTGAAATTTTCACCAAACTTATCTGCTAACAGGTTTGTTATTTCTGTGGGGTCAGTGTGTGTGATGCCATTAGTCACTAGTTTAGCACATGCTTGGGTCCTACCTTTTAGACTACATACATAGCTGTAAAAGGCCTTATGGTTATCCTTGGCTGTGCTTGCTAAGTTTTTTTCAAAGATGCCCTTAGAGAATTTGACATGTTGTCTTATTTGCTTGTCGTGGTTGAGGAGGGTGCTTTTCCATAGTTAGGGCCTCACCTTTGTTTTCTTGGACAGCAGCTTTTTGCTTTTATTGTAAAGTTTGTTGATGCTGGATATCCACCGTGGTGGCTTGTTTTTTTCTTACCGGTCTAACTTTGGTTCTATCTGGTACAGCCGAGTCTATACACTTATGCAGATTGTACAGACTTTAGTGTAAGCTTCGGTGTAGTTACCACTTCCAGTTGGGGGTGGGGCTTGAAATGCAATTATACCTTCCTCTATGAGGGTATAGTTTGCCTTGGTGAAGTTTTTTAGTCTGACTTCACTCTTTGTGAGTTTGGGTGTTAGTGCTAGCTCGAAGGTGACTGATTTGTGATCAGATTTACTAATGAGGGTCCAACAGTTGTGGCAGTGCATCTGTTTGTCATGTTAGTGAGGACCAGATCTAGTATGTTTGTTCCACTTGTCAGGGTATGAGCAATTTGTTCTAAGACATCTAAGTTAACAAAGTCATGGAACTTTTGCACTAGTCAGGGTTAGAGTAAGTTTCCCAGTTAATGGTGGGATAATTGAAATCCCCATAACCAGAGTGTTCAGGAATATTTGCATTGACTCCAGTTTGGTCAAGTAGGCTTCATGTGTGTCATGATCCTTGGAGGGGGATCTATAACTGGCTATGGCTTGAATGGGTGTCTTACCCACAGTATCCTGAACTTGGAGTAACTCCATGAAGTTGTGCAGTCTAACTAGACAGGAGGTGAATTTATCTATAATATAGACAGAAACATCTCCCCTTTGGTTTTCGCACATTTGTTTTGCAGTCTAAAGGTGTGAAAGGCATTGTAGCCATCCATGCAAGGCCAGGGTACTCTCTGACCTCTTGAACCAGGTTTCTGTGACTGCACAGACATCTACATCTTCCAGTGATATAAATGCTTCCAGGATGTGCAGTTTTTGATTTAAGCTCCTAGCATTAGCAGCAGGACCCTTATTTTGTTATGATTGGCAAATCTCACATTGTTAAGTTTGTTTTCGAGACCTTGCCTAAAAAGACACTATGGGAAGGCAAGAACCTTTTAAAGCAGCTGAAAGCCTAGTGGTGCCAGGTGCTATCCTTACTATACTAAAATGTTCTGAACATTTTTACCTTTTCACACTTTCATCTTCAATGTTCATATATAGTTTTGCTTTAACTTTGGCTTCCTTTCCATCAATCTTCTCAGAAACGCAATAACCAGTAGTGTACAAAATAGAAACACATGCAGTGTTTCAACAGAGTTTGGTGATTTTACAAAGTTCTGAGGTAAATGAAGCTCTAAAGTACACTTCTATGAACTGCATTAGTGTGCACATGTGCAACTGTCACTGTCATTGTAAACACGTTCCCTTCATCATGAGCTAACATTGACAAGCACACGTAGACACATCTGTGTGATTTAGAAATGTACTTTTTCCATGTTTCACGCAACAATGTGCTGGCATTCATCTTACTGAGTAACTTATAGTAATGTTTCATTAGGTATGGTTCACACTTTAGGAATCTCACTTTCACAAAATAGTCACCATTTTGCTTTTTTACTCTGTCAAGGCATAATGTCTTATATGAAAGCTTAGGATGGAGCCCCAAGCTGGTATGTTAGGGAGTGAAAATCTTCCTGTACATGTCCTGCACCCAGTATAGGGAGATGCTGAAAGCTGCTGTAGGAGGTCCTTTTAAGAAAAAAGATACATTTGTGGATGTAATGTCATTGATTTATTTATTTATTTTACATTTGTTTACTGGGAATGTCTAACTGGATGGAGAACCATTTTCAGTGGAAGCCCAGGGAGAAATGCTCCACATTGAAAGAAATACATACAAAATACATCAAAAATCTGAGTTACAAAAAATTGTACATATTCACACGCATGCAGATAATAAAAATCAAAGACAAAACGTTTGTTATCGACACAATGATACAATCTTAACGTGCTATGAAATTTAAACAAAAGATGTAAGACAGCTTGCACCAACAAATTATATATGATCCTGCAGAAATAGAGCTGGGCAGTTATAATGGCTATGCTCTAGGGTGTGTATGAGCTTGCATAAGAGATAAGTTTGACTGGGATCAGTAGGGTGAAGGAAAGATGATAGAAAATGTGTTTAAAAGTTCATTTTATGAGGAGAAATAAGAGATAGTAGAAGGTATCAACATATCTTCTGCATATTAGTTTTTCATATTTGCATTGTTGGTTTTCCATCTGTATCAGCTAAGATGACAATCTGCTGCTTCTTATTTTATGTTACTCTAAACACAGTTCAGTGTTTTACACATATCAGTTCTTCCCTCTAATGTCCAAATGGGTAGTCTAAGCAAGTCCCATCATCAGTAACCAGAATACCTTGCACAGGTGAGCACAGTGTCATTACATGTGCAGTGACCTACAGTACCAGCAGCCTGACCAGCTTGCTCAGAGGGTCAAAGAAGTTCAGGAGCAGCATCCACATTGATTTAATTATTTGTTCATTTGGCTTTCAGTAATGTGGTTCAGTAAGAATACCATGCTTATGGTCCCATCATATTGCTGTACTGCCAGCTTTGCACTATAGTATTACACAGAATTGCTAGTATATAGTAGATGTGATCAGTATACAGTAAAGTATACATATATATGTGTGAGGTGAAGTTATATGCACTTTATTATCCTTAAATGAAAAAAGGTCATCCATTTTCTGAAAACTTACCAGTACTGTACAACTATGCTTCAAATTCCTTTAGCAGGGTAATGCTTATTATATGTAACAACATTCTATTCAACTTATTCAGATCGTAGTAACCTAATACAAAATTTTAAAATATTGCCTGGGAAGGGATGTATGTCACACTTTCAGAGAAAGATGGAAAAGACAGTTTTAATAGGCAGGTATTGTTTATTGTGGTCAGTGTTATATCTGAAGGTAGCTATAAGTTGGAGACATACTATTATGGTTTACATTTCTTTAGAGGTAATCGGCAGAGCCAGATCATGATCGAATGGGGCCCTAGGCAGGGTAATGGAGCATACCTCTCAACCTCTTAGTGCAAGAAAACTGGACAAAGCCCAACATAAGAGGGACACAGGGCCACAAATAGGTTCACATTTTAAATAATGCACTTATAAACTTAGAAAGTTGCTAGAATAACATGATTTCTGTTAGCATGCATTTTCTGAAGGATATGAAGTCTGAAACTCAAATACACATCATTAAAGAAAGGAAATGAATTGAAGAAATGAAATAAATAAATGTGAAACTACTTAGACATATGTCACTACATTATGAATATGCAACATCAGAACAGCAAAATCATTTAATAACACGTGGGTCTATCTACAATTTCTTATTAAGGGGTACAGCTTGTTAGTCCCTTATGCAAATGTACTTTTGGCTTCTGAATAATGGAAAAATAGACAGTATCTGAGAATCATGTCCACAAAACATGTATAACTCAACATACCATTGCAAATAAATTTTCCTACTAAAGAGTTTATTGCATACAGACAGCAATCAAATAAGAAGTTTGGAAGAGATCCCTTCCTGTTGGATTCAGATAAAATGCATGCATATGGGGTCTATATCACAATGTCGGACTTACACAAGTTCGAACATTGTAATATCAAACCGTTATGTTCGAAACCCAACAAAACCAAAGAACAGCGATTTTTTCCCAGTGAAAAAAATTGCTGTTCTGTGACAAAAAAAAAAAAAAAACTTAACTCCAAACCTAAACTGAAGTGGGGGGCTTTGCCCACCACACCCCCCCAACATGGGGGGCTGTGCCTCCTACAACTCCCTGCTTAAATATACCAACTCCGAGATTGCACCACAGTGGAGGAAATAGCAAAGCCCCGAAAACAGCCCACCTATTTTTTCCCTAAGAAAAAATTTGATGTGCCGTGGCTTCGCTATTTTCCACTTTCGGACTTTAGGGTTCAATATTACAATGTTCGAACTTGTTTTAGTTCGATGTAATATAGACCCATGCATATGTGTACATCAACTCAATATTTTTTTTTCACTCCGTATTTTATTGTATACAAATACTTTGAAGTACATAATTAAAAACTAACATGGTTAGAATCAGTTGTAGCTGGAAATCTGAATACTTCAAGTCATACTATGTGCTTCTGTGGCGCCATTGATTAGTGCAGAATTTAGGAAAAAAAGTATGTTAAATATAATTTAGTACTATTTTTCAACTGAGAGGTATACAATAGTAGCTCCATACTCTTTTCTTTGATTTCCCTAACAGAGTACCTTCACATAGTGTTCACGCAGCAGACAAGTGAAATGTTTGGTGAATATAAATTATCAGATCATCAGACACACGTCACCCATCATGCATTTCTTTCCTTGCATGAAATATCATAGCTATATACCTATCTATCTATCCATCTATCTATCTATCTATCTATCTATCTGTCTATCTATCTATCTATCTATCTATCTATCTATCTATCTATCTATCTATCATCTACCTATCTATCTATCTCTATATCTTTATAAGAAAACTTGACAGCTAAATGTCTTACTTGTACAAAACACAAACCTCAGTTCTGCATGGCAGAAGTGTAGGTATTGTGAAAGTTAAATGTGCAACTCTTATAATACAAAACATATTTTTCCACTTCACTGATGTATTCTTGGAAACAATCAAATCACTGGAAAATGGAGGTAACACAAAAATACAATAAAAGAAGCCTCAATAAAATACTGCTGTAATGTGAATCATTTAAGACAAGAAGACTTCAAAATTTACACTATAAATAAATATAAACCACCACCTCCTTGATAAAAGTTTTGCTGGTGCCCGTGAGTGTGTTTTAAAAATGCTGGACAATAAGGGGTAACTACATCAATACGGGCATTAGCATATTCTTTTACAGAGCACAAATTAGCTATTAACTGGAAGATTCTTACTCTAGCAAATACTATGCCCTTTCTTGCATGACAAAAGTGTCCTAATAGATAAATGAGAATATCTGATAGCAAAAGATAATAGTATAAAATGTCATACAACTGAAGCCCAAAAGAACAGTCATGATAGTTTGGAACATGTACAGCAATAAAATAATATATGCACACACACGTGTGTGCTTGTGCATGCATGTGTGGGTCTCTATCCATCTATTTACATATAGATAGAGGCGCTCGCACACACACACACACACACACACACACACACACACACACACACACACACACACACACATATAAAACAACAGACACATGCACACAAACACACAAACACACACACACACACACACACACACACACACACACACACACACACACACACACACAAGCATGGAGGTGCAGCTCAGTTTCACACCTTTGGATCCTGATAAAAGGGTGGTTGAATATTTTTTTTTATTTATCCTTTGTTGACTGGATTAGTCCAACTAAACTAGAAGCTTCTTTTCAGGGGAGACCTGAGGTGGTATTTATACTACTAGACTAAATATGGCCCTGACTCCAGGGAACTTCCCAAACTCGCTTTTTAGTCTAAGCCACTAGGTGGAGGCAAAGCACTGCTAGTGGAATTACACACTTCCAACTTGGAGGAGGATAGCAGTCACAGATGAGAGATTGCTGCAAGACCTGTGGAGTCTGAATATAGAGATGTCAGAGGCAGGTTTGACCAAGACTGATGGTGAAGGACTTCAAATGGAAGTCTTAATGGATTAAATCAAGGAGAAAGAGCCAAACAATGGAGAAGAAGCTGGCTGGAATAAGGTGAAAGAAAGAGTGCTACAAGGGCAGGAAATTTCTGAAAATGGTGGTAAGAAGCTGGGACAGAAAGATACAAATTTTGATATAAATCTGGGTGTGCTCAGCTGATAGAGAAGCTGATTTTAAGGAGCTACACCTGCAACAGGTTGAAATGAGAAGAACAAATACAAATGTCGAAAGGAAAACTACAAAGACATATTTATAAATCGTGAGTCAAGCAGGCAGAAGAAGCATGGAAGAAGAGGGAAGCGTAGGCCTGCAAAGGAACAATGAAGGACTGAATGTGCAGAGAATACCAGTTGTAAGAATCAGAACAAAAAACAATGAAGTAATTAGCAGGTATGAAATCATGGGAATTTGCTATGTGTTTTGATTTAAATGCCATAAAAGCACTAATTCACTTAGGTAATGAAGACTTTTGTGAAGTGACATTTGAAACTTATTTGTTAGCAAAATTCTTTATGAATGACAGAGAAACAAATTCTGTCTCAGTGGAAAGAATTTCTGTTTCAGAATTTTAGCATGCCATTAAAAAGAAAATTAAAATAATTCAGAACATCAGATGTGGAAGAATGAGTTTTAGACATAAGGGTGGGAATTATGAGTAACACAAAGCTTGTTTTTTTTTTGTGGAGAAAAATAATATTTGGTACAACACTGCAACGAAAGAAGATGTGGAAAATGTGGAGAGAGGGGACATACTACCAGAAAATGTAAACCAGTATGAAGAAAATTCAATGGAAGTGGAACTTTCTGGTTTAACTACCCTTTGTTAGAAAAAGAAAAGGAAAATGAAGAAGAAAATAGAAGAGAGGAAGGGCAATTAGTTGAAAATGTTCCTGAGGATATTTGTGAAGAGGAATTTATTGGGGGATAAGTGAATAAGAAAATTTAGAAAAATAATGAAAAGAATGGGCTAAATGAAGAGGAGAATGGTCTGCAGACAGGGATGTCACAGATGCAAGCTAACAATAACCATGCAGTATTAGAAAGAGATGAAGTAGGGGAGGATTAGTTGGAGACAAGTGAAGAACAAATCCAACATAATGAAAAATCAACTGGGGAGGTTTAGGAAAAGAAACAGAAAAATAAAAACTGGAAATCTGAAAGTCACAAAAAAGGATGATATGGGAATATTGGCATTAAATGAAAACAGTGTACAAAATGATGTCAGGAGCTAGTGACTGAACAGTATAAGAAATAAAGTATGGAAGTGATATGTTTGTTGGACATAAGGTGTGTGACAGAGGAAAAAAAGAGAAAGAAGTGGGACAATATGGGGAAAGAAAATTATACAGCAGTGGGAAATGAGATGTGTTTATGAATAGGGATTCTGATAAGTGAGAAGAAAATATTAGATGTGACAGTAGTAGTACCTTGAGGTGGTAATATGTGATATGTGATATGAGGCAAAGATAAAGATATGTTAAATTAATAGTGGTATGCAAACATCAAAGTCAAGTCAAAGTCAAAGTAATCATTGTCGATCAGATATACACAGCAGTGCAATATGAACAAAATTATGTTGCTTTGGTCTGAGTGCAAGACATAACAATGAACACATAGTTTGAGTGACAGTAAGACTAATGCACATACAATAATACTTAAAATATTAACAACACAATAAATTACCACAAATGGACTGGAAGATATTAGACAATATTATACTAGTAAGTATTGTAAAGACTATGGCATCACATTGGGATTGCTTAGATATTGCACTTCATCAGCTGTAGTATGATATATTCTGATGTTCATATTGCCCATGTGTGGAGTGTGAGTCACTCCTAACTATTGCACATTCCAGAAGTAATAGCATAAGAAATCAGGCTAACTGCACCAGTTTCCGAAGCAATTTGCCAGAGTGATTACTATAGATGATACTTCACGGCAAGCGGCATATTGATTGGATTATTTGTTGTCATGCCTGGCATTCAAGTTCAGCAGCCTTATGGATAGAGGGAAGAAGCTCCTGTTCAGTCTAGATGTTTTGCAGTGTAAGCTGCGATACCACCTGTCTGAGGAAAGGCAGAATTACCTCCATGGACTACATGAAAAGAGACATGGAGGAGCTCTCTGATCACGTAGCCCAGGCCGGTATAACCCTGACCCTGAGTAGCATCCTGCTCTCAACAAGAATGATACCACGGTATAGAGAAAAAATTATCAATTTCAACAATTGGCTAAGCTTCTGGTGTCATTCAAAGGGGATCCAGTGTCTGTCAGCCTAGGATGACATGCTTGACAAGCCACGCTGCTTTGCTAGAGATGGCTTGCACCTGTCACCCTTAGGCTTTCAAATACTGGCCAAGGCTCTTGCCACCCCCATAGTGCCTTTTTTAGGCAAGGCTCAAAAGACAAACCCACTGCCGTAACTAGCACAAGTAACAAAAAACTGAGGGTAATGCTACTCAATGCCAGAAGTCTAAACCTCAAAATGCACACACTCAAGGCACTCCTCAATATGGAGAAAATCGATATATGTGCAGAAGCAGAAACCTGGTTTAAGGCTCCAGAGAGCACCCTAGCACTACCAGGCTGCAACTCATACCATACATTTCGGCCACAAAACCCGGACCAAAATACAAAAGGCAGGGGAGTATCTATATTCATCAAGGATACCCACACCTTCAGGTTAGTGGCAGAGCGCGATGCTTCAGAGATCATCCATGTGCAACTGACAATGGACAAAACTGTTATTTAAATTATAGTTTGCTACAGATCACCCACCATGTCCCAGGACCCCCACTCTGCATTCCTGGAAACACTGGGAAATATAAAGGTCTTACCAAATACCCTGATATTGGGTGATTTCAATTACCAAACATTAACTGAGAGAACTACTCAAGTACAAACTCCCTTGCCCAACATTTCCTAGAATTTATAAACTCAAACACCCTGGATCAACTGGTCATTACCCCCACCAGAGGTGACAACATTTTGGACCTTGTCATCACCAACATGGGTGACCGGTGTTCCACACTGGAGGTCAACCCCTTGCTGGTTAGATCTGACCATAAACTAATCACTCTGGATATCCACATTCCACCACCACCCCCGGTCAAAGAAACCACTGTGAAAAACTTTTCAAAAGCAAACTTCACATTACTTAAGACTGAGGGTGGGAAGTTTCAAAGCCCCCATGCTAAAGGATAACGCTGTCCAAGCTGCAAAATCCTTTACTAATGCACTCTACGGGCACCTACAAGAATGCATGCACCGTGCTATCCCAAACAAAACCAAGACTCACTACTCCAAGAAAAGGAAACCAGTCTGGTGGACCCCTGCCTTAAACAAGCTATACAATGGAAGGAGGAAACTAGTACAGAAAAGAGTAAAATCCCAAGAAGGGAAGACATCCCTGATCAGTATCAATAAGAAACTACGTTCCCTCATAAAATCATCCAAGGCTAGCTTTGAATGAAAAATTGCCATGGACTCCAAAGATAACCACAAGGCATTCTTTAGCTATGTCAAGAATCTAAGTGGCAATTCTCAGATCTGCTCAGAGTTAGTGCAGAATGGAACAAAATACACTGAACCGACCGATATAGCCAACATCACCCCCCTCTCACCCCCAAAAGGGCCCATAACTATACCAGAAGAATGTAGTGCCCCTGAAATCACAGACCCTCAGGTTAAAACAGCCCTTTCCAAAGTCAAAAACACAGCATCAATGGGGCCGGACGGTGTCCCAGGCTGCGTCCAACACGAGCTCAAAGATTAACTAACCCCTCACCTAAACATACTGTTTAAACTCAGCCTCTCCACAGGCTACATGCCCACAGAGTGGCACAGCAATGGTTATTCCACTCCACAGAGCCACAGTGGACCTCAGGAACTATCGCCCTATAAGCCTGACTAGCTTGGTCTGCAAAGCTATGGAGTGCATCATCATGGATAGGCTCATAGAGGCTCATAGATTAGTACTACGCTAACTGCCCTTGCGAGCCATTTTATTCCTAGCCAATTATCCCTTGTAAGACTCAAACCCTGCACCTTGTGTTTGTAAGACAAACACCTTACCCATTAGGCCACCCTCCCAACCCCTGGATCTCATTAACAGAGACATTAGAAACCTCCAAACACTGGACCCTACCCAGTTCAGCTTTGTTAAGAGCAGATCATGCCTCCTAAACCTGGTGGACTTCTTTGAGACAGTGACCAGGGCTATAGATGAGGGAAAGGTGGTCCACACAGCCTACCTAGACCTTGCAAATGCCTTCAACACCATTTCCCACTCAGGTATTATAGACAAGCTCACCAGCCTGAACATAAACCCCTCTGTCATGAGATGGGTTGCCAACTGGCTCACAGACAGAAGCCACATGGTAAGAGTTGTGGGAGCTAGGTCTGACTCTAAACTGGTTACAAGTGGCATTCCCCAGGGCTCAGTCCTAAGGACCCCTCCTGTTCGGCATATACTTCTCAGAAGTACATGCAAGCACAGGAGGACTATGGCTCACCAAGTTCGCAGACAACTGCAAGCTAGGGGCTATAATTGACTCTCCGGCTGACACAGACATCCTCCAAAAGGGTCTCACTGAGACAGATACCTGGTGTCAAAACCATAAGCACAAACTAGGACAGATAAATCACCAAGGCTAACGCTGAGTCTCCAAAGATTTAAACAAAGTTGCTGACGAACTAGTCCACAAAACACATCCAGTGTCCATTTTAAAATAAATTTAATAGTTCCAGTTAAAAGAGAATAAGAAAATAAAAGTCCCTGGATGCTCACAACCGATAAGAGCTTTCGATTTAATCTTCATCAGATCGTAAAAAAGGGTTGGGACATTCTTACTTTTATATAAAATTTTTGCATTTGATGGGCCATTACCAGCTTGTATATTTCAATTAGCCAATGTCTGCTTTGCTTTTCTCATCTCTTTTGGACTTGTAAGGCCAATAAAAATTTCATACTTGAATTGCACCCATAGGCTGTTCATATAGGTGTTTTTTGACTAATATGCAAATTGGATGAAAAAACAACCAATAAAAAACAACAATGATCCATATTAGCCAAAGTCATAGATAAACATGTTTGACAGCTTAATACCTCCTTCATTAGTTTGTATATGACAGTTAGTTTCTGGAAAATACTTCATGATATTTTGTTCTAATTAGTTCATTCTTTATTGCACTGGGAGAATCTTTCAAACCATTACATTCAGAAGATTTACATAAACAAACTGATCGCAGTGTCATTTTGGTGTATAGATTATTTACCGAACCAAGGCAAAAATCATCTTGTAATTCCCAATATCATTGCAATGGTCTACTAGACCTGCCATCGCAATGAGCGGCTGTCCTTAAGTCATAATGACATACTTGATTGTCAGCAATGGTGGTGTTTTGCTATACTGTTCACTTATTTAGCATCTTAAAGTGTAACACACATGCCAGACCAGGTAGTGCTTTCCCCAACCTTGGTTGTTAACAGTGACGGAAAAGTGCATCTCCCGTTGGAAGTATTATGAAAGAAAAGTACCATCTCTCTGTTCATTTAAACTTAAACCAAGTTTTTTTCACGGTTTTTAAACCTATATAAAATAGCGGAATAAGTTGGCCAATGTCAATCTTACTTTCGCTTTCCCTATTAACTGGAATCCAATAATGCCACATATTTCAGGAGTTTCTCATAGGGCCATTAGCTAAAGTGTTGACCAACCAACAGAGAGTTGGCGGGGCTTAATGTGTGTTCCTGATAGTAAATTGGTTATTACTCACTCCTCATTGGGAGATACAAAATCTCTCTCAAATGTACAAACATGAATGGATGCTTGTACTGCGTCACATCATTGTGATGATCCACCTGCAAGAATATCAATTAAAATTTTGTTCCCATACCAAATAATGGTCAAAATAAAAAAGGGCAGCGTAGATCACTTTCATGACAGTCAAATATTTAAAAGGGCAGCGTAGTCCACTTTCATGATAGTAAAATATTTAAAAGTACTCTGTCTGCATAAATAAGGGACAGTCTCTTCTTGCTGAAAAATCTTTATTGATATTGGAATTTCCCATTTTCTTTGTAGAACCAATCTTTGTCATAATGATAATAATTTTTCTTTTTCTGTATAAATTTGGTCATTGCAATTACTTGTAAACTGTGCCATAAGCATAGCCTTCCAAATCAAATGGATGCTCTTGGTTTAATAAGCAGTGGTATTGTCGTTTATTTCTTTCTTTACATAGTATTAGCAGAGCTGGAAATATAACCTAAATACCAATTCAAGTTATATATGAATAAGGTATGATGAACTTGAATGATGACGGAATAGAGGCTTTATGCATTGGTATGGGCTCAAATGGCTTTTCATCTCAATTAGAAGGAGCAATTTCAATAAATGTCGCTTATTTTTACTTTCTTGTGGGTGATTAGTTCTACTAAGATGAAGTGAAAAACATTTATGTATATTCTTCCATACATGCTTAATGTTCTCACATATATTTATTCAACTTATAGTAGGTCTTCTCATCTTCAAGATAGGTTTTAGTGGAATGATACTGTTTAGACTTGGTGGTTGGTCAGCTCGCAAATTAATTATCCATTTTGTTTCTCTCATTTCTGTGATATTTTCTATATCTCCTTTTCTTGGACCAAGATATACAACCTTCATGGCTTTGAACACAAATGAGTGGTCTTTGTGAGAGCTAACATGCAATGTCAGTGCATTATGAGGATCATTATTAATAATGTCCCTTTGATGTTTCTGTATTCATTTCTTGAACATTTGGTTAGTCTTGCCCACATAAAAAGATGGACAGGACTTGCATGTAGCTAAGTAGATCACATTGGTGGTAATACACATGGCCTTAGCATTGAAAATGAAAGTTCTCTTGGTTCTTGGATTTTCAAATTGATTACTGCTGTCTATAAATGGGCAAGCAATGCAATGACCACATCTGAATGTTCCTTTACGGCCTCCTATTTGGCTTTTACCATTCTCATGGGTATTGCATAATAATATTTTCAAGTTCTTTTTGTTCTTAAATCCAAATCTTGGTCTGTCTCCCACTATTTCCTTTAGTTGAGGGTCTTGTGTTAATATAGGCCAGAATTGTTTTATCACATCCTGAATTTGATAGTTGTCAGAGCTATAGGTTAATAAAACTCTAATTCTCTCCTTTTCATCCATAGTTCTGTTTCGTTCCTTATTATCAGTGACCTTCAGATCTTGTTCACTATACCCTCTTTCCTTCAAGTTCTTCTGTAAAAATTCAACCTCTTTGTCACATGTAATTTTTTGACTACAACACTTATGGATCCTTTTAACTTCATTACACATGATATTCTTTGTAATGTGTCTAGGATGCATACTGCTCTTTAAAAAATAATGATTCCTCCACGTTTCTTTCCTATGTAATTCTGTATCTAAAGCCCCTGTTTCATTGAGAATGATGTTAACATCAAGGAAGCTTACGGTTTTCCTAGAATAACTAGCTGTAAATGTTAGAAATGTTGTGGTGGAGTCAAGATAAGATTTGAACTGCTTGAATTGTTCAATCTCTCCTTGCCATAAGATAAACAATTCATCCACAAAACACCCATAATAAAGGATATGTTCATGCCATGGGTTATTGGAATGAAGAACATATTGTGTTTCCCAATTTACTAGAACTAGATTATAATAACTGTTGGCACAGGGGGTGCCCATAGCAACCCTCCATCTCTGTAAGTAAATTTTGTTGCCATACACAAAGTAGTTATTCCCCAATATCAATTCAAGTAAAGTGCAAATGACATATGTCTCTGTTGAAGTCTTCTTTTCTGATAGAATTCTTCTTATTGAATCTATCCCGATGTCATTAGGGATTGTGGTAAAGAGATTGTTTACATCAAGAGTAGTTAAGAGGAGATTATGATGGTCAGTGATTCTTCTCATTGTAATATTTATTTTATGTAAAAAATCATCTGTGTCCCTCAATACTGCATCATAAGATGTCAGAAGTTCTCTTAATTCTTTTTCAACATATAGGGACATATTTTCTGTTATCCAACCCTGCCCAGAAACTATGGGACGTAAAGGTGGATTCATGAGATCTTTATCTATTTTGGGAAGTCCATTTATGGTTGGTATGGTAGGTTTAGGTACACCTAAAAAATTGTACAATTCCATGTAAATATGTCTTTGTAAAATCATATCATTCAAATAACAACTTACTCTGTTGATAGCTTGATTCAGACTGAGAGATGTTACTTCTACATATGTTTTGGAATTTTTCAACATAATTTCCATTCTGTTGGTGTACCATGAAGCATCCATAACAACTATGGCTCCCCCTTTGTCCACTGGTTTCAGAGTAATTTTGTTATTCTGTTGTAAATCATTTATGGCTTGTTTTTCATCATAAGTGATGTTTCTATAGTGTTTTGTGTGTGAATTCATCCTTAATTTCTCAACTTCATTACTACAAAGTCTAGTAAATAATTCCACTGCTGGATGGCTTACAGGCACAAACATACTGGGCTTCTTTAGAACTTTGCTCGGTCTCTGTTTATTTCCATAAATGCTTTTCAATGTTACATTACGTCCAAAGCACTTTAAGTCAATGACAAACTCATTTAAATCTGATCTAAATGCAGGAATAAATATTAGGCCTTTTTCTAATACTGATTGTTCCGCAGATGTTAAACTGTACTTAGAAATATTCACAACCAAGGAATTATTTACAAGAGGGGCTTTTTCCTCTTAAGGCCCTGACTCTGTGACCTGTGATTTTTGTAATATGTTTGTTTAAAAAAAAACGGTAATGAAGTAAATAATGGGAGATAAATATTTGACTATCATGAAAGTGGTGTACACTGCCCTTTTTATTTTGACCATTATTTGGTATGGGAACAAAATTTTAATTGATATTCTTGCAGGTGGATCATCACAATGATGTGACGCAGTACAAGCATCCATTCATGTTTGTACATCTGAGAGAGATTTTGTATCTCCCAATGAGGAGTGAGTAATAACCAATTTACTATCAGGAACGCACATTAAGCCCCACCCAACTCTCCGTTGGTTGGTCAACACTTTAGCTAATGGCCCTATGAGAAACGCCTGAAATATGTGGCATTATTGGATTCCAGTTAATAGGGAAAGTGAAAGTAAGATTGACATTGGCCAACTTATTCCGCTATTTTATATAGGTTTAAAAACCATGAAAAAAACTTGGTTTAAGTTTAAATGAACAGAGAGATGGTACTTTTCTTTCATAATACTTCCAACGGGAGATGCACTTTTCCGTCACTGTTAACAACCAAGGTTGGGGAAAGCACTCCCTGGTCTGGCACGTGTTACACTTTAAGATGCTAAATAAGTGAACAGTATAGCAAAACACCACCATTGCTGACAATCAAGTATGTCATTATGACTTAAGGACAGCCGCTCATTGCGATGGCAGGTCTAGTAGACCATCACAATGATATTGGGAATTGCAAGATGATTTTTGCCTTGGTTTAGTAAATAATCTATACACCAAAATGACACTGCAATCAGTTTGTTTATGTAAGTCTTTTGAATGTAAGGGTTTGAAAGATTCTCCCAGTGCAATAAAGAATGAACTAATTAGAACAAAATATTATGAAGTATTTGCCAGAAACTAACTGTCATATACAAACGAATGAAGGGGGCATTAAGCTGTAAAACATGTTTATCTATGACTTTGATTGGCTAATATGGATCATTGTTGTTTTTTATTGGTTGTTTTTTCATCCAATTTGCATATTAGTCAAAAAAACGCCTATATGAACAGCCTATGGGTGCGATTCAAGTATGAAATTTTTATTAGCCTTACAAGTCCAAAAGAGATGAGAAAAGCAAAGTAGACATTGGCTAATTGAAATATACAAGCTGGTAATGGCCAATCAAATGCAAAAATTTTATATAAAAGTAAGAATGTCCCGACCCTTTTTTACGATCTGATGAAGATTAAATCGAAAGCGCTTATCGTTTGTGAGCATCAAGGGACTTTTATTTTCTTATTCTCTTTTAACTGGAACTATTAAATTTATTTTAAAATGGACACTGGATGTGTTTTGTGGACTAGTTCATCAGCAACTTTGTTTAAATCTTTGGAGACTCAGCATTAGCCTTGGTGATTTATCTGTCCTAGTTTGTGCTTTTGTTGTTGATTTGGCAGTTTCACCACAGCAATTGGAAGATTTTTTTCATGGTGTCAAAACCATGGCCTCAAGCTAAATGCCAAAAAGTGCATAGTCATCCCCTTTGGAAAAAAACAAAGTACCCACAAACTACCACATAGGTGGTAGCTCCCTAAATATGGAAGACGTAATAAGGGATCTGGTAACCCAAGTAGATAGTAACCTCTCCTTTGATAATCACATTGCCAATGTGGTTAGAAAATCCTTCTATGTGGCCCACCTAATCACAAAAGGGTTTGCATCCAGATCGAAAGAGGTCATTGGGCCCCTCTATGCATCACTCATTAGACCCATCATAGAGTACAATGCCCCATTTGGGATGTACCTTACAAGACACCTACAACAACTGGAAAGACCACAGAAGTACCTCACCAAGAGGATCACTGGCCTTAAGCAGATGCCCTATGCAGCTCGACTGAAGAAACTCCAGCTGCACGCGGTTGCATACCACCTATTCAGAGGTGATCTCTGCCTGACATACAAGGCCATGTCCATCCCAGAAATTGATGGACATGCTCCACCTAAAGAAAACCATATCCCCTCGAGCCACATGCTCCAGGGATCTAAACCCCACCACAACAATAAATTGGATGTGCTGGAGGGATAGATTCCTGTCCCAGAGACTTCCTATGTTCTTGAACAAGATTCCAATCTACATTAGGCAGAGCTCCTTGCTAACCCTCTTCAAGAGAAACCTTGATGAGTGGATGGGAAACAGAAAGTTTACCCCAGGGATCACTTCAATGGCTCTGCTGGACAGAGGCACAGGGAACTAATCTAAGGGGGCAGCGAATGTCAACACATTCCGACTAGGCTTATAAATGCCTTTGGGCAGATAGCTTAGTACCTACCTATGAACCTATGAACCTATGAACATGCCATGGGCAGGGTGAATGGGATCATTGATTATCTTCCTAGCCCTTCCCGCACACCGAGTTTCATACAGATCATCCATGGATGCGAGTGAGGAACCATTTACTTTTTCTGCTGTCCTCACTACCATCAGGAGATCCTTGCCATCAGTTGTTTGCAGTTACCATATCAAACTATGATGTTATTTGATTATTATTATATAATGCTCTTGATGGTCCCCCTGTAGAAGGCTTTGAGGATGGACTGCGACAAGTTAGCCTTCCTCATTTTTTGCAGGAAGTGCAGACGTTGTTGTGCCTTCTTCATTGTGTGGCTAATATGAGTTGACCAGGATAGTTCATCTGAGATGTGAACTCCCAGGAACTTGGTGTTTTGGACTCTTTCCACTGCCACACCCTTAATGTCCAGAGGTTGATGTATCTCCTGAGTCCTCCTGAAGTCCACTATTAATTCTTTGGTCTTGCTTACATTTAAGGCCAGATTGTTGCTGTTGGACCAACCTATTAGATGCTCCACTTCATCCCTGTAGGCTGTTTCCTCACCAGTTCTGACAAGACCTATGAGAGTGGTATTATCCGCAAACTTGATGATCTTGTTGGATTCATACTTGGCCATGTAGTCATGCATCAACAAGGTGAACAGCAGAGGACTCAGGATGCAGCCCTGAGGAATACCCATACTCAGTGTAATACTGATTGAACTGTTATTTGTCACACATACTTTTTGGGGTCTGTTGAGGAGAAAGTCCAGTATCCAGTTACATAGGCGGGTGTTGATGTCCAGCTGGATCAGCTTCAAAATCAGATTCTGGGGATGACAATGTTAAAGGAGGAACTAAAATCGATTAACAGCATTCTGACATAGCAATTCTTGTTCTCTAGATGTGCTAAGGATTCATAAAGTGTTATGGCTATTGCATCAGCTGTGCAGCAGTTAGATCTATAAGCAAACTGTAATGGATCCAGTGTTGCAGGTAGGCTTTAAGAGATATGGTTCTTGATCAACTGCTCAAAAGACTTCATTACTGTTCATGCAAGAGCAACTGGCCAGTAATCATTTAGGCTTTTCGGTTGGGATTTCTTGGGTAAGAGAATGATTGTTGTATTTTTGAAGCAACTGGGTACAATGGCTAGTTGCAGGGATGTGTTGAATATATCTGTAAGTACAGTAGACAGTAGGGTAGCACAGTCTCTAAGAACCCTTCCCATAATATTATAAGGACCAGCTGCTTTTCTCGGGTTTACTCACCTCAGGGTCCTCAGAACATCAGATGTTCTTAGACATAGCACCTCCTCAACCTGTTCGACAGGGAGCTTTTCTGGCACAGTATTGTTGTCCATATCAAATCTGCTGAAGTAGGTATTTAGTTTGTTCAGAAATTCTGTGTTATCATCACATTGGGAGGATGCAGGCCTGTAGCCGGTTATGACTTGTATGCCTTTCCAGAGACGTCTGGAGACATCTGGAGTCACAGATGATTATTTAGCGACAAGCATATGTCTGAAAGAAAAAAAAAGTTTGAAAAAATATAAGAAGAAAATAACACAAGATATTAAGGTGATCAAAGAGTTAATAAAATATGGAAGTTTGAACAAAGCAAAAAACAGGGCTTCATCATAAAAAAGGGGAATTTATAAAATTGAAATAGATTAAGTGATATATTCAAAAGGTATGAAATAAGTGATGGGGTAGAAATGGATGAATTTTCTGATCACAGGATAGTATGGGCTATGTAGTAAGAGGAGATAGAAAAATAATAAAGGAAGAAAAATAAAAATATTAACTGGTCAGGTTAGAAAAAAGGATAAAATGAAAGAAGAAGGTTGAAAATTATAGAAAGAACATATGACAATGAGAGTGTACTGTGAAAATATGACATATAGCTGGTGGTGTATAAGAGAAGAAGTATTACAAAAGTTCTTTTTAGAAGCTGAGAGCAGAATAAAAGATGGAATATGAACAAACTATGAGATGTTATGAAAAAGAGATAGAACAAGTTAGTGACAGAATAAAAGAAATAGAAAAATGTATGAAAGAATAGAGAGAGAAAGGCCAGACTAAGAGATTTAGAAAGAGCCCCACCACATGCATTAAGGGCTGAGGTAAAAGGGCTCAGAATCCATGATGCAGTATTTTGTGACTCAGGTACACATTAAACACAGTGAGGAAAGACCACATTGTTTGCTAAGCTGCATGTGTCTGTAATTACTGCGAGTTCAGATCATCACTCTCCTGTGGTAGTTACCAGTGGCGGAGAATGCATCATGTTATCATATGCACCACCCTGCATTGCGGTAGTTAACAGTGGCAGACGATGCATCATGTTATCATAGGTACCACTCTGCATTGTGGTAGTTAACAGTGGCAGACGATGCATCATGTTATCATGTTATCATAGGCACCACCCTGCATTGTGGTAGTTAACAGTGGTGGACAATGCATCATGTTATCATAGGCACCACCCTGCATTGTGGTAGTTAATAGTGGTGGACAATGCATCATGTTATCATAGGCACCACCCTGCATTGTGGTAGTTAACAGTGGTGGACAATGCATCATGTTATCATAGGCACCACCCTGCATTGTGGCAGCTAACAGTGACGGACGATGCATCATGTTATCATAGACAGCACCCTGCCTTCATTCTCCCACTCACAATACACACATTCAAATACAACGCACGCACACACACACACACACACACACACACACACACACACACACACACACACACACGCACACGCACACGCACACACACCACACCACATACCCCATGCCTGTCCCTTTGTTCTGAGAACATCAAAGATTACTCCTTTTCCCTGCTTTCATAAATCACTGGTAGTGCAAAAGCTGTTATACTAGTAACTTTCTAAGTTTGTATGAGGAAATGTAGTCCCACCATGGCTTTGTCTTGATTTCTACACTACAAGGTTGACATGTATGCCTAATATTCCCTGTCCCTCTCCCTCGTATGTTGTAAACTGTTGTGTAGCAGGCATTGGATAATGCCCCCAAACCTCAGTATATAATAAAAAAGCCTTGTTGTATAAACTCTTAGATAATACACTGGGTTAATGCTGAGGTTTCCTGAAAACTATGGAAAATAATATTTGGCATATCCATGAGATAACTAAAGAATAAAGTAAAGAATGAGGTGGGGATTTTCTATCGAATATTTTGCAAGATAAACTACCATTAACAGGGAATATGAAATGTGAAGTAATAGAAGAAAGGAAATGTAATAGATGTAATAAGGAAGAAATGGCAAAACATTGTTTTTGGAATGTAAAAAAGAATGAAATATTTTGAAGAAAGTTTAAAAATGTGCATAAATGGGAAGGATTCAGAAATAAAAATGATATAATATTGTACAGAAAGTATGAGAAAGGAAACTGATAAATGGTACAAAATACTATATATATAAAAATATAAATATGGATAATGTGGAAAAGAAGATGCAAAGGATTACTGCAGAAGCATAGCAAGGGTAGGGCAAAGGAGGATGCCCCCCCCCAGGTGCAAGATGTTAGGGGTTGCAATCAGGAAGTGTAGGTCTTACATTCTTTTCTGTATTCTCATTTCTGAATATCAGACAGAAAAACTCTTTGGCACTTCAGCACTTCTTTTGTGGTAAACTGTAGCAAGTCAGTTGCTACAAATGAATCATTCAGCTTGCTGCAGTTTAAAAAGTAGAAGAGGTCTTTTTTTTCTTTCTCTTCAATTAAAGAGCTAAAGAGTGGGAATCTAGCTTGAACACCAGATTAATTTGCTCTTCAACTGAAGAGCTGAGGGAGAAGAGAACCAAGAACTGGATGCCAGCTATGGCTCCAGATTATTGTGCAATAAAAATGGAGAAATGAGGATGTAGTATCTGAAAAAAGTTGGTCATGGAAGAAAATATGGGGGGGGGGGAATAGAAGGAAGAGTAAACAGGTAAAAGAAATAATAAGAGAATATTGTTAATATATTAATATGATGAAAATATGATACTGGCAATAAGAAAAGTATAACTACTATTAATACTACTAAAGTGAAACTGAAAGTGCAACTGTTGTAAATAGGAAAGGGGAAGTAATGAATTATATGCATAATATTAAGATGTATAAGTGCCATGGGATGTTTTACCTTCACCTGAGCTACCACCAACCCAATCAGACAGGCCCTCTGTTTAACATCTCATCTGAAGGACATCACACTCAGGAGTGCAGCATCCCATAATTGAGCTACCACCAATCCAAGCAGATAGGACCACTGCTTAACATCTCATCTGAAGGACATCACACTCAGGAGTGCAGCATCCCATAATGTTGCACTGCAGTCAACAACTTGAAATGTAATCCAATCAGTAGAAGTGCAAATAGAACCCAAAGCTTTTTGATTTTCCAGAACCAAAACAACTGGCCTACCTTATGAGTCACTGATACTGACTAAAGAATGAATCTTTTTAGCAGTGCATAGTCTTAATCCTCTATGAAAAGCTACTAGACATTAGTAATATGTCACTGACAGTCACCATGTTTAATCAGTATCTTGCAACATTCCTGATCAGCCTCGATTTTTAGGTCTAATAAGTGCCTTCTAGCATGACATATGCTTAAATTATTTGTTTTACCTTTATAACATATGTTTGAATTATTTGTTTTACCTTTGAAATTTGTTATATTTAGTAATATTTATCAGCTTTTAATGTATCTAGTGCTTATACTTTAGCCACCCAAATAAATCTGAATTTGAATCTGAATATTGAATTTGAATGTACCACAGCCAGCCCTTTAAAGGAATACTACTGTTGTCATGTCCCTACCAATTACTCTTCCAAATAGCACTTCTCAGCTCAGGGCTACAGATTTAATATACTACAGATGTGGAGAGATAATACAAGTAAGATTACAGGATCACCCAACCATTTTGAGCACAACACAATAGGTATAGGAAATTCTGGCAGCTCCTTCACCAGACTCAAGTTGCCAGATATGTTGCACCAAAGTGAGGGAATGGTTGACATCTGATCTTTTTTTCCAATTATTTTACTGAATTTAAATGAATGAACAAATTATAACATTCATTATAAGAGAAATAAATAACATATATAAACCAAAAAACAAAACCAAAAAAAAAACAGGTAACTATTTACAAAAGGCATCTAAAATGTAAGCAACTAAAAAGAATTTCCAGTATTAAACAAATCAAATATTATTTGTTTAACAGTTAATTTAGCTTTGTCCAAGAGTTATATGCAGATGTGATTCTATAAGTCCTTGATTTAATACTCAACAATTCCAGGTGACTTACTTCATTCATAATACTGGAAAACTCACTAAAAGAGGGAGATGATTAATGTTTCCAGTTCCTTGTTATGACTTTTCTGGCAACTGATAAAATACTCCACAAAATTGGCTATTTCAGTTTCTTAACACATCTAGGAACAGGAGCATTAAATAAACACATTGACTTAGTTAAAGAAAAGTTATCTGAAAAGAAAGGCTGTAAAACAATTCATCTCATCCCGGAAAGGCTTATGTCTGGCATTCTTACAAAACATATGCTGCCAATTAGCTTTGAGGTCCAGTTTACATCTGCAACAGTCTGTTCTAGGTTTAGAAATCAACTCAACCCTATGTGGAGTAAAAAGGATCTATGAATATATTTTCAGGAAAAGATTCTCCAGTTAAGTGAGCTAGTAGTTTGCTTAGAAGATGATAAAGTAAGCTTCCTATCATTCTCACATGGAAAATCATTATTTATAAGTTTAAAATAGGACCAATAGTTTTCTTTAACCTATTCCAGTTCAGTTCTAATGACTCAATAAATATCAGATAGTAATCCTTTCTCATTTGTTTTCTGATATATCAAAAGAGATAACAGAGCAGTTAGTTTAGGAATAGAACCGCTTATTTTTGGCTGCTCGTTTGATTCTCGGCTGAAGCGCCTTCTGTGTGGAGTCTGCATGTCCTCCCCATGGTCGAGTGACGTTAAAGACATGCAGGTAGGTGCGAGTGTGAATGGATGTGCCTTCGTTGAAGGTTGGGCGTCGGGCTGGCAACTCGGCACCATAAAAATCCACTGCCAATCATGAGCGGACCGGAGTTCTACTGTGGTGACCCCTAACAGGGAAAAGCCGAAAGACTAACCATCAAGTCTTCCTTCCTTCCATATATTGCCTTTAGTTATGAACATGTAGCCACATATCTCTATCCAGATTAAATTTATTAAAAATATATTGGGAACACCCAAATGTATCTCTATCCATCAACTGAAACCAGTATAATAACATATTCTCTTTAAAGGAGTTCATAATCTGTGAATTCAATGTGGATATATCATTTGTGTAAAAGCAATACGGAAAATGAGAAAAAAAACAAGCTTTGTACCTCAGGATTCTATATACAAAATTTCTTATAGTATTGATTATAATAGTAATATATGATGAGTTAATAGAGTAGAATTATTAAACAAATAATTATTTAGAACCCAACACAAAGAGTTATTTCAAAAATATTATAATTAGAGGAAACTGAACAAATACTTTGAGCACAAATATTATTTTGGAATTCTTTCTATTTGGCTGTATAAGAATTATTAGCCCAAAGAGCAATTGTTTTAAAAATAGAATACACAGAGTACAACTCTGTAAGTAAACCAATACCACTAAAGACCAATCTCTCATATGAGGACTTAATGCTATTCTAGGTTTGTTGGGATGCCACAAAAACCTTAAAATTAGGGAATTTAATTATTTTATGTAACTTTTAGGGGGAGGAAGGGATAAAGATTGAATATAAGATCTTTGGCAATATAATAATTTTTATCAGTAATAGTCTTCCATCCATTGTGAAAAAAGATTTTTCCATTTATTGATAAGGAGTTTTATGAGAGTTATACTTTTATTATTGAAAGAAACAATTTTATCAATATCATCTGTGATAGTAATACCAAGATAATTTAAATTCATATCCTGGGCTATATATTTATTTAGTCTGTTGTCAGTAACATTAGAATTATAATTTATTGGTAAAATATTTGTTTTATTTTCATTAAAAATACATACTGATTTACTTTGAAAAAAAATAGAATAGATTTGAACAGACCAGATAGTGAATTATTACAATATTCTAGATTCAACTGGATATTGTCTGCAAATAGCTGAATTCTGGAAACAAAATTATTACTTAATTGAAATTTCTTAATATGTGAGGAGGATCATACCAGATTTGCAAAATGATCTATGACCGATGTAAAAAGTAAAGGAGAAAGGGGTCAACCTTGTTTAGTACCTTTTAATATCTTAATTGATTTTGAGGTAAATGAGCCTATTTTAACATATACATAAACAATTTCATACAGAAATTCAATAAGATGAATAAAATTATCAGAAAAATTATTTTCTTTTAACACCAAGGTAATTCCAGTTTGCTAAATCAAAGGCTGTGTCAATATCTAAACTTACCAGGGTTAACTTTTCCTTTTTTTGGTTCACAAAATCAATTAATGTTAAAATTATTTTAACATTATTGGATGAATTCCTATTCAGAATAAAATTGGTTTAATCATCATTGATAAGCAATGGAAGAAATTGTTTTAATCTATTAGCATGTATGGCCATAAATAGTCTGTAATCTATGTTTAGCAAGGAAATTGGTCTACAGCAGGAACATTTAGTTAGATCTTTATCTTGTTTCAAAATGAGGAATATAAGAGTATATTTCCATGAAGGGGAAACATATTTTAAAACTTTTGTCAAGTTAAAGACTTTAAGAAGCAAGGTTAAGAGATTATTTTGCATTAATTTATAAAGCTGTGGGATAATACCATAATTACCGGGTGCCTTTTCAGGTTTTAATTTAGTAATTTGGGCCTTTAATTCAGAAAGAGAGATGGGTTTATCCAAAGCTATCATCTGTTCATCAGTTAATTTTATTTTAATGCTGTACTTAAGAATTTCTTATTTTCCACCTGAGAGTCCAAAACTAAATTATCATTATTTAATGTATTAAAATAAGAATTAAATTCAGCCAAGATGTCTTCCAAATTTGCATCTACCATAAAATAAAAAAGTAACTTTTTTCTTTTTTGTCAAAGAGAAAACTTCTTTAATTTGATTGGATTGATTTACTATCTTGGTTCTATTAGCCAACTTATGAACTGACTTAAGATTAACAGAAAAATTAGTTAACTTAATTCTTTCCAGATTAATCATATTTTTATGATTTAATATTTCCAAGTATTTATCATTCAACTTTCTGATCTCATTAGTCTAATTTTTATTTGTTTTTTGACTATCTAATTTAAGGCTATCAGTTTTGTTTTGAAGATAATTTAATTATTTAACACATTAGTGTTTTTTGAGTGAGTACCAAGTTATAATTTTGCCATATAGGTATGTTTTTAAAGCAAGATATATATATATATATATATATATATATATATATATATATATATATATATATATATTTATTTATATATTTCAGATTATTAGTTTTCTAAAAAAATTTGCATCTCCCCTATAAAAAAAATCCTTAAAATCTTTTAAAATATTTATATAGGCAGGGATATGTTAAAGGAATGTTATTATTTCCTTTAAAGAAAAGATCAAATATTACAGCATTATGGTCAGAAAGAGGACAGGGCACAACTTTTACATTATCTTGCCTACTTATTGTCATTAGAAGTAAAAATTCTGTCTATCCTGGCCTGTGAAACATCTCTGTGAGAAAAATGTATATGTAATAGAAAACCAGGAACAGAAAGTTCTTGTATATCTTTGATATGCATTAGGTCCATGAATTTTAAAAGTTCTTTAGCTAGAGCTGTTACTTTACTCTTTTTTTTTTAAATCAGTATCATCTTCTTTTAATATATAATTAAAATCCCCTGCTAAAATAATACTACCCTTTGCATTTTGATCAATCAAATCAAAGCACTGCTTAACAGTTTTGACCCCTATCCCTGTTATCCAATATAAATTAATAATTGACCCTTATCCCTGGAATCCAATATAAATTAATAACGGCATATATTTTCCAATATATTTTCAATGTTATCAAACAAAATAAACCCTTGTCATCATTATAAGAGTTAATAATCCTAGGCATAGGTAAAATATTTCTCCACAAAATAACTATCCCTCTTTTTCTGATTATAAGAGGAACCCAAAAACTGCATATGATTGTGTATTAATCCCAAGTCATTCTGTAGTAAATGTGTTTCTTGAAGAAAAACAATATGAGCCTTAAACAGTTTTAGAAATTTATTTAAATTCCCTATTTTGCAGCCATTATTTAATCCATTCATATTCAAAGAAATGCATTTTATGTAAAACATGGACAATATGTCATGCAGATATGAAAATAATATATCACATTAAGTAAAATTTGTAAAATTAGCATTGCATGTAAATTAAAGTATTGAATATTTGTATTATGGAATGGAATAGTAATAATGGGTGCCTTATAAAAAAGTACAGGTTTCATTAATAGAAAGCATAAAACTGTAAAACCATACCCACACCTCATAGAGTCTAAAACGCCTTGTTTAGACAGCACATCTGGACAAATAATCTCACCCACCCAACAGGAAAGAATATAAAAGCACCTCCTCTCTGCTATGTAAATCCTCAAGTAGTACTAAATATCAGTAAAGGATTAGAAATTGGATAAGAGAAAAGAAAGACAGTACAAAAAAGTTAATAAAATATTATAACAACCCAAATATGAAATTTTAGAGATATACGTTGACTAATTTGTTTGTTTCAGTCAAATGTAAGTAACATACTAGAGGAGCAATCCTAAAAAAACACATTAAAACCCATACAACTGATATGTTTGTTCTGGAAAATAACACTCATGTCTTTAAAGGTAAAAGTGTGTTTTTCAAGAACTACAGAATCCAAAAGATTACAATACTTAAATGTCAGCACATAAAAAAAAATTATTACTACAAGGGTCTCACAGTATAGCAAAATAAAATATACCCCGGGATTCATGAAGCTCGGCGCAAGGCCGGCGTAAGGCCTGCGCCGGCGGTGCATGGAATATCCGGCGCAGTAGCGCCATATACATATTAATGAGAGTGCACCGGAATCACAGACACGTGCGTAGTGTACGTGAGCGAGCCCAGGTAGGATGTGTCTGGAGGCGTGTCTAAGCCGGCATGAGGTGAGCAACCTAATGTGCTGACAGCCACGGTCCGCCCACAATAGTAATGGCAGCAGCCAGGTCCCGTGCAGAATGAAACGCACGTACAGTACGCAACATAGTCCCCGTTCCAAATTAACGGAGAAGCAAATAGAAGCCACCAAGGCATAAGTGTACCCGTTCAAGGAGCAAAGGATACGCATAAGACCGCCTCCGTCCCGCAATGCACTGTCAGTGTTTACACTCAGAGAAGGTGTACAGCCGCATGTCAGCGCCGCACCGACATAGGAGCAGCGACTAAGGTCACCACCTGTCCCACTTTGTTTGGGGCAGTCTCTCCATGGACAGTTGTGTCCCGAAAAACGTATTAGAAATGGCTGATGTGCTACGATTGTAGGACACAATGATATCCCGTATGTAATGTAATGGTAGCATGAATTGGTTATTTCTGTAACAGAAATACCGAAATGACACAATAAACAGAATAAGCAAGGAAATTGCCACAATAATAAGCAAATTATTTAGGCAAACAAGTGAATTTCTATGCTATATAGTGACCGTTTGTATGTGTCGGCCTGTAAAGGCAGATGTGAGTCCCGGAAATATCCCAGATCGGAAAATGGAAAAGGTGGAAACCCCAGCAGCGACATGGGCATGGTCACCAGGGTTACCTGCTGTCCCAAAGTGCCATGGACAGTCCCTGATTGGACAGTCGTGTCCCTGCAACAATCGTAAAATGGAAAATGACCTGCGATCCCTTGCCACGCAAGTCCGCCCAATATACATGTAAATAGTAGCATAAAACATATACATTACGGTATGGAACACAGACATGGCATAAGAAAATAAATAAGGAACCCAAACGCTAACAGAATAGGCTCATAGTATGGCAAACAAGTGAAGTTCTGTCTACTGCACTAGCCCTGGGTATGTGTAGTCCTGCAAATTCGAAGTGTCCACATAACATGCCCCACTATGGGCATTGGAAAAGGTGCCAACCATAATGGTCACAAGCAGTAGTGACAGTACATAGCCGGGTAGCTGTGCCGACATAACAACAGTAAGGAAGCAAGATACCCCAAACACAGGCAAACATGTGCATAGCAACATATCCCAGACCCAGCAACATCTCTGTTGCATACACTGGATGGTGTATGATGAAGTGTAATATCCAGAAGCAGAACCCATGCATTCGGATGTACTACACAATAGCCTCATTGTACATGTCAGTCACACCCATGTATACCCCTGCACCCAAACCTGCTAGCATCCGTGTGCAGCTATACAACCACACACAATGTGCATACCTGAACTGTGGTAAGATGTTTGTGTTAGGCAATGCCACGCTGGCAAATACGCACCCACATGTCAGCAACCCACCGCAGGTACAGATATGTAAATGGCTGCATGTGAATGTGTCAGCAGAATGTGTACATCCGGCATGTAGTATGTACCCGTCCAAACCATCTAGGTTTGCATACGACACGGTGCACATAAGTGTACACATGTGGACAAGTCGGGTCGTTGGACCACCGCATCGACGATTATCTTTGCAGTGAAGTCGATCACATATAGCGGAACAGGTGCCTAACACACAGGACATCCTAACAGGGTGCTACAGGCAAAGAAGGGGAAACTGGGACATCACATGTGGAGATTAGCGTGGCTGGACGGACAAATACACACGGTCAAGGTAAAGGATGGAACAACATGCATATGGCTGGATGGATGTTGTTCAGTAAAATATATAGAAACACATATGAAGTTCCAGTTTACACTCGAAATACTATATAATGTATTGAATTGTACCGTACAATATGGCAGCAGAACTAAGCCTGCATGTAATTGGTGAAGCTAAGCTGTACTGTGATGGAATTCTGAACCTGGCAGTAAGCAGGACAGCAGGCTCATGTCTGTCATCATTAATTATTTGCTGGGTTACAGAACAATAAATGTATGTACATGCATAACAGCACTCCTTCCCCAGAGGAGGATGGCCTTGTGAGCTCAATGGAAGATAGCAGTACAACTCCCTACCAGACAGACAAAGCAACGTATCAAGAAATTAACTGTCCACTGTATCGTAACAGTCTAGGGTCCTTGAAACAGCTACAATCACAAAAGGATACTGTAATGTACAAGGTGCCTTGCAAGGCTGTGTTATTCCCATGAGAAAACAATTTAAAAGCACGAGCCCAGCACCCACGTATGTATAGACTATTGCGGACCATAGTGATGGAAATGCCCTGTGACCGACCACGACAGTAAGTTGGGCAAATGCTGATTGTAAACACTATATAAAGAAACTGCTTACTGTATAGAGTCAGACAAAACTCTCATACTTGGACTGTACATTATTTAGCCTGCCTGTGTACACTACTAAAACTGTCCGAACCCGAGCCTCCTGTGTTATCGGCTGTCACTTAGAAAAGCCTACTGATAACTACAGTCTGGTTGTAACAACTAATTTCACATCGTATCGATCTATG